>NW_026732008.1:547500-941205 GCF_028476545.2 Physella acuta
GCCGGTTTAACACCGCCCGCGTGAGCGACGTCCGACTCCCGTCTCCGATAAACACGACTTTGCTCTTTCAGGCATGGACAAGTCAAAGTCGCTCTCGCGCGAGGGAAGTTTAAATATCGGAACCGGAAGTGTAGATTTGAATAGTGGGAGTGCGCAACGATTTAAATAAAAATTATGGGATATTTATTTTACTAGGTCGTTTAAATTCACTTTAACTAAGAAAGAGTTCAATAAGGTTAAACTAAAAATGGATGTTTATTTAGTTATTTCAAGGTACAATTTTATACTAGTAACTTAAGCTTAAATAATTCCGGAAGGTGTTATGGTTGAATCAATGTGTGGGGGAGGGTGTGGCCGGGCGTGACAACAGTGGTTTATCCCTGGTGGCCTTAATATCATCAACATCAGTGGCTTAGGCAGGGGGGGGGTTAGGGGGGTCATAACCCCCCCCCCCTCCATAGACCCTCGGTATATATATATAAAGTATGAGGGTGGGGATGCAAATCGAAAGTTTAAGGGGGGGGGGGGGTGCAAATCGAAAGTTTGAGGGGGGGGGGGGTGCAAATCGAAAGTTTGAGGGGGGGGGGGGGCTGCAAACCGAAAGTTTGTCCCCGGGTAAAAATTGGACCCCCCCCCCCTTGAGAAAATCCTGGCTACGCCACTGATCATCATCTTTCCTTTGTGACCCCTGCGGAGGAAAGGGCTGCAACTACACATCTCCAGCGGACTCTGTTTTGGGCTGCTCCCTTAATCTGTGCCCACGTAAGCCCAGCTGACTTAGCCTCTTCCTCAACCTTTCTTTTACATGTTTTCTTTGACCTTAATATAGACAACAAATTAATATGTCCAATACCTGTCAATGCCGGTGAACCTATGTGACGTCATAATTGAGTTATATTTTATCTTGTCTATCGATTGTGTGTATTTGATTTGTACAATGATAATTAGCGAGTACAATCGTCATATTTCTACCCATTTATTAATTAGTGAGTGGTTTCGTCACATATATGTCCGTCCGTTAATTAGATAATTAAGTAACGTCGGCTCTGTCCCTATTTATTAATTAGAGAGTGATTTTTGTCACGTCTATGTCTGTCGGTTAATTAGAGGGGACGGAGTGGTCTAGCGGTAGAGAGCTGGACTGCTAACCTGTAAGTCTCTGATGGGTACCTAACTCACGTTAGGGAAAGTAAAGGCGGCTGGGTATTGTGCTGACCACATTATCTCTTCATATGCAGAGGTCACAGAAACAAGTGAACTCTACTTCACTTGCCTTATAGACCGTCAGGTTTGAAAGGGAACTTTACTTTTACAATCGTCACATGTCTGCCCCCTTTATTAATTAGTGAGTGGTGTCATCACATATATGTCCATCCGTTAATTATAGAATTACGTTATTTCGGCTCTGTCATCCTTTATTAATTAGGGAGTGATTTTGTCACATCTATGTCCTAATTAGGGAATTACATCACGTCCACACTGTCCCCTTCATTAATTCTGGAGTGATTTTGTCACATCTATGTCCTAATTAGGGAATTACATCACGTCCACACTGTCCCCTTCATTAATTCTGGAGTGATTTTGTCACATCTATGTCCTAATTAGGGAATTACATCACGTCCACACTGTCCCCTTCATTAATTAGGGAGTGATTTTGTCATATCTATGTCCTAATTAGGGAATTAAATCACTCCATACTGTCCCCTTCATTAATTAGGGAGTGATTTTGTCACATCTATGTCCTAATTAGGGAATTACATCACGTCTACACTGTCCCCTTCATTAATTCTGGAGTGATTTTGTCACATCTATGTCCTAATTAGGGAATTACATCACGTCCACACTGTCCCCTTCATTAATTAGGGAGTGATTTTGTCACATCTATGTCCTAATTAGGGAATTACATCACGTCCACACTGTCCCCTTTATTAATTAGGGAGTGATTTTGTCACATCTATGTCCTAATTAGGGAATTACATCACGTCCACACTGTCCCCTTCATTAATTCTGGAGTGATTTTGTCACATCTATGTCCTAATTAGGGAATTACATCACGTCCACACTGTCCCCTTCATTAATTCTGGAGTGATTTTGTCACATCTATGTCCTAATTAGGGAATTACATCACGTCCACACTGTCCCCTTCATTAATTAGGGAGTGATTTTGTCATATCTATGTCCTAATTAGGGAATTAAATCACTCCATACTGTCCCCTTCATTAATTAGGGAGTGATTTTGTCACATCTATGTCCTAATTAGGGAATTAAATCACTCCATACTGTCCCCTTTATTAATTACGGAGTGATTTTGTCACATTTATTTCGGTCGGTTATAAGATAAATAAGTAACGTCGGCTATGTCCCCCTTCATTAATTAGGGAGTGATTTTGTCCGTCCGTGAATTCAGGGACAATGTAATGTCAACTATGTGTATGTTGGTAAGAAAAGTTAATCGAATACATTAACAGCAGACTTCCCGTCCATTTGATTAGCATTCGTTCAGATATTTTACTGCTATAATCAGATAGAAGTGACGTGGTGAAATGGTAGAGAGTTCAGCTGTTAGCCCGAAGGACATCAGTTCAGATCTTGATCCAGATTCGCGACTTTAGGAAGTCACTGAGTCCACCCATCTCTGATTAGTACCTGACTCACTTTGAAGAAAGTAAATGCGGCTGTGCATAGTGTTGACCACACTCACATGCCACTGTTTAAAAAAAAAACTCTACTTCATCTGCCCTATGGATTTCCAGGGGGGGGGGGTTATAACCAGAGAGAAATAAAAAAAAAACCTGCTGATCAGCATTTTTTAGCATGTCACTTTGAAATTGTCAGCTTTTGCACGTATGCCGGTATTTGATTACACTAAAATACAGACAACATACGTAAACGAATAGCCTACAAACATAAAACCAATTATACAGATAAAAAATTATAACTTTTTATGTATTTACGATACAAAGAACAAGCTGTTATTTTTCTAACCATCATATTTAAAATCTAAAGGTTAAGACAATCTGTCACTGAACAGTAACACTAAAGCGAGCACGCAATGCAAACTGACGCTGTAAATTACATATTTGAGGCAAAAAAAATAAACAAATATTTTTAAAAAAAAAAACAAGAAAATAAATATTAACGATTCATTCACACAAGTTCATAATTCAAGTTTGTTTTCTTTCATCTATGTAGAACAAAAATCCGACCACGCTAATATCTAATTTTTAACCAGTAGACAAAAAAAAATAACAATATGAAAATTTTAGTTAACATTAGTTAACATTAGTTAACATTCGCATACCCAGCACTGCAAAGGTCAAATGCATATTTATCACTGTCATCTTGCTTAACCTTATCTAGATTTCTGACATTATACAACTAATACCAAAATACCAAATGAGCTACAGCCTTGTAATGGATTGATAACTAGCTAACTAACCCGGCTCTGCTCGGTTTGTCATAATCAAAAACTACATCGTATTTTATTGATTTGACATTGTACATGAAACTATTTTTTTATATTTGTGTACACCAATGTCTGGATACTTTTCGCATCTATCTGATGTTACGGTTTGCATTAATTTACATCTGTGCTATTTTTAAATCAGAACAATTTTTGTTAACTCTGTTACGTAAATCGTTGGTTTTTTGGTGAATTATTAATGCATTTATCATTTGGCAATGACGGATAAAAATACATCATGCTATCAACATCATGCTAGCAACATGACGCTATCACTGTATGAGTATCGTTATAATTTCATCATGCTACCAACACCATAACAATATTGTATAAATATTATCACAGTATCACCATCGTACTACAAACATCATTCTACCAACATCATGACAATATCATATTAATATCGTATTAACAATATTGTACTACCAACATCATGATACCATGTTTGAGGAAAGTAAGTCGGCTAGGCAAAATTGCTGACCACATCTTCCCTTCATATGCAGAGGTCAAGAAACTTATTAACTCTACTTCATTTGCCCAATGGATTGCTAGGTCTAAAGAGGATTCTTTCATTGTTTTTTTACTTCGTGTTATTACTCTTATTACTACTTTGATATCAGATAAAATTTGTAAAGAGTTTAGATACATATATTTTAACTATTTTCCTATTTTCCAAATCAATTTTATTTCTTACACTAAAATTTATTCCTGAAACATCTTCGTTTTCTTTGTCAGGTTTTCTCTCTCCATCTTCCCATGTACTCCGGAGACACCGAGAGCCTCTACTTCCTCCTCTGTATCTTCTCCATTCACCCATCACATTCTATGGTTATTTAATACCCCCCCCCTTTACTTCTGCATCCCAGTCTCTCCCATACCACGTCCAATCACAGCGCTCCGATTCGATCACGTGCCATTAGGCCACTAAACACTCACCACCGGAATACTGGACGTGGTCAACTGAGTTAGAGCCAGTTGAATGTCTCGTCTGCTAACTGACCGCTGGAAATAGAGTTAGGTTTGTTGGTAGGTGGCCGTAGGAAGTAGGCCAGGGTAGCATTGGTGGGTCGTCGTGTGCTAGTAAAAGTGTTCTTGTGTGGTCAACGTGTGTTACTAGTGTGTTATTCTATGGTAGTCGTCTGCTATTAGGTGTGTTGTTGTATTGTCATCGTGTGCTACTGGGTATGTTCATCGTGTGCTACTAGGTGTGTAAATCTATGGTCTTCGTGTGCTATTATTGTGTTATTGTATGGTTATCGTGTGCTATTAGGTGTGTTATTGTCTAGTAATCGTTTACTACTAGGTGTGTTATTGTATGGTCATCGTGTGCTACTAGGTGTTATTGTATGGTCATCGTGTGCTACTAGGTGTTATTGTATGGTCATCGTGTGCTACTAGGTGTTATTGTATGGTCATCGTGTGCTACTAGGTGTTATTGTATGGTCATCGTGTGCTACTGGGTGTGTTATTGTATGGTTATCGTGTGCTACTAGGTGTTATTGTATGGTCATCTTGTGCTACTAGGTGTGTTATTGTTAGGTCATCGTGTGCTACTAGGTGTTATTGTATGGTCATCTTGTGCTACTGGGTGTGTTATTGTAAGGTCATCGTGTGCTACTAGGTGTTATTGTATGGTCATCTTGTGCTACTGGGTGTGGTATTGTATGGTTATCGTGTGCTAGTAGGTGTGTTATTGTATGGTAATCGTTTGCTACAAGGTGTGTTGTTATATGGTCATCGTGTGCTATTAGGTGTGTTATTGTATGGTAATCGTTTGCTACAAGGTGTGTTGTTATATGGTCATCGTGTGCTATTAGGTGTGTTATTCTATGGTCATCTTGTGCTACTAGTTGTGTTATAGTATGGTCAGCGTCTGCTAGTAGGTGTGTTATTGTATGATCGTCGTGTGCTATTGGGTGTGTTATTGTATGGTCATCGGGTACTACAAGTTTTGTTACTGTATGGTCGTCCTATGCAGTTAGATGTGTTGCGCTATCAATTGCCAGTTTTCTTAATAAAAATTAGAAAAAAATTCCATTAACAACCATTGTAAATTAACATCAGTAATAAAGTCAGTTGCACTAAATTGTTATTTATGTTATCAAAGTGTTAATTTTCGACCGCCATTGGGTTTTATTATCGTGTAAAACAACGAATGTTAATAATTTTCTTTTGTTTTTTACTATTTTGCCAATACCAGTAGCATTAATTTTATTCTTATCTTTCCTTGTCTATAATAGTGTATTAAATCAAAGTACAAAGACAAAATAAATAGTAAATTTAAATTTAAAAAAATAACCATTGTAATTTTGATATAATATTATGTCTTGCGTCAAGCCTACATTTCATAAATTGTCACTACCCGCTTTCTTTAGTGCCAGATATTTTAGCAGTTTTTCATTTGCCAGTTTGTCAAAATCCCCCGAGGGTCCGTCCATCTAAAAACACTTTTGCGCCTACAGACCCCACTGTGTCGGCCGGACGAAGTCTGATTGAAAAGAACGTCATTTGGATTATTACTTTATCTATAACCGCTCCAAGCACGCGTTTCAATCCGATGCAATCTGCATAGGTCTCTGAATGGTAGCTGAGATGTCCTGTGTTGCTTCATACAGCAGCATATACAGTGGCTTTACTTACGTTTGGTTTGCTTCATACCACATTATATGTCGTGTAGTTATGTATATTGTATTCTTTCATACAGTAACATATAAAGTGGTTTTACTTACGTTTGGTTTGCTTCATACCACATTGTATGTCGTGTAGTTATGTATATTGTATTCTTTCATACAGCAACATATACAGTGGCTTTACTTACGTTTGGTTTGCTTCATACCACAATGTATGTCGTGTAGTTATGTATATTGTATTCTTTCATACAGCAACATATACAGTGGCTTTACTTACGTTTGGTTTGCTTCATACCACATTATATGTTGTCCAGTTATGTATATTGTATTCCTTCATAAAACAGCATATAGGGTGGCTTTACTTAAGTTTGGTTTGCTTCATACCACATTATATGTCGTGTAGTTATGTATATTGTATTCTTTCATACAGCAACATTTACAGTGGGTTTACTTACGTTTGGTTTGCTTCATACGGCAGCATATACAGTGGCTTTACTTACGTTTGGTTTGATTCATACGGCAGCATATACAGTGGCTTTACTTACGTTTGGTTTGATTCATACGGCAGCATATACAGTGGCTTTACTTACGTTTGTTTTGCTTTATACCACATTATATGTTGTGCAGTTTTGTATATTGTATTCCTTCATACAACAGCATATACAGTGGCTTTACTTACGTTTGTTTTGCTTCATTCCACATTATTTGTTTTTCAGTTATGTAGAATGTATTCCTTCATATAACAGCACATTGTCTTTACTTACATTTGTTTTGCTTCATACCACATTATATGTTGTGCTTGCTTCGGCTGGCTTCTTACAACAGCATAAAACAGTGGCTTTACTAACGTTTGTTTAGCTTCATATCACATTGTATGTTGTTCATTATGTGTCTTCTGCTGGCTGCGTACAATAGCATATTATTATAACTTGCGTTACTTATCGATTACTGTCTTTATACTAAAGCAAATATAGTGGGTTTACCTATGTATTATGTATTTTGCATCATACTACGGCATATACAGTGCATTTACCTATCTTTGACTGGCTTCATACTACAGCAAATATAATGTGTTTACCTATGTATTTTGCATCATACTACGGTATATATAGTGCGTTTACTTATCCTTGACTGGCTTCATGCTATAGCAAATCGAGTGAATAGAGGACAAATGCAGTATGTCCTTTTTATATGAAATCGATTTACATTTCTATTTATATTGTAAATAATAAACGCAACAAGAACACTCATGAACAATGTAAGAAATGAAGAATGCAAGTATTTTATGAATGTTTAAATATAATATTTTGTACTATTGTTATATTCAGATGGGATGTATAAACTAATTCTGCTCGAGATTATGTTTTTGGTCATACTGGATTTGTCCACTATACACTCGAAATATGTTAATTTTGCTTCATACTCAAGCATTAATTGTGCGTTATCTAACTTCGACTGGCTTTAAACCACAACAAATATTGTGCGTTATCAACTTTTAACTACCTTGATACTTCCGCAAATATAATGTGTTTAACTATCTTTGACATACTAAAGTAAATATAATGTATTTAGGTGGCATAATTAGGTGACACACTTTATACTGAAACAAGTATAATGTGTTTAACTATCTTTGACATACTAAAGTAAATATAATGTATTTAGGTGACATCATTAGGTGACTCACTTCATACTGTAGCAAATATAGTTCGTTTACCTGTATGTGTTTTGCTTCATACTACAGCATACACGGTGCGATTGTCTATCCTCATAACATGGCAAATATAATGAATGTAGATGACATTTTTTTGACTGACTTCATACAGAACGTCGACTTACTGTGTTGAATCGGCCTGGTAAATAAGAAAAAACGAACTCTTCCCGATATTTCACATTGCGTTTTTTTTCAATCCATGCCTGAAGACCGATGCTTATAAAGTCACGTGCCAATTTGCATATTGCAATGTACAATAATAACAAATCTCAATGTCTGCCTTTCTCTTGAAATACACAGTTTTATATTTGTAAGAGTAGGAGATGTTTGGAAATCTGCTTAACTAGAAGTCTTAAAATATAACTGTCGACAAATCAAATAATGCAGATATAGCCTGTTAAAGATGCAATCAAAAATAAAAACAAAAACTAATTAAAACTATATTTAAATCTTGACAGAACCATTAAAGCGCCAAAAAAAAATCATGTGTGTTGAATTTAGAAGTTTCTCAAGACATGTCGTATACAGATAATCAAAAACTCAACTTATTTCAGCTAATTAAAACTGTAACTTACAATCCTTAGTGTTGGCCCTACATATCGGATCAAATTGCTGAGTAATGACCCTTACTAATCTCTTCTCACAATAATCCCCGGATTACAGAAGTAAAACATCCACTGGATAATCCCTTTTAATCATTGAAGCAACACACAAAAATCGAATCCTATTGTCTGAGTTGATGAAAACTGTGAGGAAATACCCAATCTTCATGTTGTTTTTGTTGTGCATAGTGTCGTCTAATCATGGCGTTAATCTAGGTATGTATGGATGTCTTAAAGAACCTACCCCACGCTTTCTGTCCATTGCGAGATCACAAATAATGATAAAAGCGAATCCTAAACTAGGCTTGTTTATTGTGTGTTGTGATGGCAGAGTAATATATATATATATATATATATATATATATATATATATATATATATATATATATATATATATATATATATATATATATATATATATATATATATATATATACAGCTGGGATCATTCTCATACATGTTAAGATTCATACGAATTTTTTTATTATGAATATTTAAATTATATTTTATTGATTCCATTACGTGAAATATATAAAAAAATATTGTATTAAAGCTTTTATAGTTATATTGAAATGAAAACAGACGTACTTAGTTTCTCTTTATAGTTTTCCGTTTTCGCATGTTCTGTTCATAAATTTACTGTCATTACAATTCGCTTTGTTCCTATTTATAAGGCTATTCATAAGTATTACAGCTTGTGACACTGACTAAAAAGTGTGTCGTACTTATATACATCAACCAACACAAGCGCAGATATACACAAGCTCATTATTTAGATATCCTACATACAAGATATATATATATATATATATATATAAGAAATATGCAAATTATAGTTCATATAAGGCCGCCGTCAGTGTAAGTCAGTGTTTGGTCACTTTGAACGCGCTTGTTGAGATCATTATAATGTTTCCCGTTGGATTGAGAGTAGAGGCACAGTTGATCAAGAGAAATTCGTTTACAACTTATCGGCAAATACCTGATCTAATTCAGTGTGTGGGTATCAATCCCACTCCCCCCACACACACACTTCGCTTATATATATATATATATATATATATATATATATATATATCCCTTAAGTCAGGCCTAGTTCACTTGCACGTTTACACAGGAGTTTATTGGATTAAGTACCCGCCAGTCCAAACCCAGACAAACCAGTAGTCCGAGTACTCCGGTAGGATGAATTGCGCCCCTTTATCCTGATCGTTTCAAGTTAGCTCCCTGCTTTTATGTCGCGGCGCCGAGCAAATATGACCTCCCTTTTTTTTAGTCATTGACTTATGACGTTAGCAGACGTTAAATCCGGTCATCTGATTGGCTGAAACAGTCACTGTCTGAGCTGTATCTACCCCCACCCCAGACCTATATTATACAGTGTACTTTTGAAATTTTAACGGTTAAAAAAATTTATAATCTAGATTTAATTCAATGCTTTTTTTGTTAAAGCAGTTATCTAGCTTTAAATTTCTTGTATAAATTCCACATATTTGATTTTATAACTAAATTTTCAGTTTTAGAAAAAAAATCGCATTTCTTATTCGCTTCGCCTATAATCCGAGAAAGTACAAATACTCAATGATATTAAAAGTATTTAATTTATTTTAATTTATACAAATCAGAGACACGTGATTGGTTTATATTTAGTTATAAGGATAAACATGATGAATTATTTTTAAAATGTCTATAGCAAACCATCATTTAACATTCTCCGATGTTTATACTTAGCTTATTTTTTAGTAGTGGCTATTTAAAGTTTTCAAGAGCATGCTAAATGATTATCACTGATGTGCTTAGAGCGAAGAAAATTGTCAGGTACTCTTATGTTATTTGAGAACACTTAAACTTTATGAAGTGAAGAATATCGTGCGGCCTGTTTATAAAAATGTCAAGAACGCTTTTAAAAGGGTGATGCAATTTTAAATCATACATATTATTTTTTTAAAATGGATGTCTATTTGATAAGTGGGTGCTTTATATATATATATATATATATATATATATATATATATATATATATATATATATATATATATATATATATATATTTTTTTTTTTTTTTTTTTTTTTTTTTATTTTTTTTTTTTTTTTTTTTTTTTTTTATTTATTAATTTTTTTTCATTTTTTTTTTTAAATTAAGGCAAATTATAACTGACAAAATGTGCTGGGAACTTTTGAGAATAACTTCATTTGGTAAACCTACTAGAGCACTCTAAGGAAACTCTACATATGATATTTATTGTACAGAGTGTATTAATAGTTTCGTACCAAACCTCTATATGTCGTATCTGCTGTACAGAATGAAGCAGTAGTTTCGTAAAAAGCGACACATGTTGTACAAAGGGAAATAGTAGTTTTATATCTCGCTACTACATGAAAATTTGTTGAATAGAGTGGAGCAGTTGTTTCAAATCAAGACCCTTTACATACAGTGTTTCTTTCTGATATTTTTCTCCGTTGGTGGGTGGTCAGTTGAAACGTTCGGAGAAGCGGGGGCTGATTAAATTTTCTGGGGGCAGAGGGTGGACTTTTGTAAAAGTATACATTTCTATGTGTTTATATGTTCTATTTCTTTCAGGGGAAGGGGCAGATCGGCAGCAGCGCTTTGGGATGTGGGGGAGAAAGAAACTCCGGCTAGTTGGTATAATCTGAAGGTTTCATTGTGAAGTAATTTTGTATAGAGCCTCTCTGCAGTGTTTCTTCATGACTTTTTTCTCCATGGGCCACTTGAAATTTTCGAGGGGCGGACTAAAATTTTCGGGGGGGGGGGGGCGGTTACTGTTAAAAGTACATATTCTCTATATAAATTAAATTTCGTTCGGGGTGGGGGAGGTAGACTTTCTATTCCTCTTTTTTATCATTGGAAAGGATGCAATAAAACTTACTTTATGATGAAAACCAGAAAAACGCGATGATAAACGTGTTAACAAGTTGCGTATGTTTTGACATGGATTAAATTAAATATTAAGACAAATTATCTTTACATTAATGTTTGGTTTTTTTTTAAGTATAAATGTAAAGACAACTACAACGAAATCTATTTTTATATTAATAATTGTGTTTCTACAATCACAACGAACAAGAAAATAGAACTAAAAGATACTATAACCTAACCGAAGAACCTAGATATAGAACTTGGTCACATCACGCCATTAAAACTATCCACGACTGTCTTTAGCGTTGCTAGTTGAACTCCATTTTGTCGCTAGGTGGCGCGTGTTAATAGAGCTACCCCCCACATGGGGTCTTGCGACCAATCGGGCCGTTGCATTGTAATGATTTCCTGGCCGAGTGTTCCAGTTAGGATAGTATGGCCAGGTAATTGGCTAAATCTTCAGACCATAATAATGATCACAGCGTTTTGGGTTGAGGAAACATGTGTATTGAATTGTAACAACGTCATGGTTTGGAGAGAGAGCGAGATAGAGCGAGATGTAATGAGAGGTTATAGGATACGGAGAGAATAGAATAGAGAGAGAAAATGATATAATGAGAGCTTATGACATACATAGATAATAAAATAGGGAGAGCGAGATGTATTGAGAGGTTACAGGATGCAGAGATAACAGAATAGAGAGAGAAAACGATATAATGAGAGCATATGAGATATAGATAATAAAATAGGGAGAGAGCGAGATAGAGAGAGAAGTAAAGAAAGGTTATAAGATAACAAGAGAAAAATTGTAATATTAGGAGAGAGATAACGAGATGTATATAGAGCTTATGAGAATAAAATAGAGAGATCGTAATAGAGCGAGATAGAACGAGATATCTAGAGGTTATAGGATGCAGAGAGAATAGAATAGAGAGAGAAAAGAGATGTAATGAGAGCTTATGAGATACATAAATTGTAAATTAGGGAGAGCAAGATAGAACGAGATGTGGAGAGGTAATGAGATACAAAGAGAATAAAATAGAGAGATAATGAGATATAGAGAGAGCTCATGAGATGCAGATAATAAAAGAGGGAGACAGATATGTAGTATAGAGGTATCGAGATAAAGAGAGAACGACAAAGAAATAGGAAACGTGAATGAGAGAAAGAAAGAGAAAGTGTTTTGTAGGGACGCAAGTCTTTTGAGTTCTCATAAATACTCTCACATGATTAAACATTAAACCTTGTTAATCTTGCATCGAGTAAGCAACATGTCACCTTCTTTTAACGTTCCTACTCAAGGCACATGAAGTAGAGTTCATCTGTTTCAATGACATCGGCATACAGGCGGGGGATAGTCTGGTCAGCACTTTGCCAAGCCGCTATTGTTTCTCTTACTTGCTAAGATGCACAACATATTTAGAGGTCAACATATTAATGGAAGCGACCATTCCATCATTTTCTATCTAAATAACACTTACAAAATGCCGCTACTTCTGTTCAGTGTTTCTTCCAGACTTTTTTCTCCGCGGGGGGGGGGGGGGGGGCGCTTGACACTGTTAAAAGTGTATATTTTCTATATAAATTCTAATTCGTTCGGTGAGGGGGGGGGGGAGGGGCGGAAGAGATGCCTGGAAGAAACACTGCAAACGGGGGGGGGGGGCACTTGAAATTGTAGGGGGGGGGTGGTAGACTTTCTTCGGGGTGGGGGGTGGGGGACACTGTTAAAAAATAAATTTTCTATATAAATTTCATTTTGTTCGTGGGGGGGGGGGGGGGCGGTAGATTTTTTTCGGGGGGTGGGGGAACTCTGGCTACCTGTCTTTTATTTCCGTTTATCGTAGAACTCAAACCCTAACCGCGCCACGACCACGCCGGTTGTAAGTCGTGACGCTCCCCAGCCAATCCCCAGACAGTAAACACGGCACGTGGTTAAAATCAACCAATGGCGTGCTCTGTGTTTGCTCTCCTCTCGACTTTTGTTGATCTCCCTGCGTCATTTAATTAGTCCATCCGGCAATTCATCACACGGCATACGGCCGCAGGGGGGAAAGCGATAATTATCGCTGATTGTTAAATGCTTTGTTTCTTCTCACCTTCTAAGCAAAACCCTTAAAATAAAATAAAAAGAATAAAAAATAGGGCGGGGTTTTTATAGCAGTGTCCGATAATGCAACCATATCAGTGACCGATAATGCAACTATAATGACATCTTCTAAAAATGGGATTTTGATTGTTTAAGCAATTAATACTCATATTTCAAAATAACTATGGGGTGTACTTGATACAACGATTAAACGGCTTTTCAATGGCTTATATTCGATATAAAAATATAAAAATGAGTGTAATTGATGGTTCCCGAACGGCTTTTATTTTTACAAATGTAACCATAATTTTATTGCTTGCTTTACTTTTAATAAGGTTTTTCAAAAATTTAGTATGATTACATAGATTTTTTGTACCTATTGAAATAGAGCACACCTGATTCTGTAAAATCAGCTTATGGAGGGATAGTGTGGTCACCACTATGTCCAGCCGCCTTTTTTAACTCTCCCTAACGTGAGTTATGTTCACATAAGAGCTGGCTAAAATTGTTCTACTGACATGAACCTGGATTTGAACTCGTCATATGTGGGTTAGCAGTCTAGAGCTCTACCTTTAGGTAAAGCCGTCACGTATCCTATTCATCCCTATTTTTATGAGACAATAGCAAAGATAAAGCCAAAATGTGTTTAAAACTCAACTCGTTTTGGAAGATAAATTAACTAGTATTATTTTTTTTCTTCCATTTTCAACAGAACTTTTCAAACCAAAGCACCTAAAAACCACGTGCAAGTCGTCTGCAACTCAATACCAAGAACATCCAGCCATCCAGCACCAAAACATCTTTACCCAATCATGGAGCTCCACGTTGCCGCAATCGTCATCGTCGTCATCTGCGCATGCGCCGTGTCCTCTGCCCCCGCGACCAACCGGCGGGAAGACATGACGCAACTGGTATCGATACTCAGCAAAATAAAGGACATCAACAGACACCACCCGGCGTCGAACCCAGACAGTGCCAGAACGGGGGCGTCGTTTCCAGACGGTGACTCAGACTTGACCAGCGCGCAAGCAGACGATGACGCCTTGACCAAAGGGTTCCTTGGAGTCATGAACAAACGGGAGGGGAGCTGGTCCTACGATTACGGACTCGGAGGTGGGCGATTCGGCAAGAGGAATTACGGGGACTACGGTATCGGGGGCGGTAGATTCGGACGGGATGTGGACCATGTCGATCTGATGGACACCAACGATGCTTCATAGGGAAGAGCTGGCTGGGTATCGGGGCGAGGTTGATCCGAATCTGTCCTAGAGTACTGTAACAAAAAAAGTATATTTGCTATTAAAAGTGGTAACTGTTGCTTATTGTTCTGAAAGAAAGAAAATTTCAAATCAATGATTGTTTCGTTTCTATTTTTTTCTTAAAAAAAAATAAATTGTATTGTGTATTACAGAGCAATCATAAAACTTTAACTTAGCATTTTTAAAATAAAGGCAAAGAGATTTTTTTTTTAAATGGTGCATATTAAAGAACAACTTAAAAATAGAAATTATTATTTTTTGTCAAATAATGAAGAAATAAAAAGTTTAAACAATGTACAGAAATTAAAATTGTATTTTTCTTCATTAAAACAAATTTGCACGCAGAGAAACAGTGTTTCATTCTTCAAACTTAAAACGCGAACAAAATAACATCCATATTCACCTGATTGAACATATTCATCCATAGATGCCACATAGACCTTCACAACCAATTATAATCAACAAGAGACGATAGCCGGTTTGAGAATGTCAATTAATAGTTAATAAATCAAATATTGGTGTGTTCTTCGTCTAGTTATAGGATAACACCAGAACGTATGAAGCGTGATGTTGTTATTAAAGCTAAACATATATATGTGAATCAAATAGTAACACATATAAAGAAAGCAAGCGAGCAGTGTTTCTTCCAGACTTTTTTCCGGTGGGAGGCATTTGAAATTTTCGGGGTGGGGGGGGGGGGAGGGGGGCTAACATTTCCGGATGGGGGGGGGGGGGGGGATCGGTAAAGTATATATTTTCTATATAAATTATAATTTCGTCCGAGGAGGGGGGGGGGGGGCGGTAGACGTTTTTTTTTTTCATTTTGTTTTTGAGAATATCAAACAGACTTCAATATGCTATAGACTATACACGAAGCCTTAAGTGAAGTTGCTAAGGCAACTTAAACAGTTAACAAGCATAGTTGAACCTGCACTATATGGTTAACTTACACTGGACAGATACAATGCTAGCAAAACACATACTACGTATATTATAAGCGAATAGTGGTTTTTTTTCCTACTAAAGCAATACGCTATGCACATGATTCATGGCAATTTTTAACAATATAAAACACAAACTAAATGGATCATACAGAATATAATGTCATAGTACTGATTTTTCTAGACAAATATACAATTCAGATTCATAATGTTAGTTTATTTTTATAAATGTTTAATCTACGTTGATATTCATAAAACGAATCTATCAAGAAAATGTGCAAAACGAAATTCATAATACGAATCTATTTTGATAAAAACAAAATACAGCTGTCATAATACGAATCTATCTAAACTTTATAATGCAAACGTCGATGTAAGAATAAATTAAAATAAATATACAATATAGATGACAAAATATGAATCTATCTAGAAAAATATAAATTTGTCATAATACGAATGTTTCGATGAGTAAGCATGTGATCATCTACAAATGAAAAATGTATCTTTAATCAACAGGACAATTAGGCACAAATTCCGAGACTGAAGGTGTTTAGTTGTATTCATTAAAAAATAGCCAAAAAAAAAAATCTACATCCTAAAGGGAAACATTCATCAACACACTCCAATTCTAAAATCAAGGGAGACTACATCTTTAAAAGATCCTTGGTCACGATTTAAGAGTTATTGTTCTTATCCTAACCACATGCATGTAATTGTAAATGCTATATAATAAAACGTAGCCCACTTTCCCTAAACTATTGCATTAATTGCATGTTTGCATATGAACTTCTCAGCATTATGGTTTTGGTAAGTAGTGAGCTTAGGTGCTATTCGTATTCATAAATCCAATGTATCTAATTAAGTGATTTTAATTAGTAACCGTCATGATCCATCAACATGACCTATATATTTTTGGCTATGCTATCATAGTACTGGAACGGCTAGCTATCTATTTTCTTATCAGTCATTTTTAAAAAACAATGTGCTTTGCTTTTTTTAATGAAGTTTAAGCTTATTATATAAAGTGAATTTAAAAAGAACAGAAAACTATGGGCTAGTTTATGATGTTGTTAAACAGATGTGTTCAGTTTGAGCACTATAGAATACAATGTTGTCCGCGCTGCTTGTTATTGCTGTCTGTATGACAGCCACAGCTGTCAGTGCACTCAATAAACCCTGCTTGAGTGACCAGTTGGAATATGGCGGATACGACAGCTTTGGGGTGAGCTGAGTTATATATTTAATGTGATTGATTGGTATTGATTATATATCAGTTAAACCAATAGTTGTACCAGACAATAACGAATAAAAAAGACATATTTTCTAACTCGGTCCTAAAACCTTATCTCACTTTAGCTTATAGTTGTGTACCATAAACTATCTAATGTATTAAATAATAAATGTAGATGACAAATGGCCGCAAAACTATAATTTTAGACCTAAATGTATACAAATTATGCAACAAAATGATTTTTTTTTAAAAATGGCACTAATTTAATAGATGTAGACAAATTTTATGTAAAATTCTATTACGGTCTATTTTTTTGTTACCAGAGGTACTCGTACAATGCCCTGGACTTTAAGAAAAAAATGTCCGGACTACAAAGGATCGCCGGGTCAAAAATGGTGAAAGATTTTGTAAGTAGCTTTTGATGAGTATTAAACAAATAAAATGAGTATGAAAGAAATACAATGAGTATGAAAGAAATGCACACACAAAACAAATGCAATGAGTTTGGAATATATACCCGCCACGGTGAGCGGCACACCTATGGGAAATAACAGGTAAAATTTCAGCTGATGTAGAAATTAAGAAAAGATGATGGGGTTAGCTAGGGAGGTCACACAATGCGCAGACCGCCAACCAATATAGTTAGACAGGTTTTAAGGTGTAACACACAAGGTAAGTTCAAAAGAGGTCGAATAAGAAGCACCTGGCGACGGGCATATTGAAACTACAAAGATATGCTAAACTTAGAGTCAGGTTGAGAAAATGGCACAGGACAGAGGACTAGGGAGGTCTTTGGTTGGCGGTCCATACCCCAGCAGGACTTAGGATTCTGGAGATCTTTGGTTGGCGGCCTATACCCCAGCAGGGGTGATGTGCCGTTACGATACAATGAAATAAAAATTCATATATCAGAACTAACACAAAACGTTTTAAGAATTGTATTTAAATTAATAAAATGATATCTTCAACTTGTAAATATAGTTCAATTCGTCTATCCTTTGTGGGTGGGTTTTTTCCATAAGAACGTTATATATTTTCTTTTTAGATATACTTTTTATTGTTAAACAAATAGTTAACGTAATGTTTTTTTTAATCCACAACATAAAATCTGAATCATTAATATATTTAAAAAAAATAACCCATTAGAATTTCGAAATGCAACGTTGTATAGAGTTTTAATTACCAGCTATACAAAATCTAATGTGACAATATTGTTAAGATATTTTAAACAGGAATCAAACAATGGGAGATTACTTCAACAAAACATAAAGCAACATGTATAATGATTAAGTCCCTTTATCTCCGCATATATAGATACCTCCCAACTTAGTTTTAGCCAGTAACGACAACTCAACTCTCCACAGTCAGGTGCCCAGGCTAGACGTTACGACATCACCCCAGACAACTGTACTGTGACTAACATCAGTAGCTCGCCAGACACCCCACAGTGTGTACCAGGTAACCAACTAGCTATTCGCCAGCTATTCATCTCTGCGCAGCTAGGACGAAAAAAAAACTATTTAAACAACAAGAAAATAATAAACATCTATAAAAACAGTAATGCAAAAATCCTTGAGAGTTACTCACACGTGTCTAGAATTATTTTTTTGTGGAACTGTTATGGTGTATAGAAAAAAATAAAAATAAATAAAATAAAAAAACATCATGTAGTAAATTAACAACACAAAACATTTACAAGTCAAGTTTATTTCTTTATGGACATTGAAATCTATAATTTTTTCACAATAAACTATAGGAACATTCATATATTTTTATCATATATTTTTCATATTTTTATCATCATAAAGTATGGGAACATTCATAACACTATGTATTATACGTTTTATGTAGAGTCTATATAGAAGTTATTGTTTTTTCATTTCAGACGACGCAATGAAGGTACCAGCCAATGAGGGCTTCGCCTGGAAGTTTCAGAACGTAGATGGCGCCACGTTGTTCTACAATGTCACCTCCGACCCATCTATGGCAACTGTGGTTCTAGAGAAAGATTCGCCTAGTAAAATTATTTTCTTCCTGATTATTCCATCTGTATTACAGCAAAAGTCCGAAAAAAAATGATAACTCCTTCTTTCAGACTTAGCGATCAATAGAAATAATAAAGAAGAGTTATGGTTACTTACATCGTAGTATGAAGGGATGGTGTGATCAGCATCATGGCAAACCACCTTTGCTTTTCTTGACATAATGCATGTATCCGACTGAGCTGGCTGGGCCCAGAAACGTCAGGAGGTGGGGGGGGGGGGGGTGGGTGGGGGTGGGGGGGAAGAGAGAAAGTGTGACGTCATAGTTATAAAGTTTTACAATTTTAAAGGTTACTATGCAATTTGGTGATTTTTTTATTTGAATTTTTTTCTGAATTGTATCAAAGTATTTAAATGTCACCACACAAAAGCAATATTTTAGAAAGAAATGTGGTTTTGAAATGGAAAATCGCTTTTAAAAAAGATAGGCGGGTGTGCCGTTATTTTAGGGTAATGAGCCTTGATATTTTATGACGGTGAGGAATCTTGATATTTTATGACGATGCTAATTCTTGATATATTTTATGACGGTGAAGAATCTTGATATTTTATGACCATGATGAATGTTGATATTTTATAACAATGTGTGGCAATTGGGATTACGAGTAAGGGGTTACAATGGGAAAAAAAATAGTTAAAACTTTAGTCTTCATAAAATGAGTCTAATAAAATTTTTAACGATTGTATTTTGACTATTTGCGTGGTTATCGTACTGATTGAACTAAGAAAACGTAGGAAAGCGAACAGAGTCATTTTTATATTGAATACAGTACAGTCAAGCTCTCCTAGTACTTGATGTTACTTACATATTGTTTTATATTCCTTAAACACACTAGAACAACAAGCCAACGTTATTTACATGTTTATATTCCTTTACCACATGTCGTTTTATGTTCGTTTAATACATGTCGTTTTATATTCGTTTAACACATGTTGTTTTATATTCCTTTAATACATGTTGTTTTATATTTATTTAACACATTAGAACAACAAGCCAACGTTATTTACATGTTTATATTCCTTTAACACATGTCGTTTTAAATCCTTCACATACTAGAACAACAAGCCAACGTTACTTATGTGTTATTTTATATTCTTTTAACACTTATTGTTTTATATTCCTTTAACACACTAGAACAACAAGCCAACGTTATTTACTTTAACTGGAGCACGGTGATTACAGACGCAGATATATTTGTCATACCAGCACGTTGCCATGGTAACTAGAATACGTCATCAAATCTGTAACTTGAAAAACAATTAAAATTGTGTTTAAAAACTTGACATTAAACCAGTGAAATTTTTTGTTTGTTTTTGTTTAATATGTCATTTAGAACATACATAAGTCTTGGTTTGGATTTGAGAAGTTAGGATCACAGTTAATTTGACTACTAGTAGCATCAATAAGATACAGCTTTACCAACCTAAAAAATTTTGTTTTTGTTCGTGTGCATAGCTGTAGATTGCGTTCCTGAGAGTTCAATAAAAAGTTATGCTTTTATTCGTTTCAACATCAGCAGTTTCGTTTTAAGGCGGGCATGATGGGGGTGCGCAGGCCACACCGGTGATACTATTTAGGGGATGACACAAAAATAAAAATCATAAAATAACTGTTAAAGCAATGCTGTATTCAGTTAATATAATAAACTAGCCAGATATATAAGTGACACAAAGTCATACTGTTCTATCCAGTTAATTTAATAAATTAGTAGGGGCTCAAGATCACACCACACTAAACTTACATAATTAATGTAGGAAATATAGGGACATTATCTGTTACCTCAACGGGTGACACCCGTCCTAGTGACGCCCCTGTATTTCACTCCTACAATACGCTATTCACTCACATTGTAAAATTGTATTAAAATCGCAATGCCATTGACTGATAACAATACCCTTAAAGTAAAGAGATATTTTAGAACTAGTCTAGCAAGAGTTTCTTGTCTAAATATTGAAATAAAAAAGCAAATAATCCTTGTAAAATCCTATCCAATGGCGCCAAATCCCTGACAATCTCCGCTACAGCTGTGTGCTGATAACTGTAATCGCCTGAATCGATTGTATGAACCTGTGGATTAAGCCGTTATATATTGTAAACAATGATATCGGCGAAGTATCAAGTTTATCAAATTTTTGTTAATCAATATAGATCCAATACCAAAAAAAATCACTTATAAAATAATACTGTAGCATAATGGTAGGATAACTTTGTAGGCCTATACGAGGAATTTCTTGATTTTGTTAACAAATAGTGACCCATTTTTACATTGGCCTTTTAACCTCCGTGTATACTGTAACGAACACAAGAGGTACAGTGTTTCTTCCAGGCATCAATTGGGGGGGGGGGGAGGACAGGACTCGTGAGAAACGTGTCTACCCCCTCCCCCCACCACCCATCCCGAACAAAACGGAATTTTTATAGAAAATATATACTTTTAAGAGTGTCCGTCCATCCCCCCCACCCCCCAATAAATATAGTCCCCCCCCCCCCCCAGAAAAAAGTGTGGAAGACGTACTTACAAACGTAACAATCTTTTCCAGGGGCATATTGCATATCCGTTTTCTATTCATGAATAGATTTCATAAAACCACCACAATTCTATGTTAAGCGTATGCCACTGTATTGAGTAGGGAATGAGAGAAGAGCCGTAATTACAGGAGGATGACTATAGGGAGGCGTCAATCGGGGATAAAAAAAAATAACCATAAAAACCTCATGTGTTGCATTACTGAATTATAAACAATCGAAGTTAACAAAAGATACTGCTACTTGCCTTAACGCACTGTTGAATTGTTTTCTACACTGATTATGTGGCAACTAAAATAAATAAAAAAATTATTTAATGGACAGGGACTAATAAAAGGCACCACCGACATCTCTCAATTTCGGGAAGAGGGAGGTTTTTTTTTTCCAGACGGGACTAACTTTTTAAACTTAAGGGTGCGATAAGTCTACCCCCCGCCCCGCCCCCCCCCCCCCCCCCGAACGAAATAAAAATTATATAAAAAATGTATACTTTTAACAGTGTCCGCCCCCCCCCCCCCGAAAATTTCAGGTGCCCCCCCCCCCCCCGTAGAAAAAAGTCTGGACACCGCATGCGAGCAATGGTCAGCAATGGGCTAGTAAATGTATTCTTTAAAATAAAACAAAAATCTCTACAGAAACTAATGTTGTAAAGTATTTCAGTCGGTGCTGTAATAAACTAATAAACCCTATCAGACCACTAGCATCACCAACGATTTTCACCACATTCCTAATCTCAACGTATCAAATTAGCAATGCGTTATCAGCTATGTCAACTTAACGAGTGTGTGAGCAGATAATCAATACAGGTTCCAGCAATACACGACTGAGCAGAGCACGCCTGGGTCTACTGGTGGGTAGCTTCAATGTTTGGAGCATGTTCAGCTTTAATGGGTACACAGCTACAGCATGTTCAGTCCGGGTAAATGTTCAGCTTCAATGGGTTCATTCATAGCTAAAGTAATTATGTCAGTGTACACGAGTGACCTCATAATACTTCAACCTGGTAACCTAAAAGTGTTGAGCATATTCAGCTTTGACTGGTACATAGCTAAAGTAATTATGAGTACAATTGTGATAATAAAATATCTCAACTGTATCCTAACAGTTTTGAGCATGTTCAACTTTAATGGGTACACAGCTAAAGTAATTATATTTGTGTACACCAGTGACCATATAATACATAACCTGGTAACTAAAGTATTAACCATGTTAAGCTTTAATGGATACATACCTATAGTAGTTACATCTGAGTACAAGCGTGACCGGGGACGGAGTGGTCTAGCCCGTAAGTCTCGTGTTCGAAATCCGGGTTCAAATCACTAGACAGAGCCTGTGTTCATCCAATTCTGATGGGTACCTAACTCACGTTAGGGAAAGTAAAGGCGGCTGGGCATAGTGCTGACCACACTATCTTTTCATATGCCGAGGTCACAGAAAGAGGAGAACTCTACTTCATTTGCCCCATAGACTGTCAGGTTTGAAAGGGATCTTTACTTTACTTGCAAGCGTGACAACAAAATACCTCAACCTGGTAATCTAACAGTTTTGGGCACGTTCAGCTTGGGTGCATAGCTATATTAATTATATTTGTGTACACGAGTACAACAGTTTTGACCATGTTTAGCTTCATATGGGAACATGGCTAATGTAAAGCAGTCCCAGTACATGCCTGGGCACAAAATACCTCATCCTAGTTAAGCTTTAATTGGTAGATAGCTAAATTAATTATATCTGAGTACAATCGTGACCACAACATGCCTTAACCTGGTAACATAACAATGTTGAGCATGTTCAGCTTTAACTGGTACCTAGCTGAAGCAATTCCGTCCAACAACATAAACTCAACCTGATCACGTGACAAGGATTGGGCGCTGGCTGGTTGATCCCTAACAGTAAAAAAGTAAATTTCAACAGTCAAAATTATTTTTGACGTAGTTAAAGTAACAAAATAGGACGAGTGGGGTGACACCGAACACAAAATGCTAAACTTTCTGTAGGTGTTGCGTGACACACTCAGTTGCCGTTTTACAACGTCTGCTAATGTTAGCCGTGCAAACATTAACACGATTCGTCGATTGTAAAAACTACTAAAAAATAATCTTTGATAACAAACAGAACGTGAAAAAAGGGGAAGCTACTCGATCAACTAGAATTATATTGACTATACGGAATTACAAAAAAACACGATAATACAGACACTGTAGTTTTAACACCACAATAGTAACAATAATTGTGTAACTAGTGTATATATATATATATATATATATATATATATATATATATATATATATATATATATATATATATATATATATATATATATATATATATATATATATCCTAACGATGCAAGTACAACGATACATGTGTAACACAGTACAAGACTTTATCTGTGTTTGTTTAACAATGTTAACAATCAATTGTAACCGCGATTAAATGTAAACCACAAATTAAGCTGTTGATAATCCCAAACTTAGTCGATTTATGAGATAAAATACTTAAATTAAAGTGGGGTTGAAAAAATTAGCTACAATTTATTTCTCAACGGACCCTGCTACGGAGGATGTCGCAACAAACATTGAGAAGTAAGACATTTTGTCTATATATAGCTACATTCTAATACGTCGTTAAGCTAGTGATGATTTCAATGTATTGTAACGTTAACTAATAAATTAAGACTCTGTATTGTGCCATTAACTAATAAATTAAGACACTGTATTGTGCCGTTAATTAATAAATTAAGACAATGTATTGTGCCGTTTATCAATGAATTAAGACTGTATTGTGCCGTTAATTAATAAATTAAGAGAATGTAGTGTGCCGTTATGGTAGTAATAATTACAATGTACTGCACTGTTAGTTAATAAATAATTAAAATGCTCTGTTGTTAATAATTACAATGTATTACGCTCTTAAGGTATAAATAATAAAAATGCATTAAGCTGATTAGATTTTCATAATTAAAATCTATTTTATCGTTATTTTAGATATCAGATATAATAATACTTAATAGCTGAAATGTACATTTTTTAAAGTTTATAAATTGTTGTATAGTTACTGAAATGCTGACATTTTAATTTAGTATATGGATACAGTATTCATATGATAATTGTTAATTAACATCGTCATTTGCAAGTATTGTGTGATCAACATTAAGATCAGCTTGTATTCTCCTAAAAGCCTAAAAGCTTAACTTACCTATGATATTCCCTCAAAACTTTACTTACCTGTGACATCTCCTTCACTTTCAGAGGTCCGTTATTTCTGGTCCCAGCCTCTGCCCTACTTGACTTACCTGTGATATCCCCAAACCTTTACTTACCTGTAACATCCCCCAAAACATAACTTACCTGTAACATCCCCCAAAACTTAACTTACATGTAACATCACCCAAAACTTAACTTACCTGTAACATCCCCCAAACCTTTACTTACCTGTGATATCCCCACAAAACTTAACTTACCTGTAACATCCCCCAAAACTTAACTTACCTGTAACATCCCCCAAAACTTAACTTACCTGTGACATCACCCAAAACTTTACTTACCTGTAACATCACCCAAAACATAACTTACCTGTAACATCCCCCAAAACTTAACTTACCTGTAACATCCCCCAAAACTTAACTTACCTGTAACATCACCCAAAACTTAACTTACCTGTAACATCCCCCAAAACTTTACTTACCTGTAACATCCCCTAAAACTTTACTTACCTGTAACATCCCCCAAAACTTTACTTACCTGTGACATCCCCTTCACTTTCAGAGGTCCGCCATTTCTGGTCCCAGCCTCTGCCAAAAATCTTCACTGCTCTGGTCACCGCCTGCTGCTGCCTGGTTGTCATGGAGCGGTACCTCACGGTACCGGACAAAACCCTGAAACATCGAGACGATGACGGTCAACAACCGAACAAGACTAACTCTCACTGGCTACACTCTCTCTTTAGAAAAGGAAAAAGTGGGAATCCCTTGACAATCAACGAGGAAAGTGAACGTTTAGGCTGTGTGTTCCCGGATGTGGACCCCTACTCCCCAGGGATTATGAAGCTGGCAGGATTAGACAAAAAACCCTTGCGATGTGACAGATACATGCCTGATATCACCTACGTGAACCAGAACACTTTAACAGTTAACAGATCGAGAATTAAAAACGAAATCATGTTTAAATTCTGCAAGTATAGAGATATATTTAAAAACGGGACAGACGATAAGAAAGCGTTGTTCGGAGCATGGAGCGAACCGTTCGATACTAGCGTAAAACTACCAGACACCACGGAGTTTATTGTTGTAGAGTGTGAAAACAAAGCCAAAGAAACGATATCAAGAACCTACCACGCGTTAGTTCCCATACATAAGGAACTCACCAAACTTAAACTTAAAAAACGTAGAATCTCAGGAGTTAAGGAAACGTTGAATGTAATCATGATAGGCATGGACGGATTGTCTAGACATCAATACATGCGGTCTATGAATTTAACCTACAATTTCTTAATGAAGGGACTTAACTCCTTCGATATGTCAATGCACACGCAAGTTGGTATCAACACATTTCCTAATTTCCTCCCTTTACTAACTGGCTACAATCTCAGTGAGGTGGAAAAATGGTGGACGTGGTCAGAAAATACGGATGAGTTTGACCTTATTTGGAAAGATTACCATAAACAAGGGTACAGAACACTTTACACTGAAGATCAGCCTATAATTGGTGGATTCCACTTCGAGAAACCCGGATTCATGTTCAAGCCTACTATGTATTACAGCCGGCCTATAAGCTTAGCCATGGAGGCCGACAGAGAGCTCTGGAGGTCGGGTCCGCATTGTGCGGGAAACGAGCCGGAAATACAATTCCATTTAAACTACATTGAACGGTTTTTCGACACTTTTCCGGATACGCCTCTATACGCGATGTCGTTTTTGACGAAACTTACGCATAACGATATGACCAATTCCAAAATGGCGGATGAAATGATGTACACATTTTATAAATCGTTGCAAGAAAAAGGTCATCTTAACAACACACTGTTATTGACCTTTTCAGACCACGGTCCAAGGCTAGGACTTATTAGACCTACTGTAAATGGTATGGTAGAGAGCCGCGCCCCCTACTCCATTTTCACATTCCCAAGATGGTTTTTAGATAAATACCCGGAAGTGACGAAAAATCTAAAAATAAACACGCGTAGGTTGACGACACATTTTGACACTCACGCGACACTTCATGACCTTCTGTACTTTAAGGTAAAGGACAAATGCCCACCGAGTAACAATAAACACGGCGTCAGTCTATTTCAGGAAATTCCCAAAAGTCGAACGTGTGAAGATATTCCAATACCACTAGAGTTCTGCCTTTGTAACCAAGTACAGATGGAACCAACAAACCCACGCGCCAACATATCCAAAGGTTTTTCAAAAATTATACTCCACGCGATCAACACAAAAAGAAACGAAACCGTTTGCACGCGACTTCAACTCAAAGAAATTCTACAAGTCGTACAGATTAAGCTTCCCAGTCTAGGGTCGGATGATAAAATGGTGTACAAAGTAAAAATACAAACCAACCCAGGAGATGCGATTTATGAAGGCACGATTCAAACTACTTTGACACAAGATGAAAACATTATGACGTATGTGGAAGAGTTCCTGTCAGGGGGAGGCAATAAAAAATTTATAGTAGGGGAAACAATCGATAGATTGAACTTATACAAAGGACAGGCTGACTGTGAGAAAAACGACGCGAGGAAACCTTATTGTTATTGTAAAGACTTAATTACATCATGAATATAATTGATGGTATGTTATCGCACATAGATATTATTGAATTGGTTACATAATTAACCTACTTGAACAAGAGGTAGTTTAGATGTTATTTGTATCTGATTATTAACGCAATTATTCAACTAAATTTGGGTTAACAGAAATTGAATATCATTATACTTTTATCAAAGAAAGTAATTTCTAGTTTTCAGAACTATAACTGTGATCAGAGGCGTAGCGAGGGGGGGGGGGGCGCCAAAATGGGTTGGAAAAACAAATTGAAAGTTTGAGAGTGGGGGGGGGGGGGTGCAAATGAAAAGTTTGAAGGGGGTGCAAATCAAAATTTCGAGGGGGGGGGGTGCAAATCCAAAATTTGTCCCCGGGCGCCGGGAAGGGTCGCTACGCCTCTGACTGTGATATACTGTTTTGATCTATTCCCATATTAAAATCTACCTTGTAGTATTTATTGACGTACTTTGATAATTTAAATGGTTTTTATTAGATTAAAAATAGCAAATTTTGTATATTTATGTTTCGCGTTTACGGGCGCTGTGGCATTAAAAACTAAAGATCATTATTGTCCTAATTATATGCATCTCCCCCCCTTTCTGTGTATATACACAATGCAGTAATGGGTACCAGATTGTTTTGTAAACAGTCGACAAATAAATAAACAAAAAAAAAACAACCTATTTCATCTTGTCTTATAAATAATCAGACTTATTACGACAACGTTTACAGCTTCAAGTGCATGCCGGTTAAATCAACATCTAACGAGGTAACACGTAATTAAGTTTAATTAATATGTAATCACTAATTACATACTTCGAGAAATATAAAAGCGTCATATTACAGGTGATGGTGGTATAGTATTTGCCCGTCCATGGGGCAGGTGAAGTTGAGTTCATCTGCTTCAGTGACATTGGTGTATGAAGGGATAATGTGGTCAGCATTATACCAAGCCGTTTTTACATTCACACATGTGAGTCAGGTACCCATTAAATCTGGGCGAACTCAGGGACATTTTACTTACTCGAACTATGGATTAGAAATCGAGACATTGGGTTTAAAAGTCGTAGACCACGCAATTCCAGTGTCTAACTTCGCTGTAGATTTAAGCATATTTTACATCCATTACTTGATGGACGCAAATAAAATGTATGGAATGCGATGTTTGTGAGTTACAGATTGTACAGTTGTGTAAGAATACAGATCGCCACATTTAGTCTGCTTATTTAAAAAAAAGTTCTGGTTATGCCACTTGTTAAACCTATGTTGCAGACTTTCTTACATGCGTCTCTTCGAGTTACACCCCCCCCCCCCCCCATCCCTTATATGCAAGTCCGCCCCCTACCTAGAACAAAATAGAAAAAAAAAGTATAATTTATATACGAAATATATACTTTAATCTATGTCCGCTCACCGGCAATTAAACTCCTCAACCACCCCTCCCGATGGGTTCAAGTACACCCTCCTCCTGTCAAAATGTCTGAAAGAAACACCCCCATTCTCCGTCGACCAACCTTTCCTCTGACTTTAATTCTTGGTTAACTACCACGCCGATATCATAATTATACGAAGAGACTCAGTGAGCTCTAATCACACATCATACACACTGTTGTGTATAGCGCACACCACCCTGTCCTTACAATGCGACACCGCAATATAATTACACGGCCTCATTCGTATTCATCGTTTGTACAACACGCACCTGATGATTACAACCTACGTAACAACACAATATACTTGTTTTATCCGTTAATACTTTGTACACACTTACGTGGAGCAAAACAAAGACACACTACACATCACAGCTGTCATAACTTCAAACACAAGATAAGAATAGACGTCTGATATCAGATATAATATTAGTGACGCGTTTTGTGAAGATTAATAATGTGATGAAACAGCTGATACAGTGAAACAAATATAACAGCATTTATAATAACAAGCTTTTAAATGCACTGAAGACAGAGTTTCTTCCAGGCATCTCTTTGGCCCCCCCCCCTCACCACGCTGGAAAAATGTTGACCCCCTCCCTGAAAATATCAAGCGCCTTCCCCCCCCCCCCCCCTCCTAGAAACAAAAGTCTGGAAGAAACACTGACAGAAGATAAGAAATATAAAACAAACTTGCTTTCTTTAATAACAGCTTCGGTCGCTCATGGGATCTTCAGTGGCGTAGCTAGTGTAGGGTGTGTGGGGCGGCGACACGAAGGTGGTGCCAAAAAAAAATTATTAAAAAGCTCAATTCTTGAATTATACACAGCCATTGTTACAAAAATAAACGACTACAACGCTTAACATGGTGACCTTACTGATTTCTTTATAAATTTTTTGAGATAGAAATAGAAAATGTTACAGTTTGTAAATGGTAACAAGCGCCTCAAACCTGTCCGATTTGGGGGAGGGGAGAGGGGGGGGGGGAGAACGCTTTTTTATTGACATGAATAACTATATATAGAAATGGGAGGGATGGGGCGTAAATTGATAGAAAGCCCCAGGAGTCGGAATAGGTAGCTACGCCTCTGGAGATCTCAAACATATTTTAGTTTTGTTAAAGAAAGCAATTTAGTCTTTTTTTTTTTTTATTTTCAGTGTAATTAAAGGCTTTTCATTAGAACGTATTTGTTTATATTTATTATATTTTCCAGTTTTTTTAGTCATTCTTTCTAATTACAGAAAACACTAATTAGGCTAAGACTGAAAATGTTTGCAATAAAGCCCGACTTAAAAATGGTGATCTGTAAAAGATAGTTGTTTGCCCCTTCTTCGTAGCCAACACTCATCTAGGAATCAGCCAACCATGACAACAGTTCATCCTCGACTGTCATCTTTATCTCGCTCTCGTTAGTAATAGGGCTGGTAAGTAGGTCACAAACCAGTTCGACGGCTTAATAAAACCTGCATGAGCCATAGAATTGGTTGGTGACCTACTTACCAGCCCTATTAGTCTTGTTGTCTCCTCTTTTGTTATCGAATATAGTAATATTTTAATTTAATCTCAGTGACTATTCTACTGTTTGATTAAAATAAGAATTAGATATTATTGCATTGTCATCGAAGACAAAGGCAGGTGGAATGTTTGCACTGAATTGGTGAAGTACAAGTGTTTCAACATTGAGTGTGCTACATCCGCAAACAAACGGACGTTGTAAACAAAGTACAAGCTGGTAAAAATGGTCGCATTTAAAATTAAACTTCATCCATTAACCGCCAAGTAGAGAGATAAAGGTGTTCAAACAAATCTTAGGGCAATTAGATGTCATCGCATGCAGAAACACTATTTTTATCTCACCCATCCAGTTGTTAGTTATCTCCCTGTTTGTGTGTCAAGTGTCACAAGGGATTAAACCGAGTTGAGATTCTAATTCAAAGTTGTCCTAATTATTTTTTGTTTTAGCAAACACACGCGTTGTTAGTTATTTCATATTCATGTACATTCAGTGATTTTATTTAACGTTCTAATGCTCTTATTCTCTAATCTTATAGGTAAGATAATTTCGCACAGATAATGTATTGTTCCGTATTTAATTAAGATGTTTTTTTTAAATTTCATACGTTAAATGTTTTTCTAAAGGATTGGTCACCTATTTTTGTTTTATTCATGATTACCCTTTATGTAACATACTGCAATAGTTAATTTTTTTTTCATGTAGTAATTTAAAAATATAAAAAATACTATTAAAAACTCGTTAAACTTAAAAAAAAGAAGTCTGAAATCTCAAGAATACAATTCCATGTCATCCTTGAAGTACCACAGTCATACTATAACTCCAACACTTCAGGGGTTGTCCTTTGAAAAACTACGCTATCCTTAACGTAACACAAGCTAGAGGTATTCATTATCTTCTTGTTATTTTAACGCGACAGCGGGATCAATTTAACTCTGTCACGTTGAAAAAGTGTTGTTTTTTCATTCATTCAGAACTGTTATCAATCAAACATATCAAAGAAACGTGTCTGGTTTTTTTTCAACTATACCAAACGTATGTATCAAAGTTTGATGTGTTTCTATATTATAGGACTTTACGGAAATAATAACATGTTGGTACAATTTTCAGTTGAATAGCGTCAATAGCAGGTTAAACAATGGCTAATGCAATTTATCAAGTTTCTATTTAGACGGCCGGGTAGCTCAATGCACTGATAACATTTGATTCAGGTCCAATGTTTAGATTCAAGGCAGGAAACTTTAGCGATAGTCGAACTCATATCACTTGAGAAAAAAACAAGTTAATGATATTCAGAAGCATTGAGATATTTCAATGCTATGATCACATTCAGTTAGGGAAAATTCGCTTATATTTGTGTGGATTATGTTTTGAGTGGAATATTTTCTTCAGCGTTAAGAAGATGACAGCTAAGATTGAAAAAAAAGGTATGATTTTTTTAATTAAAAGTTTGCTGCCGTTTTTGTAATTCTGTATACTGCATTTTTTAATATCATAAAATAGAGATTGTCTATAGGAATAGCTTTTCCATGGTTCTTACACAATTGTATATACAATCTTGTGCACACGATATTTTGTCATTGTAATATACAGGCTGCTACTTGTATTTGAGTTTTAAAATGTAAGAGTTAGGGGAAAAAAACCAAGGTAAGGATAGTTGCCGTATTCCTCCACTTCTAGGCCTTTATCACAGATAATGCAAATTATGGAAACGGTGTGGTTTAGTCATAGACAGCAACGGCTTATACGAAAGTCAAACGTTCGCAACCGGGCTCGAAACCGTGGATCGTCCTTCGACCGAACAGTCCCTATATAGATATAGCTTGTAATAAAATCTGATTGAGTTTGTTAAAGATTTCTAAGGTGGTTTATGTCTTATGTTTTGAAAATCTTTTGGGCTGGGTGTATTTTACGATTTCTATTAAAGTATAATTGTTGATGTTGATTTGACAATAGGGCTGGTAAGTAGGTCACCAACCAGCTCTACGGCTCAATGAAAACGGCATGAGCCATAGAACTGGTTGGTGACCTACTTACCAGCCCTATTCGCAGTCGCTTTTTTATTTTGTTTGTATATTAAAATTTAAAGTATTTTGACATTTAAACATTCTAGTAGCAATAATAATACTAAATTATATTAATACAGTGGCATTCTAAAAAAAAAGGGATAGCAGTCCGACTTTGATTGAAGTTTTCTAATTATTCAATGGTGATAAAGTTTGGAGGAAGAGTGTATTTTTAGCGCAATTTCCTTACAGGAATTGCGATTATTAACTCGTTATTTCTGGATGGATGGATGGATGTGTGTCCGTAATGGATGGATGTGTGTCCGTATCTCCTCCTCAACGAAGCAATATCGAGGACTAGTTTCAAAATCAAATATGTTAAGCAAAATCCGATGATGATTGTGGGCCAAAAACATTCCCGGAATTCCTTCCTGGATTTCACGGAAAAGCCAAAAAATACCTCGAAAAAATGCAGTTTTTTGCCCATATCTCGGCAACCAGACCACTTAGCGACTTGAAACATTTACCAATCGATTTCTGCCATAATTTAAAACAATATTACCGAAGAAGGTTTTCAAAAATATCCTTTCGTTCGGTCACAAAAAAATATTTACTACTTTTTTTTAACACTGAGCATCGTGTAGGCCTACTCGTTAAAATAAAACTATTTCCGTTGATATAGGTTAATATACTTGTCTTTTTTTTTAGCGCAAAAAAATATCCTTTCGTTCGGTCACAAAAAAAATTCTTATGTATAACATAAGGAAATTGCGCTTAAATTGTCACTAGACTTTTTATTAACTTGTTTTTTTTTTAAAACCGTGCCAATTGGTGTAGACATGACTTAAGCAAACGAAATTAGCGGAACTAAAAATGAGGAGATTTTGTTATTTAATATGTCGAAACAAATAAAACAAAAGAAAATTATTTTTACAAAAATGTAAAATGAAATATATACTTTGAAATATCAATAGGATCCAACCAGGGGGGGGGGAGGGGGAGGAACACTTGAAGCTAAATTTCCTGTTGGGGAGAGGGGTGAACACTGCTAAAACTATTTATTTTCTTACTAATTCTTACGTTCGTTACGGTAGACGTGATAAAAAGGGGGGGGGAGATATTTTGGACCCATCCCCAAGAGATACAAATACAAAAACCCACTGTAAGTGAGCATCGTTCATTCCAATTGTCTTTTCTTTTTCAGATTGCACCTGCTCACTTTCTAGCAACCTTAAGAGGATATTTATAACCATTCTTGTTGCTGCCATTTCTTTGTCATCCGCCATTTTCATTCTGTCCTCTTCGGAGAATTTGAATTACTTCACAGCAAATTTTATAAAGGATCTTAGTTTTAAACTCCATAGCAATGATTCAACTGATAATGTGGATACTGTCTCATATCACTCCACAAATATATCAACAAAAGGATGTGTATTTCCGGATGTTGATATGTACCACCCTGACGTCATCAAGTTAGCTGGGCTTAGCAAAACGACACTCCGGTGTGCAGGATTTATGCCGGATCTGACGTATATTCAACAAAATAAGCTGATAGTCAACAAGTCTAGAATTAAATCAGATTTTAAATCATGTAAATACCGTGAGATTTTCAAACATCCGGATAACGACAATCAGGCGAAATTCGGCGAATGGGGGAAGGCTTTCAACACAAGCGTCCAACTCTCGGACAACTCCGAGTTTCTGCTCGTAGTCTGTGAAGACAAAGCGTCTAAAACGATATCAAAAACGTACTACGCTCTTACCCCATCACGCGACAACATGTCGAAACTCAAGCTTAAAAAACGGCTCAAAATGGTTAAACCTAAAGAAACGCTTAACGTCATGATGATTGGGATGGACGGTACGTCTAGACACCAATACATTCGGTCGATGAATCTCACGTATAATTATTTAATGAAAGACCTGAATTCATTTGATATGACTATGTACACACAACTCGGGTTAAACACGTTCCCGAATTATCTCCCTTTACTAACTGGCTACAGTGAAGACGAGATAGTTGAGTGGTGGGACAGGAGTTCTCACACTGATGAATTTGATCTGATATGGGGCGACTACAAGAAAGCAGGGTACAAGACATTATTCAGTGAAGATGTTCCGTCTATCGGCGGCTTCCATTATCAAAGAAAAGGATTTTCAGTCCCACCCACTACTTACTACAGCCACCCCATCTGTTTGGCAATGGAAAAAGACAAACAGTTCTGGAGTTCGGGTCATCACTGCGCCGGAAATCAACCGGAAATCAACTTTCATTTAAATTACGTTGAACGTTTTTTCGACAGTTTTCCCGACAGTCCGAAATTCGCTATGGTGTTCCTGACTAAGTTAACACACGACGACATGTCCAATTCTAAAATGGCGGATGAACATATGTTGGCATTTTACAAAACTTTGAGGGGGAAAGTTTATTTTAACAACACCTTGATAATCACATTCTCGGACCATGGACCTAGGCTGGGTCCGATTCGAGCTTCTATAAATGGAATTGTGGAAAGCCGGGCACCTTATTCGATCTTAACTATCCCCAAGTGGTTTCTTGACAAATACCCAGACGTTGCTGAAAATATGAGGAGAAATACTCATCGTTTAACGACACATTATGACGTTCACGCTACGTTACAAGACTTGTTGTATTTTAAAGCAAGTGGTATCGTCCCACTCACACCAAGAAAACACGGCACCAGTCTGTTTAATGTTATACCAGAATCTCGCACGTGTGAAGACATCCCAATCCCATTGGAATATTGTCTGTGTAATCAGGCTCAAATGCAGGTGGTCTCTTTACATCCAAATACAACTAACGGATTGGGTGAACTCCTTTTGAAAAAAATTAACTCCAAACGCAATAAAGATAAATGCGTCGAACTTAAGCTCCAGACCGTTTTACAGATTGTTAGAATTAAATTTCCTACTCTCAAAACGAAGGATATCAACCTATATAAAATAAAACTTCAAACTTTCCCAGGCAACGCGGTCTACGAAGGGACAATACGAACTTTAAAAGTTGACGAGTATTCACTAGATAAACACATTGCTGAGTTTAATTCTAAGGGAAGTAACCCAAATATATTTCTCGGGGAAGACTTCGATCGCCTCACTTTGTACAGAGGGCAGGCGGACTGTGAAGAAGATGCATCGAAGAAGCCTTATTGTTATTGCCAGAGCTTGGTCAAGTCTTAACTGGTTGTTTTAAAAAAATAAATTGATTGATAATTAAATGTTTAAAAAGTTAATTATAAATTCACTAAATATTTTTAGAGCTTTGCATAACATGCATTTACTTTTGAGCATTATTTTTATTACTAGCCTGCCCTGTATAGCCTGATGAGGGGATATTCAAGGGGGGGGGGGGGTAACTCTTTCATTGTATATACCCAGGGGTGGTCTGGCCCGCCGATCTAATGGGAAACAATGCAGTTGAGCCCTTGGAAAAAAATCCCAAAGGGTCTGCAGGAAAAGATGCAGGTGTAATAGTTACATTAGTAGGGAACGGTAGAGCTCATGTTTGCTGAACCGAAAAGTCTCGAGTTCGAACCATCGGGCAGATGAGGCTCGTTAGCTGGGGACAGCCACTCTTCTAGGGAAGACCTCCAAAATCAAACAACTACTGCCTTGTAGTTTGTTCTTGGTTGGACAAAGGCTAGGGAAGCAAATCCAAAAAGAAAAGCAGGCTGAAATCGGAGCATATGGCTCATAACCAGTTAACACGTATACTTAATTGTGTTGGAGAGAATCCCTTCCAACATTAAAATTAAGAAATCAGAAGACGAAGAGTGTTATATTAGTGTTTTGATGTTTTTAAAAATGTATTTCTCCGCAATGTTACCATTTCCATTCCTTCATGTCAAAGCGTAACACTCTATATTTGGGGTAGTTGGGGTGGGGGCTAATGCACAAGAAAAAATTCACTCTGAGGTTTGAAGCCTTTTTTTTAATTTTAGGAGTCTTCGACATTGACATTGTCAATCTCTGTATATTACCTGTGTGTAGGCTAGACAAGATAAAAGATTAAATGAATGACTGTCTTACACATGGTGATGTCGACAGAGAGACACTTAACCTGATGTAATGCACTCGCGTTGTTCTCTGTGTACAAATGAGAAGCATAGGTAAATCTTTTAGTTCATGGACTAAATCCCAAACTGACTTGATCTCAAAGTTAGGATTAAGTATGTACACTATGGTGCTGTATCTGTACATGAAAAGGACGCATTAAAAAGTAGCATGATTATTTCACATATTTACATTATTGTTTTTGGTTTTGGTATACGGAATAAAAAGTAAGTATTGAAATTGTGAAAAAAAAAACCAAATCGAGGCTTTGACGAAAGTCTACGATTGACATCAATCTGATGCAATCGTGTGTGTGTGTGAGTGTGTGCGTGTGTATGTATCTGTCTGTCTGTCTGTCTGTGATAACTTAAGTTAAGGCTAAAGTAATTAGGTTGAGTAATTATTATTAAAAATGTCGACTTCAAGTTCCAGGTTCTAAGCGAATTCCGGTAACCTAAGGTGTACTTACTTTACATCCGATTTCTCAAAACTTTATTACTCTTTTAGTTAGGTGGATAATTTTCAGCATATAAGAATAGATTGTTTTGTCAGTTTCTGGTAATAGGAAATAGTACTTTACTACTAATGGGACATGTTAACATGAGTACTATTTCAGATAGGTAGATAAAATTTAAAATATTAGATTTTATACTAAGATTGCTATAATCTTTGAGTGACCTTCGATTTCCCAAGTGGAACTTTATTTCCGGTTTCCGGTTTCTACCACACCTGCTTTTACAGCCGGTTGGGCGAAATTTCTAATATTTGAGAATAGGGTCTCAGGCGATTATTTCTAGCATCTTTTGAGTTCTTTTCAGTCTACGTAAGTTGTGTTTTACTCAGCTGCTTCCTTGTCAAAACCAGAAATTGTGTTCCGATTTGCTGAGTTTCTTCCAGGCACCTCCTCTCGCGGAGGGGGGGGGGGGGGGGGGAAGGGGAGTGCAAAAGCCCCCCCCCCCCCACCCCCCAAACGAAATGAAAATTTATTTAAATATATACTTTTGCCAGTGTCCCCACCCCCTCCCCCCCCCCCCACCCCCATAGAAACTATTAAGTGCGCCCCGGAGAAAAAGGTCTGGAAGAATCACTGTCACTTTGGTTAACAAATTGTTATAAATAAGTACTTATACTCGCTTAACACGGCGGAATGCACTGTTGTGAATATTAGACGTTAAGAAGGGTTGGTTTTGAATTATCAATATCTGCTACTGATTTGGATTTTTAAAATATATTTTTGGTCGCTGATAAAATCTCTACATTTTAGCGACCTATTTAAACATGTCTGATTAATTTTTTTACAAGATAAAAACAAACTGGATTTTTCCAATTCGGAAAGGTGTAAAATATCTAGATTTGTGAAAATCAAGTTTTTATTTCTTGCATGATTGAATTTGAAATATTTCCATTATATACCTCATAAACAAAAGTAAAAACGATAAATACATTTCAAGGGAGACAACTCTATCTCAAACTAAAATTGAACTTTAATCAATATAAAACTCTTAGGTAACTAACTTAGAGATAAGTTATAAGCTGCTTAAATATAATATAAAGCTATGAATAATTATTTATAACAAATAAGTATTTATATATTATACTTAGAAACATATACTGTCAAATCAACAACCGTAAAGCTTTAAAATAATAGTAAAAATATATCTTTTATAAATGACCTCGCGTTTGAAATATTCGTTACTCTGTTCCCAGTTCAGTTTGATATCTTTTGGTTTATTCCTCTTTCTTCCCAAGCTAGAGATGATGCACATAAGTGTACAGTGACAATTCTTGCTGATCCAAACACCTTTCTCATGGACCATCTTCTGTCCCTCAAGCCAGTCAAGTTTCTGGGGGGGGGGGGAGAGCTTATTCGTGATCTTTTGACATATTTTGTATCTGGTAAAGTAACTCAGTATCAGCAGTTCTACAAAAATCGCACAGATTTTATCAATTCACTCGGACCATCCCATGAAGAAAACATAAGAAAGGTGAGACTGTTGACATTCATGCAAATGTGTGAAAATCGAAAGGAAATGGACTTTAGTGTAATTCAAGAAGAAATGCAGCTTGAAAAAGATCAAGTAGAAGAATTTGTTATTGATGTTCTCAAAACAAAAGCAGTCAAAGCCAGGATAGACCAGATCCCGGAGAAAGTAATTGTAAGCTCGACCACATTTAGGACGATCAGCAAACATCATTGGCAGAGTTCGACAACACCCATCAGCTTGGCAGAACAATCTTTCAAGACTGGAGATCAATTTTGAAAATGTATCACTCATTCAGTTACAAGTTGGCCTACAGCAGCAGTAATTTATTTGTTCATTGGGGAGTTGTGGTTTTTGTGATTACTACTTTAATTTTACTCTATAGATAACTTGGAATTTTTAGTCTGTGGACATTTTGGTATAAATGCTATGGTCAACATTTAAAGTACTATATTTGTTTTAAAATTGATAAAAAAGATCTTGCCTTGAATTGAGCATGAAGTTTTTGATGTAAAACTTTTGTTAAGAGGATACCTACAAACATTTTTCATTTCTCTGTGTATATAAAATTCAAAAAAAAAAATTAAACTTAGAATAAAAAAAATAAATAAAAAATAAAAAATTGGTTTATTTCTCCTTAAAATAAATCTAAGTTTCAACTTAAACTGTACACAACTCTTGTATAACTTTACGGTCAATGAGACCTTAGCTTGACAATTTGAATAACTGTGCTTTCATATGGGTTACACTAGCTCAATAGCACTCCTTTATTTTGACACTAAAGATTTTTAATACTGTGTAAGAAGTCCGTTCACGCCAGTGGCGTAGCTAGGATTTTTGGGCCTTTAAGCAAAATTTATTAGTAGGCCCCTTATGCTGGAAATAAGTTAAATGTGGCCAGCGAAAAAAATAAACAAAACAGAGAAAAAAAAAAGGGTCCCTATCTTTCTAAGGCCCTTATGCTTGCTATGTAGTAGCTACGCCTTTGGTTCACGCTAACACTCTTTTTTCAAACTTATTTTTTAATGTTGAGATTTGAATGTGACCTTATTCCATATTCCACGCTTTCTATTGGTCTAAGACAATGGTATAGTAAACTAGAAGACACGTCTTCATAGCGAGACTCAGGTTAGTGCTAGGTGGAAGGGGGGGGGGGAGGGTAAAACAAGGAACAGCGGGTTGGCACTATGGGTGGGTTAATATAAATGGAGGCTCGGGTATAGGCTTGAGTTAGTATAAGGGGAAGCGGGGGTTTTATGCTAGGAGAGGCACTGTTTTTTAGGGGAGGCTTAGGTTTGTAGTAGGGAATGCGTTGGTCTTTACTAGATGAGTCGCGGTCTGGTGCTAGGGGAGTGGTGGGTTAGTATACGGGAAGGCGAAACATGATACTAGGAGAGGGGTGGATTAGTATAAAACGTTTTCTGTCCCCTGGTAAATATTACGTGTTTAATCTATCAACTCTTCTCTGATTTTATCTTCTCATATAGATCTATATTGTTTCTATTTTAAATATTTGACCACCGACTTTTCTCATTGAAAATTTCAACACCTTAAACATAAAAACTGCGTATGATATTTGCGAGGGAATGTAGAGGCTGCGAAATGTTTTGGTTTGTTGGGAGTTCAGTGATCCAAGCAGTGTAATAAATCCCCTAACAATACTACCTTTGTGCACTTGACACTTGTGATGCAGAGCCGATGGAATTGCTCTACCGGTGTTGTATTACATATGAATGGCTTAGCGTAGGAAGTAAAACATACGGTTAAGATTACAACACGTTATGACGTAGGGGATTAGGAGGATTTTTAAAGAGGAGGGAGAGAGAGAAAGAGAGAGAGATAGATAAAAAGATAGAGAACGAGAGAGAGACTGAGAGAAAAAGCGAGAGGTAAAGAGGGAGGAAAAGGGAGAAAGATATACATATATATATATATATATATATATATATATATATATATATATATATATATATATATATATATATAATATACAAGTTAACTGTCTAGGTATGTATTAGTAGACTGTCTTAATACATTTTTAAATATTTAAACAATTTACTTACTTGGTAATCTAATCTATTTCATTGCAAATAAATATATCCATCGTGAGACAACAAATCACACAAAATATTTTTAACTCATTTCGGCCTGATATAATCGCGCTTTAAAAACGTCTTTATTTCATTGACACCCTCCGACAATTGTGAAACGAGTAACTTCATATTTGTCAATCCGGTCATACGTATTTACACACGGAGGTTTGATATGCGTTATGATTTCCCGTGTTTGTTTTATTCTCTATTTTCTTTGCATTTACATTTGTTGTTTTGAATACATTCTGTTTTATAACTGTCATTGTTCAGTATGCCTGATTTTAATCAAATGTATTCATGTGATTTTGACTGCAATACGTCATTGAACGCTGACGTGTGTGTGTGGGGGGGGGGGGGGGGGCTGTGTGGGTGAAGTAGGTCAACCCAAAACACTTGGTGCGTGACGAAGCAAGACAAAGTCATGCTTTCATAGCTGCCCGCACAGGACATTTTAGTGCTAAGGACAGCCATTTCGTTTTATTTTCATAATAGAGGACTTCTGGGAATATTTGCAGGTAAATTATTTTTAGTTCAACTTTATTTTGCTTTATCTTAATTTAATGCTAATTAAAGAAAAGAAAATCCAATATAATAAGTAATTTTAAGAATTAAGAAAATCACACATTTGCTTCTATACACTCAATCCGTGGTTTCTTTCCCTAAAACGTCGTGGTTCCCCCACACCCCCAACCTCGTTACCGGACATCGTGGTCCCCCCCCCCACATTTGGAACATCGCAGTTACCCCACACATCCGGACATTGTGTTCCCACTCCCACGTAAAGGCAGTGTGGTTCACCCCCCCCCCCCCCCATCAGGAACGTCGTGGTTTTTCCCTCGCTCCTTTCGGATGTCTTCATCGTAGTTATCCCGCCTCCCTCGCCCCCCCCCCCCACTCCCACTTCGGGACATCGTGGCTACCCTCTCCCACCTTTCTTGACATCATCATCGTGGTTATCACCCCCCCCCCTTATTCCCACTTAGTTGACATTGAGGTCTTCCACCTTTTCGAGATATCGTGTCCCCCCCCCCCACCCCGGGCACACAACCCCACCTGTACTGCATAACACTTTTTAGAATTAAAGGCCTTGTCATCTAGAGCCCGGGTAAGAAACTCATGACTTTTGGGATTATGTCGTGCGTGCCTTGAACACCAATCACACCTATCTGAACGTCTAGCGTCTCCATTACTGCTAGATATCGGCCTGGCACAAACGTATAACTTTCTCTTTATGACTGAAAAGTGAAAAACTCTCTTTACATTTACCTGCATAGGCAGACAGATCTCAAACCATGATAAGAAAACTTTTCCTGGCAACTTTGGTTCTGGCCTTCACCTTGACCTGTGTCGTGCTCTACCTGGTGAACGTGGAACAAGTTCCAGACTTCCAGGCAGCTAAAAATAAATCTCCTGGGAAAATGACGTCATATCTGTCTCCAAAAGATCGAGCAACAAAACCACTGCGTGTATATTTCCAGATTTTGACCCGTATAATAAAGACGTTATGAAATTAGCAGGGTTAGATAAGAAACCAATACAATGTGAAGGATACATGCCGGATATAACATACATCAAAGGTAACCAGATATTGGTCAACACATCGAAAACCACGTCACACAACGTATCGTGTAAGTACCACGAGATTTATAAACACCCCAATGATGACAGTAATTTTACATTTGGTGAATGGAGTAGCACATTCAACCCCAGTGTTGAACTCCCTGAAACATCTGAATTTCTCTTAGTACTTTGTGAAAACAATACCTCTATCATATCAAAGACGTACTATACATTTTTCCCTAAACGTGACGAACTGGCTGATATGAAATTAAAAAAGCGTTTACAATTAGCCATGCCGAAAGAAACGCTTAACGTTATTATGATTGGTATGGACGGTGTTTCAAGACATCAGTACATGCGGTCAATGAACCTGACGTATAACTATCTAATGAAAGAATTAAATTCGTTTGATATGACAATGTATTCGCAACTAGGACTCAATACGTTTCCAAACTACCTGACTCTACTAACTGGATACAGTGAAAGCGAGGTAATCCGATGGTGGAACAGATCCTCTTACACTGATGAGTTTGACTTGGTATGGGGCGACTACAGAAGAGCGGGGTACAAGACTTTATTTACGGAAGACGCCCCTTCCGGTGGAGGATTCCATTACCAAAAAAAGGGATTTTCTGTCGCACCCACGACTTACTACAGTCGACCGATTAATTTGGCAATGGAAAAAGACAAAGAAATTTGGCGTGTTGGTGAACATTGCGCCGGAAATCAACCGGAAATAAAGCTTCACTTAAACTACGTTGAAAGTTTATTTGACAAATTTCCGAAAAGTCCGATTTTTGCGATGGCATTTTTTACTAAACTAACTCATGATGATATGTCAAACTCTAGACAGGCGGATGAAATTATGTTTACGTTTTATAAAAGAATGAAAGAGAAAGGGTATTTAGATAACACGGTGCTCATCACATTTTCAGACCACGGGCCTAGAATGGGCGTGATTCGAGCCACATTGAACGGCATGGTGGAGAGCCGTTCACCGTACTCTATCATCACATTCCCAAAGTGGTTTCTGGATAAATACTCAAACGTGAAAAAAAACTTGAAAACAAACACAAAACGTTTAACAACACATTATGACGTCCACGCTACGTTACAAGACTTGTTGTATTTTAAAGCGAGTGGTATCGTCCCACTCACACCAAGAAAACACGGCACCAGTCTGTTTAATGTTATACCAGAATCTCGCACGTGTGAAGACATCCCAATCCCAATGGAGTTCTGTCTGTGCAACCAGGTCAAAATGGTGGAGCTAGCGTTAAACTCAAACATAGCTCATGGCTTCAGTGAAATCTTTGTAAAGAAAATAAACTCGAAAACAAATCCAACCCTTTGCGCTGAGTTAAAGCTTGACAAAATTTTAACAATAGTTCAAGTCACTTTACCATACAATCTTCCAAGGGACATCATCCTTTATAAAATCAAACTCCAGACCTTACCAGGGGAGGGAATCTTTGAAGGTACAATACAAACGCCGAAAGCTAACTCAACAACGATTGGTAAATACATCGATGAATTTATTTCCAAAGGTGAAAGTTCAAATCTGATTGTGGGTGAGGACTTTGATCGTCTAAGTCTTTATCGAGGTCAGGCTGACTGTGAAAGTGACTTTGCAAAGAAACAATACTGTTATTGTAAGGATTTGATTACAACTTGATTTATGTTTTCACTGCTTTGTTTGTTAGTTGTTCATGTAAAATAAAAACATAGCATAACTGTTGGTTTCTGTTGTTCTTATCAAATTTGTTCTATTACAAAGATTTTATAATTTTCATATTTCTAATGTTGGCTAAATTAACCTCAATTGGTAAATAAAATATCTAACATATTTAAACTTCAGCTATCACAAAAGGAAACTTTATGTTAAAGCCACATTCGGAAAAGCTAAGAAAACAAAATGTTTTTTAAAAAGATTTTGAAAGTAACTACAGCAATATGTGTTTGATTGACAACCAAAGGCCTAGGTGGAATGGCTTCTTTTCAATTATAGCGTAGGATAAGACCACATTATAAATGACTAGCTGCATACGCGTGCTCCGCCACGGTAAATCTTTTTTAAATGTACCAACTTGAGAACATAACAAAACAAAAAAAAACACAGTGTGCGTGTATTTATTATTTTCTTGACGTTATGCGAAAGAGTAAAAACAGTGGCAACTAAAAAATCCTTTAAAGTCGTTATATAAAAAACCCTACTCTATTACTTATAATAAGACACAGCGATGCACTGAAAAGCACTGCATGGTGCGACGTTTGATTTTATGGTTCCAAATGCTATAGCGATGACAGAAGGAAGGACTGACACACTACCAACCCGCTTATATTATAGATACCGTTAAATGCAATGTTTAATCTAGTTTCGTTTTAGTGACTACTTGATGAGTAATCCATCAGGTGAAAATTTGAGGATCGTTAAAAAACAGTATCACACCATGATGGGTTTATTTTTTTAAATGTAGTGTTAGGCGATTTTAAAATACTTTCATTGTTGGCGCTATCGACGTTTATACATAGACCAGTCACAATTATGAAAAGTCATTTTGATAGCCTATGTCTGGATATTTTGTTGTTAGAGATTAAGATTTTGTGAAACTTGGCAACAGAATTATCATTAGGCAAACATTGTACCTGCCGTTAAATCAATATCTGTTTCCTATTTCAGGATTACATTTTTTAAATGCGATTAAGAACCGGTTTGGTTGTTGGATTTTGTCATACTAGAATAAATCACAGAGATAAAGACCTGATTCTCACACATGTTCTTGTTATACCTGGTAGCTACATCGCCACCCCTTATACACACCGATCGGCAGAGGCTATTTAAAAGCTAGAAGTTTTTAATTTGACATTTTAAAATATATTTCATTCTTTTAATCTATTTTTATTTGAGAGAAAATAAAAATTAATATAGTATTTTCCAATTTCAAAGCGCTAGTTAAAAAGAGCTTCCCCGTGAAGAATGCACATATGTTACATATTAACGTAGTTGTTGAGTAAAGAATGTTAAGCTTTATGGCTTACGTCATACGGCTATTTGTGCTAATTAATCAACTGTAAGTTGACATAATTATTTAAATAAGACTAATTGGTGTAGTAAGTTGGTACGACTGCAAATCCGAAAATCTCAAATTCATCTTACCCGAGTTAGTAGGGCCCTGAGTCTACCAAGGCTTGATTTGGTACCTGACTCTGGTTAAGGAAACAAAGGCGGCTGGGCTCACTGATGACCACGCTATACCCTGCAATAGATGAACTCTACCTCATCTGCTCTACGTGTCGTGTGCACAGAGTTTCTTCCAGCCATCTCTCCCCCCCCCCCCCTGGAAATTGTCTATCATCCCCCCGCCCCCGAACAGGATGGTATTTATATAGCAATCATATCATTTTACTAGTGTCCGCCCCCCCCCCCCCCGGAAAAAGTGCCTCCCCCCCCCCCTCGGAGAAAAAAGTCTAGAAGAAACACTTCTTGTGCACCAACTGAAAAAAATAGAAAAGAAAATGTACATTCCCTTGAGTATAAATCACTTTATATCGAAGGGTCGGATTTTACTACCACGAAATCGATACTTAATTAAGGCTATTCAAGTTTATAGCCTACTTATACTGCATACTAATTCCACTTTAGAAAACATCTACAGCACAAAGGCAATAATTTTTACAACAGTTAACGTAGAATCGATTGTGTTGTTTCAACTTATATGCAAGCAGTAATAAAATTGGTTGCATTACATTGTATTATAGGCTAAACGACGTTAACATTTTAATCCAATGGGGTTGCATTTATTTCTAATATGAAACGTATAAAACACTAAAAAAAAGCCATTCTGTAACAACATATGTTTAGTGACTCCCCCCTCCCCTATTATCCAGACAAACTTTTATGTGGCAAAGTCCGGCTGACTAACCACATGTCAACAGTGACATCACCACACACCTGGGCTAATGAAGAGCTTTAGCACTAAGTGACACTGCTGTATCACCAAACACCTGGGCTAATGAAGGGCTTTAACACTAAGTGACACTGCTGTATCACCACACGCCTGGGCTAATGAAGGGCTTTAGCACTAAGTGACACTGCTGTATCACCACTCAGCTGGGCTAATGAAGATCTTTAGCACTAAGTGACACTGCTGTATTACTACACGCCTGGGCTAATGAAGGGCTTTAGCACTAAGTGACACTGCTGTATCACCACACACCTGGGCTAATGAAGAGCTTTAGCACTAAGTGACACTACTGTATCACCACATACCTGTGCTAATGAAGAGCTTTAGCACTAAGGGACACTGCTGTATCACCACATACCTGTGCTAATGAAGAGCTTTAGCACTAAGTGACACTGCTGTATCACCACACACCTGGGCTAATGAAGGGCTTCAGCACTAAGTGACACTGCTGTATCACCACACGCCTGGGCTAATGAAGGGCTTTAGCACTAAGTGACACTGCTGTATCACCACACACCTGGGCTAATGAAGGGCTTTAACACTAAGTGACACTGCTGTATCACCACACACCTGTGCCACTGAAGGGCTTTAGCACTAAGTGACACTGCTGTATCACCACACATCTGGGTTAATGAAGGGCTTTAACACTAAGTGACACTGCTGTATCACCACACACCTGTGCCACTGAAGGGCTTTAGCACTAAGTGACACTGCTGTATCACCACACACCTGGGTTAATGAAGGGCTTTAACACTAAGTGACACTGCTGTATCACCACACACCTGTGCCACTGAAGAGCTTTAGCACTAAGTGACACTGCTGTATCACCACACACCTGGGTTAATGAAGGGCTTTAGCACTAAGTGACACTGCTGTATCACCACACACCTGTGCCACTGAAGGGCTTTAGCACTAAGTGACACTGCTGTATCACCACACACCTGGGTTAATGAAGGGCTTTAGCACTAAGGGACACTATTGTATCACCACACACCTGGGCTAATGAAGGGCTTTAGCACTAAGTGACACTACTGTCTGTCCTAATCAACATTTGCCCAAATGATACCACAACACTTTATAAAACTAAATTATGGGTGTCATTTTTTTATGCCGAAGTCGCATAAAAATGATACCACAACACTTTATAAAACTAAATTATGGGTGTCATTTTTTTATGCCGAAGTCGCATAAAAATGATACCACAACACTTTATAAAACTAAATTATGGGTGTCATTTTTTTATGCCGAAGTCGCATAAAAATGATACCACAACACTATATAAAACTAAATTATGGGTGTCATTTTTTTATGCCGAAGTCGCATAAAAATGATACCACAACACTATATAAAACTAAATTATGGGTGTCATTTTTTTATGCCGAAGTCGCATAAAAATGATACCACAACACTATATAAAACTAAATTATGGGTGTCATTTTTTTATGCCGAAGTCGCATAAAAATGATACCACAACACTATTATAAAACTAAATTATGGGTGTCATTTTTTTATGCCGAAGTCGCATAAAAATGATACCACAACACTATATAAAACTAAATTATGGGTGTCATTTTTTTATGCCGAAGTCGCATAAAAATGATACCACAACACTATATAAACTAAATTATGGGAGTCATTTTTTTATGCCGAAGTCACATAAAAATGAGAACCCTACTTTACTGTTAAATTTTCGAAAAGTGAACTTTACTTTTTACATGATATTTGGTAATTTTAGATAGTTCACTTACTACAACGTCATTAACAGTTTGAAATCTTACGTTGAAATTAGAAATAATCTCTGCTCTCTGTAATCAAGCAGTATTAACTAAAACTGAATTGGTAAACCCAGCCTCTCTAGCGTCTTGAGGGAAAATCACCGCCCTACTCCAGTTTAACACTTCCTGCTATTATTACCTCCCATGATGGTGACATGATGACCGGAAAAGGGAGGCAATAGATAACACAAGTAGTTCGGCGCTTGAGTGGAACAGAGAGGGCAATAGGAAGGAGAACGGGATCATGAACGTCATGTTAAAAAAAAATGATGATTATAGATACCGGTGTCCGATAATGGAGTCTTCTTTTTAAAAAGTGTTGGGTTGTTAGTAGTATTGTAATCTCGACTAATTTTATGGTTAGAAATTATGGTTAGGCTTATGGTAGGACCAGGGTTAGGGTTAGGGACATTAGCCAGCCATGTGTGTATTTAGTTAACTACCAGTAACCTAACACCTCTTTTTTAAAGAATATTCCATTATCGGACACTGGTGTAAACATTCTCCCAAAGAAAGCAATCTGCATTTTCATGGTGTGCTTTTTAGTAAGTGCCTTTGTGAAATTACGACAAATTTACGGAAGTTATACATAAGTCAGCAATGTCAATGTGTTCTTTTCCTGACATTATAAGTAAACATTAATGCAAACAAATTAGAATGTTTATAAAAAAGAGTGTGGTAATTAGGATTGTTTTATCACCCATCACACCATATAACAATTAAACAAGACCATCCTAGACAGCTACTTGATGATATACTTTACAGCTTAACGATCCAAAAAGTGCTGATAGCCAGGAAGTAAAAATCACAGACACGTTGACTTAAATGCACTTTGGTTTTTATCCCAATGTTTATGTTTTAATATCCTTAAAAAATGGAGTCACTAAACACACAGAGATATCGCCATAGAGTAGGCGGTGGATAGGAAATGGTTTCATAAAATGTTCAACTAAGGCTACAGTAACATTTGTGGTAGTATTGCCTTTTGTCATTTCATTTTAGCGTTACAGAATGCTAAACTACTGGTAATTTAATTTTTTTTATTTTTTTTTTGCTGTAAAATAACGTGATGAAAGTAGCTAGGTAATACAGACAGATCACAAATGATTTTTTTAAAAGTAGAAATAATCAGAAAATCTCTCTGTCAATTATAACGCAATTTGAGTCATAAGTAAGGATTATTATTTTTACAGATTAATATATAACCACCAGACTTCATCACATATTGAAGAGATCTACAACCCCACCGATATTTAACATAGGAGGGAAAAAAGGTGCGCCTTTAACCTTGGATTGAAAACTCCACACATAAGGTGACACAACTGAACCGGATTTAACCCATTACGTAACAAAAAATACATTACATCTCAATGGGTGTTGCAAGACCCTGTTGAAACACGGCACGTATCCGTTACAAGCTAAATTAAATCGCTGAACGAATGGTGATGAAAAACACAAAAGGAATGAATAGCAACCTCGGGTTGTCAGGTGTTAGGCGTTTATCATCATCATCGTCATCATCCTTTTTCATTTTGTGCCCAAGACATATGAAGCCACAGAAAGCCCCCTCCATTGTTAGCTTGCTATCATAATGCAAGGTTATGTTGAATATATGAAGTACGAAACATGTAAGTGTTCTGGATGTTTTAATTAAATACAATATTACAAAAATAGTTAAATATAATGTACAACACGTACATACTAAATTAATATATTAAAATATTTTTAGGTAGTATTTGATACGCTTTGTTTGAAATGAACATCAAAATATAGCCTATAATCCGCTATTGAATACGCACGCAATCGGAATTCGATGAATAGCCCCATGACCCCGCGGGGTGGGAAAGCGTGGAGCGCTGTCAGCAACTCAATCACTGTAATCTAAAGCTCCGCCCTCTGCGAAACCTGTTTGCAAGAGTTGCGTACAATTTGAACAATAAACAATACATCATCTTGAAAGCGATTTATACTGTTTTAAAAAAAAATTAATGTAATGCTTTAAGCCGATTTAGTTCTCATTGTGTGTTGTTTGATTTCAAACTAGAATAATAGTACTGGAAGATAAGACTTAAACTACAAAAACTTAATTGTTTGTGTTGAAGAGTTTATTCACAATACAGGTAAGATTTGTCTGTCTGTACTATATTCTGTAGTTACTTTAATTGAAAAATAAACAATTTACAATGTACTTGATTACTTTTTTAGCTAGATAAATGAAATTTCATATTTAAGTGAAAGATATAGGCACACTTGTATTACTTACAGTTTTTGAGGCACCTGCAAATTTTTAATATAAATTTTGCGTTGTTTTAAAAGCTATAATCATTGGTAATTTCAAACTGCTAAAAGTAGAATGATAAGGATCTAATCAAATATGTATATATGGATTTCTATTTTATTTGTTTTACATATAATATGGCAAACGCGGAAGTAGGGATGTAATTTAACCCATTACTATGAGGTTGCAGATGTGATAGGTGTGGAGGTTGATCTTGGCTGAACTGTTTGGGGTGGCGAGCAAAATAAGTTGATAGACAGCAAATTGAACCCCTAAATAAATGGTTGCAGCAAACATTACAGCTAGGGGTTATCCATTTATGACGTCCACAAGCATTTTGAATTTTTGAACCTCCCCCTTCTTCCACACACGTCTAATTTTGACGATCCCCCCCCCCCCCCCCCCCTCAATGAGGACGTCAACAAAAATTGTGTAGACTTCTTAAAACATTCTGCAAAATTACTAATACATTAACATGTAATGTGTACTTACTTTTCTACATTAGTAATGGCTAATGTAATATAGGATTTGCTATTTTTGGTAACATCTATTAAATGCAAAAATAAATATTAAAAGTTGAGCCCTAGAAAGAGTTGAAAAAAGCATATATTAAACGACACTATAAATTGGGCCCTATGAGATAAACTCTTTCTTTATTTTAAATGTTTCTGTCAATAAAAAAAAAGTGCAAAATATTAAACATTTTAATTTTGTATTTAATAGTATTTTCTGCGTTATATTATTAACACTATTGTTTAATTGCAAATACGTGGACCTAACATTTTGATGTAATTTGTGGCTGTTTTGCTATCAAATACTATATGGGTTAGGTTAAATTCGGCTAATCAACGTGATGTCATTTTATTACATTTACTCAACTTCAAGCTACACGTGTTTCAAAAACAAACCCCCCCTCCCCATTTTGTGTCGAGGTCGCGCTATTCGTGAGCCCTACACACCTGACCCTTCGGGCACATCATAAACAAGTTATTTAAATACCTAATTGTAACGTGGTTATTTTGAGTTTTTTTCTTACTTGAAAAGAAATATCTAGATCCATGTCGTGTTAGGCTTTGACACAAATGAATGATTTAGACCAGGGGTCTCCAAACTACGGCCCGCGGGCCGTATGTAGCCCGCGAGGTCCTCTTATCCGGCACGCGTAGATCATTTTGTCCACGGAAAAAAACGTTTGTTGGTGATGGCTGAGGAACTTTGCCTAGAAAAATCAAAGACATGCCCGGAAGAAACTGGCCCCCGAACTGAAATTTGATAGTTAATGCGGCCCTCGGACTGAAAAGTTTGGAGACCCCTGATTTAGACTATGATTTAGTCACACTATCGGAGTCCAGGACTAATTGTTTTTTAAACTTGTGCTTTAATTCTTTGAAATGTTTCCCTTGTGTTGGGAATATTCAGCACGAGAACTGCTGATTTAATGTATAATCTACATTTCAAGCGCAGTTTTCTTAAAAAATACAAGTACTTTGTTGTTAATAAATTCAATATATGGACATCCACAGAGACTCTAATCTCCCCTCTCCCAGTCTGCACGCGTCCACAAAAGTCGATTTTTTTTCGAATGGCCCCCTTTGTAATCCGACATTATGGCTCTCATCAAACTGCCACGGACAAACTGACCCTGTCGGGCCCCGACAAAAAGGCCCATGACACTATTTTTTTGCAAAAAAGCACCCTTCTAAATAAACAATAATAAACATTAAAAAAGTTTTTAAAAACCCACGTTTTCTGAAGTAAAAGTTATATTACTATTGATTAGATAATACTATTGACTTTTATTAGGGAGCTTGTAGAGAGTCAACAGTATTAGAAACTGTAAGAAAATCAAGGCGCCCCACGTTTTTGATCGCTTATAGTAGAGTGATCGCTTGCATTATTGTGATGTATAGCATTTATTTTCTACTTTTTAGTTCAATCAGAAAACGTGGGTTTTTAAAAACTTTTTTAATGTTTATTATTTTCTACTTTTTAGTCTTTGTCTGTTTGTTTGCATTAAAATCTTGCTATCGATTTTATCTTTTCACTTTTTTTTTGGGTAAACGAAGACAACTCGTAAAAAGACAACTCGTAAAAAGACAACTCGTAAAAAACACGTTGTGTGTATACGTTACTGACTAGAACACATAGATTTGAACCCGTTTCGAGTGGGATAGCAATCGTGTGCCCAACCACTCGACCATATCGTCTCCCCCATAATGGCCACCAGTTGTTACGGTTGTTTGTACACAAATTACAGTTACTGGGTTATGTCCCTTTTTCCCCACGTTTTACTACAACGAGCCGACCCGCAGCGTATCATACGCCGCTATTTAGTTGATTTATTTTCTACTTTTCAGTAATTCATAATTTGTGAATTCGACAGTACCAATGCTGCCACTGAAAATATTGGCTTTAAAACACTAACCCCCCTCCTTTCCCCTAACCCCGACCCTACACCCCCCCCCCCCCCCCCCCCCCGTGAAAGCAGCCTCCTTTTAGTTACCTCCTGTAAGTTTAAAGTCGGTTCAAACTAAATTATCTGCCCCTAATAGCCGTCACTAAACCTGGCTGTACGGTTTGTAAACATTAACGTGACCACAGCTCAGCAGACCATGTGGGGGTGGGGACTGTAAGGAGGCGCTTGCAGCTTGTTTTCTAATGGCTCGCAGAGGAGAATTATATATATAGATTATATAGCGGTCTAAAATGCTCAATAAAATGTTTCCATGGATCAATTTAGTAATAATAACAATTGAATATTCTAATGTCATCCAAAACAAAGCTTCCCTGAAAATTTCAGCGCGCTAGCTAACTGGGAAGTGCCAGAAATTTCGATCGCAAGATTTGATTGGAAAGACAAACAAACAGAGACGAAAGCAAGTTAAAGAAAACGTGGGAAAAAAACGAATCATTCGTCGCTTACTGAACTCAGGTCATAATCCTAACACATACACAACATTAAACTGTCACGATTTATTTAGCTATAGCCGTACTTAAGATCCATATCATAGCCTCTCTCACTATAAATAAAGCCGGGAACCACATCGGATTTAAATATACCAACATATTCGTTTTTTTTTTTTGTTTTTTTTTGCTGAGTAATATTCTGACATACATTAAAGTAATGGTACACATTAAACTTGAAGAAAATAGCTTCAATTCACGTATGACATTAAGATCATACGACACATTTTTAAGATGTTTTATTTATATGCTATATTTAGTTTAGAGAAATGTGATCAGGCTGTAGTTGGCAATAAGATATGGCTGTATAGAGACATTAGATGTGGCTGTATAGAGACATAAGATATGGCTGTATAGACACATAAGATGTGGCTGTATATAGACATAAGATATGGCTGTATAGAGACATTAGATGTGGCTGTATATAGACATAAGATATGGCTGTATAGAGACATTAGATGTGGCTGTATAGACACCTACGATGTGGCTGTATAGACACATAAGATGTGGCTGTATAGACATTTAGATGTGGCTGTATACAGACATAAGATGTGGCTGTATAGACACATAGATTTGGCTGTATAGACACATAAGATGTTGCTGTATAAAGACATTCGATGTGGCTGTATAGAGACATTTTATGTGGCTTTATGGGATCATATAAATGTAAAGTTTATGTGAGGGACGGGCTTTTACTATGTAATGAAATATATCTATTTACTTTTATATATCTATGTATATATCAAAATAATTTTGGCTTTGCTGTAATGGTTTAAAACAACTAATCAAAATATATATAATGCAAATTCTCAACAGATATAACTAAAAGTCATATCAAAAACTTAAAATTAAATGTCAAAATAGACTAGGTATCACTATGAAAATGATAGTCTATGACTAATAGATTCTCCACTTGCAACTCAATAATCTAAGTTTTTACGTACTTCAACCACAACGTATGCTAGGAAATAACAACTCACAATAAAAAAATGTAAGTGTATGAAAAAGGACCGCCCAGTGCATACGTAACACAGGATTAACGCATTCAACCATAGGTGACATTTCAATTTAAAATTATTCTTTGAGTGCCGACGGCTACAAAAAAAAATGCATTTCTTTTCAGCAAAGACTGCAAGGAACTCAGTTTAAAAAGGCTGTGTACTAATGAAATTTACATATCGAAAGCACATCATAAATACAATTCTGTATATATATATATATATATATATATATATATATATATATATATATATATATATATATATATAGCGATAGAGAGAGAGAAGAGGTAGAAAGAAAGAGAGCAGTGTTTCTTTCAACTATTTTCTTCTGGAGGGCACTTTTCATTTTAGGGGAGGGGGGTGTGGGGCGGATTAAATTTTCCGTGGGGGAGGGGGCGGGCACTTAGTAAAGTAAATATTTTCTACATAAAATTTTTTTCGTTCAAATATATGCTTGGAAGAAACTCTGATGGATAGGTATAGAGATATATAGTTATATAGAGATATATAGTTACAAAGCTAGAGAACTTTTTTTTAATAAGTTATATAACTATTTATCCGTGACGAAGAAATAAAATAATATTTTTCTTATATAGTATATATATATATATATATATATATATATATATATATATACATATATATATATATATATATATATATATATATAAATATGTATATATATATATATATATATATATATTCATATATATATATATATATATATATATATATATATATATATATATATATATATATATATAATTTAACCTGTTTTCACCCAATGCCCTTCCACCTACCCTTCCCTCTCCTGAAAGTTTTAAATATAACCCCCACCACGTTCCCCACCCCACCCACCCCGTTTTTTTCCCCGGAGAAAATTGACTGAAAGAAACATTGCCTTCGTGTAATACATTTCAAGACGTTGGATTTTTTAAAACAAGATCACCGTCTGTGTAGTGAAATTGGAAACATTACATTTTAATCTAGTCCAGGCTGAGAAAAATGCTGAGAACCACGTTTCCATATTCTGGGTCATATGTCATGTCAAACTTCTCTCAACACAAAACCATTCGGGCCCATAGTTTGTGTCTTTCTATGGCGCCAGATCAGCTTACAGATCTTATTTCATCGTATTCAAACTGTCTGCTTTAACGGCGTGCGAAAACTCTTTTGATTTGCTTTGAGGTTGTTTTTTTTGTTTTCTTTTTATCGTTTCTATACTAGTTTCATGACGTTATCTTTTTTGTTCGGAGTTTTCACCCAAAGGTTACGCCGCTCCTTTTTTTAAAACACGTGGTAAGGTGTGTTTGAAAAGCTCAAGATTTTCTAAAAAATAAAAGAATACTTTTTAATATCATTCGACTTTTTCTTTAACGCCGGTGGGTATGTGATGTAAGTTATAATAAATTTAGATTAAAAAGTATTTCTGAAGACCTTAGACCAAATTTCTAAAGTTTTTAAATTCACAAATTTTATTTTGCAATTAAGCAAGTAGCGTCGTAAGGTCGGGTGTCACCTGGGGCGGCATTCCATGGTGTCACACCTAAAATATATGATATATATTAAATATATATATATATATATATATATATATATATATATATATATATATATATATATATATATATATATATATATATATATATATATATATATATATGTATGTATATATATATATATATATATATATATATATATATATATAGTTGCGATTGGTGTCACCCCCTCCAATTTTGCCAAATGGCGTCTATTTGTGCGCACATTATATTAATCCACCAATTAATTAATGTGGAAAAAAACATCGTTTCATCGTAAATTATTAGATTTCGGTGTCATCCCCGCCTCGGTCGTTTATTGACCTATCAATTATTCAAAATACTCAACAAAACCTTTTTTCCTGTTTAAAGTTTGTAGTTTGTGTAATACTCTTACCTAACATCTACCCCTCCCTCGGCGGATAGTTTTAAAGTTCGCACAGTTAATAGTAAAGATGTTTATCTATAGTCAGTTATTAATATAGGTCAGGGGTCGGCAACCTGCGGCTCGCGAGCCGCATGCGGCTCTTTTGATATCAAGATGCTGCTCTCCAGCTCCTTGCACAAATACCAATAATCTCAATAAAAAAATTAAATATTTGAAATTTAAAAAATGTTAGTGGCTCTTTAAAACCGGGGAAATTTTGAAAATTGTAACTTTTGGCTCTTCCGCTTCAAAAGGTTGCCGACCCCTGATATATGTGGATTAACTCTAATCATTAATTGAACTGGAAAAAAGCATATTTCTTCTATCCATTTTGCAACTTTCGCCATAGTGTCAACTTCCTAAATGGTGTCACCCGGTGCGGTCCGCACTACACACCCCCGAATAGTGACGCCTCTGAATTAAGCTATTATTATTCTACTTACACACAGCTAGTATAGCTGTGGAAGAATATTCAAACTGGTCTTTTTCATAAATATAAACAGTAAAAAAAGATTTACTATAGGAATTTTATAAAATTACTTAATAAATGTATGTAACTATTAAGCTAGCCTATGATCGGACTTTGGGACCCCTTGATAGCTTCAGTCTTTCTCACACTTTTGGGGTCCGACTGCACTAGTTTTATGCCAATGTACGAAAGTATAATGACCCCCCCCCCCCTCCCTCTCCAATCCAACTATTCAGGGGAGAGCAATATGTCAACGAAGTCATGAAAGCTTGTCAATTTTTGACCCTACATTTTGTGTAGTAGTCAATTTTAATCTATTTAGGAAATGGCGCCGGTTAGGGATTGCCGAAGAAAGATAATTCAACCACCGTTATAGTATACTTCTTTTTTAAAACCACGATCAAGAAAAGATTAAAGAAAAAAAAATTGGAAATTATTTTTTTAATGTATTTTTTATTATTTTGTGTTGTTCCCTGAATAGACTCCCCCCCCCACCCCGCCCACACACATACTAGCGGTCTGGAGTCATGGTTGTTATGTTCCACCACTGTTCACACCATTTGTTCACCCAACTACTCCTTCTATTCACCCCACCTGACGTTACCTTTTGTATTCACACCTCGTCAACGGTGCAGCTAGGCCGAGATTGTGACATAAATCAAGGCCCACAACCCTTATGCTACAACACTCGTGCGTGGTAGTGGAATTTCGGATTTTACTTTCTCGTATACCAAGTGTGTGTGTATGTGTGTATGTGTGTCTGTATGTCTGTATGTCTGAGAACACGATAACTTGAGTACTGTTGTACTAGGTTGTCGAAATTTCATATCTATTATGTCTAGTTTGAAGTTCTGTATCAACTTTTCAGCGATTTCCGGTAACCGGAAGTGGAACCTTTTCTATTTTTGGTTTTTCAAAAGCCTATAACTTGAGTACTGTTTCAGATACATAAACAAAATTTCACATATAAATAAAATATCTAATAATCTGCCTTCTTTCAAATGTTGAGTAATTTCCGATGACCGTAAATAGTACTTGACGCTATTTCCGATTTTTCAAAAAACACAAATGAATGTATAAAGTACTAGTATTCCTCACTATTATACACATATTTTTTGCCGTTCACTTGGTGTGCATTCTTTTTTTCTTCAATTTTAAAAAGTTTACGTACGTCATAATCATGTCTATGTCCCGAGTTGCCATTCCCGTAGTGTTATATAAGAATATTCAAGAAAATTTAGGGGAGATCACTCCCACTTTATTTATTTGTGTTTTTAAATGATTTCATTTCACTCGAACTTTTTAAGCCGATATTTTATTTTAAAGTTTCCTTTTAAATATACAGTGATACAAAATGCATACAATATTCCAAAGGCTAGATACTAATAAAATGCGTGTAAAACTTGCTACAATTGTTCAAAATAACCAACTTTTCTATTTTCAGAACTGACTGTTCTCTATAACATGTGAGACGGAATGTGAATGACACGAAAGTAATTTCTCACAAGCCTTTCATCGTGAAATAAAATAAGTGAGTTAATGATCACAAAGGGATCTACTTCTGGAAGTAAAAAAAGTGCCTACTTTAAATCCTTTGATATCTATAATAATAGTTTCGCTGTCTGTCTATCTATCTATCTATCTATCTGTCTGACAAGAACGCTCTAGAGAAAAGACAAGCAATTTAAAAACATGCATAGTAATTCGAAAAACGAAGTATGACGTCGACACATTTAGCGCACAGAGTAGAAAATAATCTCAAACCCAGAGAGTGCACACAGTTATATGACGTCATTGATTATCGAGTAAACATTCAATACAAAGGCAATTTGGTCTAATCTAAGTGGTTTGCGTGAAGAGTTTCTTGCATACAATTCTTCGGGTAGGGGCGAAGCCCCACCCCCCGCGTAAGAACGTCTGAGCCCCTCCCCCTCCCCAACTCAAAAGAAATTTCCTCATCGATACTCTATAATAAAATTAATGTGTCTAATCTAAAAAGTGGTTTTCTTGCAATGGGACGGTAGGCATGTTTGGTTTTTTTTTTGGGGGGGGGGGGGGGTGGAGGGGTGGGGGGGGGGGGTGGTGTGTGTGGGGGTGGTGTGTGGGGGGTGGGGGTGGTGTGTGGGGGGTGGGTTGGTTTCAGTGTTTCTTTCAGACTTTTTCCTCCCCGGAGAGGGGTGGGGGTACTTGAAATTTTCGGGGGCGGGGGTAGAATTTTCTGGGAGGGGGCGGACACTGGAAAAAGTATATAATTATATTTCGTTGAATGGGACGGTAGACATGGTTTTTTTTTTGGGGGGGGGGGCGGTGGAGGGGGGGGGTTGGAGGGGTGGGGGGTGGGGGTGGGGGTGGGGGGGGGCGGTGTGTGGAGGGGGTGGTGTGTGTGGGGGGTGGGGGGTGGGGATGGTGTGTGGGGGTGGGGGTGGTGTGTGGTAGGGGTTGGGGGTGGTGTCTGGGGGTCGGGGGGGGTGGGGGTGGGGGTGGTGTGTGGGGGGGTGGGTTGGTTTTAGTTTAGAGAAAAGAGACAGCACTATCAGCCTAGCGCCCGTTGTACCCTTCCTCAACGGGCCATTTTTCTCGTTGTTGAATAGTATTGTAAATTAAATTCAAATTTATTATAGCGTAAAGTAACAAAAACACACTCGTTTCGCATTATTTGTATTCTTTTTAATATTTAAATTGATAACACATATCATACTATATTTAACTTGTTATAAAACATAAAGGTACCTAGGGCAAGTTAAGTAGAGTTTACCTGTTCCTGGTACCTCGGCATATGAAGGGATATTGTTGTCAGCATTATGCCCAGCCGCCTTCCCTTCACTAGCGTACACATAAGAGATTTGTCGAATCAGGGACAAGCTAAAGACTTGAACTCGGATTCGAACTTGAGGCTTTTAGGTTAATGTGTGTACTTTTTCATTCGACCACATCACCACACTTAATCTTTATACGCAAACTTTATTTTAAAACTTGTTCGAATACTAATCTTTATTTTAATCAAACGAATCTGTTTAAGTGTTGGGTGACACGAAAAAGCAATACTAGAGCACTCATTTCATTTTATTTCTTACTTTCAGATGGACGGGTCTCTTCGAATCTGGTTAAAGAAAAGCTTCCTGACGATTGTAATTGCTGCATTGACATTATCATTTGTTGTGGTCTACCTTGCGAATACAAATAATTTCTCAATTCCACACACATACTTCGTATTTTCAGATGTTAGTTGGAGAAATTGGTCTAACGATTCCAGCGTTGAGGCCACTGTGGCATGTGTATTTCCAGAACTGGATCCTTACAAGCCAAACATCATGAAATTATCTGGATTGAACAACAAACCTATCAAATGTGACAAATATCCGCCAGATATAACATACCTCCATAAAAACCAGATTATCGTCAATGTTTCACGAATCACACCAGGCGTCGTGTCGTGTAAATACCGAGAAATTTTTAAACATCCATCGGATGATAGAAGCGCCAAGCTTGGAGACTGGAGTGAGCCTTTCAACACGAGCATTAAACTGTCCGATACAGCGGAATTTTTGTTGATTGAATGTGAAAACATCAGCTCTAATACCACGTCTAAAACATACCATGCACTTATCCCTCGACGTGAAGATTTTTCAAAACTCAAACTTAAAAAACGACTCAAAATGTTTCAACCTAAAGAAACGCTGAACGTTGTAATGATTGGAATGGATGGTGTTTCTAGATATCAGTATATGAGATCTATGAATCTGACGTATAATTTTTTAATGAAAGAACTGAATTCTTTTGATATGACAATGTACACACAAATAGGTATCAACACATTTCCAAATTTGTTACCGTTACTAACAGGTTATAATGAAACAGAGGTGGGAGAATGGTGGGATAAATCAACAACGAACGATCAGTTTGATTTGATATGGGAGGATTACAGAAAAGCTGGTTACAAGACAATGTTCACAGAAGACCAGCCATCTATTGGGAGTTTCCATTTTGGGAAGAAAGGTTTTCAAGCCCCGCCCACCTTGTACTACAATCACCCAGTGTGTATTGCCATGGAGAAAGATAAAGAGCTGTGGCAATTCGGGTATTACTGTGCCGGAAGTCAACCGGAAATAAATTTCCATTTGAATTATGTGCAGCGTTTACTCGATACATATAAGGACTCGCCAATTTTTGCATTTGCATTTCATAACAAAATTACACATAACGATATGACTAAATTAAAAATAGCAGACGAGCACACGTTTGAATTTTACAATACGTTGCGAAAGAAAGGCTATTTAAATAATACTTTACTAATCACGTTCTCCGACCACGGGCCAAGGTGGGGTCCCATACGCTCAACATTACACGGCATGGTGGAGAGTCGTGCACCATACGCCATCTTAACTTTTCCAAAGTGGTTTCTTGATAAATACCCGGATGTGAAAACGAATTTAAAAACAAACACAAAACGTTTGACTACGCATTATGACGTCCATGCTACGTTACAAGACTTGTTGTATTTTAAAGCAAGTGGTTTTGTCCCTTTAATTCCAAGAAAACACGGCACCAGTCTGTTTAATGTTATACCAGAATCTCGCACGTGTGAAGACATCCCAATCCCAATGGAGTTTTGTCTGTGCAACCAAGCACAGATGGATGAAGTGATCTTGAATTCAAGCACAACACAAACATTCGGAGAAGTGATTGTTAAAAAAATTAACGGCAAAAGAAACATAAAATTATGCGTGGAACTAAAATTTGAAAAGGTTCTCCAGATCGTAAAAATAACATTACCCCACTTATCAAAACAAGATTATCATTTGTACAAAGTTAAAATAGAAACAACCCCAGGGGAAGCTATTTATGAAGGTACAGTTTACACGGCTAAAGACGATGAAGAAAGTTTAGTCCAACACTTGGGCAATTACCTGGCCAAGGGCAACACAAAGAACATAACAGTTGGGGAGAGTGTTGATAGGTTCACGTTTTACGCCGGGCAGGCGGACTGTGAGGACGACGCGACGGTTAAACCGTACTGTTATTGTAAAAATCTGGTCAAATCCTGACACTAAATTAAACACAATTTTAGAGACTCATATTCGTGAACAGAAATAATTATTTAATTTTATTTTCATGTTTAATTTCTAATGTGAAAATGTAGGGTGGAAAAGAAAGACAGTTGCAGATGGTTTTAGACTTTTGATAGTTAATTTATATTATTTAATATTCTTTCTTGTTTTAACATATTTTTCTATCTAAAAGCAGCATTACAAATTTTACACACTTTTTTCTATGTGAAAATATGAATATTAGAAAAATATCATATTTTTAATGAACATGTTAACTAGTGATCCATGAATAAAAGTTTTGATGTTTTTATTTCTTAAAATAAATGGTAATAAAAAGTTGTGATTTTAATTCTATAAGCTATTTTATACGTATAGTGTATTTGTAACGAGATGACCGTATTATATGGTGCGCATCGTTTAAATTGTGTATTACTTACAACATCTTCTTTTAGATGTACAGAAAAGTAAGCTGAATTTTCAGTTTAGGGTACTTAATGTTACTGTTTAGGATGCAGTTTCTGATAAGTTAACTATTAGCTACATGTTAAAGACGGACATATTTATAAGAAAAACCTAAATCCATTGCTTGCGCTTTGCCAAGACTAAAATAAAGTGATTAGGACCTTACCCCCCAACCCACATCAGTTACCCCCATCTGACTTAACAAACCTCAGTAGGACATTAACCCTCATACACAAACGAGGAATCGGGTTGGAAATAGAAATGGATAGGGTTAGGGATATTGTTACAGTAATGGATACGGATCTGGAAATAGAGGTGGATAGGCATAGTGATACTACGAATTATGAAAGGGATATTGACTGGGAAATAATTGACGTGTGATAGCATTTCAGTACAATGAAAATGCTCTAAAAAGTTTTTAAAAAATAATTTGGTGTAACTTTACTAAAGCTATATGCTGGCATGAATAATAATAAAAGGCTGGACTCTCATAGATGAAAAATGAACATAGTTCTTATATAATGTTATAGAACTTACACTTATCAATGAACTCTCTATGAAGTAAATATATTTTCTATGGAGTTCATGGACAAAATCGACGTTTATACAAAGGCTAGGGATATGTATATGCCAGATAACGTTATGACTAAAAATTCCTTTGATTGCCTATGTCTGGCTGTTGTGTAAGAGAGAAAAATATAAAATTCTGGGGACTTTGTGAAACTCGTCAGACGTGTCTCATCGAATATACATCATAGCTGGCATAATCATTGTTTGGTTTGTTTATCTCAATTGTATTTTGAAAAAAGGCGATTAAAACCTGATTGATTGTTGGATTTTGTCATATTAGTTGAATAAATCTCTGATTTTACTTCAGGTTCTTGCTATTGCAGGTAGCTCCACCTTCACATCCACACCACACATTACACACCTCAGCTAGAAACACCGCGTCACCCTGAATGATGGTACTCTTATACACATTAAACGTTCAAATTATATCGATCTATATTTATAAGTGAAAGAAAGAAAAAAAAATCTAGAAATTTCCAATTTCAAAGTGATACTTGAAACAAGTACACTATGGCGAGTGCCCACATGTTACATATTAAAGTATGGTTTAACAATAAATGTTAAGCCTTATGGTTTTTATGATACAGCTAAATGTGCTCGATAACACAACGAATAGCTCATAAACAGTTCTATAAATAAACTAATTCACAGTACCCTGAACACTGTTTCGACATTTTGAGCAGAAGTTAGAACCAATGATTTTCTTTTCAATGCAAATGCAAGCATTACTAGTATTAGTAGTGTTACAAATGATGGTTGCAGTAATACAATTGGGAACCATTTAGGATTAACATTTAAAACAATTATCATTGAATCAATTACTTAATTTAATTTAAAAACCACATATTTAGTCAACGCTACTTTCAAAGCTATTCCGGCTCAGGGTATGCCACCACCCTCCCTTTAGCAAGACATATATGGCAACGCCCAGATAAAGAAAACGGGGTCATTATATGTGCTACTAAAAGGCTCTAACACTAACATACGAATACAGCTCTACATAACCAACAAGCTAACTTTCTCTTTCATAGCTAACAGATGTTCTCCATTTCAGATCACATAGACTTGTAACCGTACAGAAAAAAATTACTTATTTGACTGTGTTTTTCGGACCAATTTAACAATATCAACATCTGTTGTCACAAATGCATGAACATTGCTTATCACGTAGGATACTAATTTATTGATGTATATAATATCGTTTAACAAAACATGAACTAATCAATATCCAGATATTGCAATAAAGTCGGCTGGACATAATGTAGACTGCTATTTCTTCATATGCCTTGAAATAAATGAATTTTCATTTCACATGCATTTTGGACAATCAGGTTTGAACTGGTTCTTTAGATTATGTCACATATTGAAATAGGTCAACCATCTCATAAATTTTTAATGTTGGAGGGAGAATGTGTGCATTTAACATTTAGGCTACTTAAAAAAACAAACTTTTAAAAGGTGCCTTACCAAAGGGATACAACAAAACCGGATTAAACCCTCGCGTTACGAATTCACTTACAACGTGTCAAATGGTATTGCAAAAACCTGTTGAAACACAGCATGTATGCATATATTACATGCAAATTAAAGTTCCGGGGTTGTAGGAATGAAAACACAAAACACAGGCGTAGAACACAGTGAAAACAATATAAAGTATTGCATGTTTTGTCAATGAATGACAATCTCGAATGTCAGGTGTCAGGTGTTAGTTGCCACGATGCACGATTACAATGTTTGTTATGTCATGCACGAAATCTGTTTCATGGCAGAATTAAGTATTATGTACGATACATCTATATATAAAATTCTCTTCTTGGAGACCCTAGAAAACACCAAGCTGTAAGCGCGCATCCTACCACCCCACCCCTACATGGTCTGGTGAGCTGTGGTTCACGCTAAATGTTTACAATCGTAGAGCCAGGTTTAGTGACGGCTATGAAGGGACAGATAATTTAGTTTGAAACTATTTTAAACTTAGGGGAGGTAACTAAGAGGAGGCTGCTTTCACGGGGGGTGGGGGGATATGGGTTGGGGAAAGGAGGGGGGGGGGGCTATCGTCCTTAACGAGCTACTGATAGTTTTTTAAAGCAACTATATTCAGTGGCAGCATTGGTTCTGTCGAATTCACAAATTATGAATTATTGAAAAGTAGGAAATAAAACAACTAAATAGAGGCGTATGATACGCCGCGGGTCAGCTCGTTATATTCTAAATTAAATTAAATTTACTTTTTATTTATATTTAGCCTTATTGCATACACATTGTTTGAAATAAACAATGAAATATAGCCTGTAATCTCTTCTTAAGCACCCCCGCAATTGAAATTCGATTTATAGTCTTTTGACCGTGGGGGGTTGAAATACCTAATACCTCGATAGCTTTCAGCAGCATAATTAATGGAACCTAAGCCATACCCACAGCGAAACTTGTTTTTTTGAAGTAACGTACCATTCCAAAAATGTATATTTGTAATCAATTTTCCCGAAACCAACTGGAGCTTTCATTCTGTTTTAAACAAAATAATCAACAGGCAACTCTTAGCCGATGTTTGTTTTGTTTTATAAAGGTTTATTTTAAATTGATTTCAAACTAGAACGAGTGAGTTAAAATAATATGGCCTCGTCTGCAAAACCTTATTAATAGCTAATATTGGTTGTGCTGAAGAGTTATTCACATTACAAGTAAGAGTTGTCTGTACAATTTTCTGTTAAATGTCCTTTACTCGAAATATCTATGAACTAATTAACATTGCACTGTTACATAATATGCGGTACTTTTAAGCAGTTCGATTATTTTTTTAATACAAATTCCCAAGTTTTGTAAAGTATACCATCTTATTCAAAGTTCTTTTTTTTTGTCACAAAATATTAAACAAATATGAGCGCTTGCTAAAATTTACCATTTCAAAACTTTATATATTTTGTTTTTCTATTTTCTATTATTATCTGATAAATTGCTTGTATCTTTTCTACCTTAAATTTAGAGATTGTTAATACTCTCCCCTTTTGTAATCCGTATCTATTCGTTATGGTCTGGAAAGTTGTTTTATGTTTCTACTTACAATCGAGAGACTCATATAGCCTATATATATATATATATATATATATATATATATATATATATATATATATATATATATATATATATATATATATATATATATATATATATATATCTGCATTTATTTATTTTGCTTAATTATCAAACCTAGAGTTATTCGGATAATGAATAGAGGGACTTACTCAGTATCGTACAAAAGGGGGAGGGGTCTGTAGCCTCACAAAGGACAAGTTTTAGCAAAACTTTCGCCTTTTTGTGGAACATAAATGAATTATAATACAATATATAACAAGTTTTACTTCTATTGTAAAAACAAATACACTTTACCTTAAGTAGTATTTTAAAACTGACTACTACTAGCCTATAATTTCATTGCCAATATCATGTTAAGTATACATATTTTTTTTGTATTTACTCACCGTAAAAATACGTCTCGCAAAACTGCGTAAGAAAAAAGATTAATATTTTGCAATCAAAAACTTAACACTTTGAAAGTTGCTTCAATTATAATAATATTGGCAATTTAATTTAGGCTGCAGACAAAACAATTTCTCAAAACTTTGAACTAATTCTTTCAATTCCAGTGTGGAAGTGGAAGCGAAATCACATTCTATGTTGCGAAGTCCACGTGTCTACTTTACGACATAGCCCCCCCCCCCCCCCCAACAACTCCAACCCAAAAAATTTAAAGTGCCCCCCTCCCCCCGGGAGAAAAAGTCTAAAAAATAAACCGGGATTGATCTCCCTTAAACTTTCTCGAATGTTCTTATATAACACTACGGGCGATGACAACTCGGGACATAGACAATATTTTTAATCCATTTTTATTTACTTAAACTTTTAAAATAGAATAGAATCTCGTAGTAAAAAGAATTGCACACCAAGTGAACGCCAAAAAAAATGTGTATAATAGTGCGAAATATTGTTAGTACTTTATAAATTAACAAAAGTTTTTGAGAAGACGTAAATAGCCTAAATTACTACTTCCGTTCAATGGAAGTTACTCAAAATTTGACAGAAGGCATAAAATTAGATTTTTTACTTATATGTAAAATTTCATTTATTTATCTGAAATAGTACTAAAGTTATAGGCTTTTGAAAAAATAAAGGTAGAAAAAGTTCCACTTCCGTTTATCGGAAATCGCTGAAAAGCTGATACGGATCTACAAATTTTATATAATACCCATATATGAAATTTCATCAACCTAGCTGTAACGGTACTCAAGTTATCGTGTTTACAGACACACATATACACATACACACACACACACATACGGACAAGATTGCAAAATTATGTTTTTCCGACTCAGGGAGGTGTGAAACGTCGACGGTAAAATCTTAGTTTAGCGTCGTAAATTCCAACGTAGCTAGTAATGTGTGATGAAGGTAACTAATGAATATTTCTGTCATTTGGCCATATTTATGTCATATTTTACATAATATAACAGATAATTGAATAACAAATCACAATCCAAGACCAAACCAGTCATAAATATCCTGGAATAAACTTTAAACTACCCCGTTCGAGACAACAATGAGTAAATACAAGCAGCGGCCATCTTTCAAAAGCAATAATAGAGTAGTTTCCCTTGAAAAATTGTCTATTCGCATGTCTTTTGTGTTGATTTTGTAGTTTAATATGATTGTTTTGTATTGTTTTAATATATGCCTGTATAGTAATTTTTCTTAATTTTCAATATAGTTGACATGAATGAATAATAGACCTTTTCAGACTTAAGTTAATAGTGTGCATCCAAGACCACAACAATTGTTGGGAGGTCGAACTTTTGAACACTTTATTTGCAATAATCAAATCAATATTACATCGCTCATAAATGACGTCGCTCTTAAGATAGTAATGACAGCGTGCCAGTGGCGGAACTAGAAATCAAAGGCTCCCCCGCAAAGAAAAACTAGGGCTCCCCTATATATATATATATATATATATATATATATATATATATATATATATATATATATATATATATATATATATATATATATATATATATATATATATACATATATATATATATATATATATATATATATATATATATATATATATATATATATATATATATATAAAATCTATAACCTAAATGAGTTATGTAGTCTACTTAATTGCAATATATAACCATTCTGAGAGAACAAACCAGAAAAAATTTAGTCTAAACCAAGAGTCGAAAAAATTCCTAAAAATACTGGTAAAAAATATATAAAGACGTTAGCTTGATTCGTGAATGGTTTCTCGCGTTATGTTTAATTTTTTGATTTTTGGCTTTTATAATATCAATTTTGAAAACATTGATTTTTATAGCTATACTATTATATAGTACGTCTTATTTAAGTAACAATTCAGAGAATCAATTGCTTTTTAATATACATAGTACAAAACTATTTAAATGAGCTTCGTGGGCATCCCTATTTTAAAGAAGGGCAGTAAGTCTTGCAAGTAGTGTGAATGTTTACCTACCTTTCAAACTATAGCTCTTGTAGATTTTAAAATATTTTTCTACGCAACAATCTCTGCTGTAGTAGACCTGTTTTTTTTTTTTTTACAAAACCACTTTCAAGATGCATGAAAAACATAATTTTCGAAAAAAAAATTCATTGTTTTTTGGTCGGAACTGGGCCCCTAAACGTCATGGGCCCCCCCGCATTGCGGGGTCTGGCGGTATGGTAGTTCCGCCCCTGCAGCGTGCATTATTACAGAACAAACATATGAACATATTGTTTCAGATAGAAATTGTGATTTGTGGTGGGGAGAGGTTGAGTAGAACTCAGCGATGTGGTTTTGGAGACGGGTCAGGGTTTTTTTTTCTTCTGAAAACGGGATGGTTGTGGGAAAAAGACCAGCTGTAAAGTATGACGCGTCATTCATTGGTGATCCATTTTCTCAGTGGGTACGATAGAACTATTAAGAAGGATCAAGAAATGTAAAAAAGCATGCTGAGTCGCATTTCTTAAGCCCCACCCTTTCATTCCCCCACTTAGTACATCGTCACCGAGTTAACGCTCGCGCGTGACGTCATGTACCGGTACCGCCGACCGTTAGGCTAATTTTATAGAGAAAAAAAACAAGCACTGCCGTTTTGACGTTTAAGCGACGTTTAATTTGATTACATAAGTTGGTGTTCATTAAACAGCCCCTAACACATCTATCACTTGTCCATTTAAACGTACCTCCTTAAACGTACGTGGTTATTTCTGCAAGCTTGCTGTCTTGAGACTTTCGGCCCTTGAAAAATGTATTAAGCTCTCACCGTATAGAACTAGACTACCCATATTAAGCTCTAAAAGAAGCTTGGGGAAAACAGGATGGCCGTCCGATTTTGAAGCCGCTCTGCGCTTTATAAAAGGCACAATAAACGATAAGATGACACTTATATTAAAGTAAATTATAGTTCTGAATCTTGATACATTAAAAGTGATATTCGGAAATTAAGAGCCAGACAGTCAACATGATATTTCAATTTAAGTCCAAGAAAATAAATTTCCTCAAACGATGGAACATTACTAAATTTTCGCGCAGTTTAGCGAAATTGAATGTAAGTATTTACGTCATCTTACAAAGCGCGATAGCCTACTGGTGCTCTAACGCGGCTTATGCTAATGGCCGTGTTCCTAACGCCCCGCATTCATCATCATCATCATCACTCCTTTATGGCCCCTGGGGAGCAAAGGGCTGCAACCACACATCTCCAGCGGACTCGGTTTTGGGCTGCTCCTCTGATCTGAGCCCACGAGAGCCCAGCTGTTTTTGCCTCTTCCTCAACCGTTCTCTTCCATGTTTTCTTTGGCCGGCCCACCCTCCTTAGACGAGGTTTATTCGTCGGCAGGCATTTGGTGGCAAGCCTTTTTGACAGGGATAATGTGTTGAGGCCGTTTGCCAAATGTCTTAAACTAGCAGGCTTGCAACATTTGTGATGATTCGTTTTGAGCAAGGTATACGTATATTAATGCTTATTGATCGTTATTTTGATTGAACAAAGCATTATACAGGTTCTTCATCAACCACCTAGGCATTTTTCCCCGTTCACCTCCTTTCATGAGACCGACACGTCATAAATTGCAAAGCCGCCTGAGTTGATGTCACAAATCTTCACTCACTCCCGTAGCAAATCATATGTGACATCATTTATGGACAACCTTATATCACTCACTTGGGTACTTTATATTGACAATTTGACAACAAAGGATAACCAAAATGTGTCTGGCAGATGGAGACTTGCGATCGACCATAATGACAACACGTACTTAAGGGGTGGACTGGCTCATTGTTTTAGATGATGTTTTACGAGGGAAGCTGGTGGATAATACATTTTGTCTCTCTGTATATATAAATGATGACAAACATTTAATGTTGTCAAAATTATGGTTAGAGATCTTAGATAAGGCAGAGTGAAGCGTAATTTTTTACATTATGACTTGTGACATTGACAACAAAAATATGACGGAGGTTGGGGTTTAATTAAGGTAAAGAGAAGTAAAAAATGTCATAAGTTACGATAGAATCACTAATTGATGAAAAGAAAAACCTGAAATGAAAATAGTGAACATTCAAACAATAAGAAAAAATTCAAACTATATAGATCTAGTAATAGTAAGATCAAATAAACATTAGTAAAAAAAAACGTGATTTAATACATAGATACAAGTTGCATCTCAAAATGCTTCTAGAATTAATAAAGTTGTTTGTTAGGAAATTCAGTTTTTAAAGAGCAGAAATTTAAAAAAAAAATGCTTTGTAGTAGTACGGACTATACAACAAAACTATCATATTTAAATACATTTTCATACGAATAGAAATGAAAGGGAAGCTACTCTAAATAACATTTTCTTAAGATGGCTGCTGTTTTTAATAGCAAATTTACTATTTCGAACAGGGTTCATAAAAATTAATTTCAGGATATTTAAATTGATTTAACCATAAATGGTGATCTATTATTCAATTATTTATAATATTTTATCAAAATATACGAAAATATACTCATATTTAATGACACATTCATTAATGCACTCTCTCCTACATTACTAGATCTAGTTTTGGCCGAATTTACGACGCTAAACTAAGATTTTACCACGTCGACATTTGCAAAAATCTCGATTTTTTTTTTCTGCCCGATTACAATACTTTCTCTATACTCTGTATACGAGAAAGTATAAACCACTGAAAAAACAGTTCTTGTCGTGTCGGTCTCTCTGTAGTCCTCCCAAGGTGAGTTCCAGAACGGATTTTACGTTGTTTTAAGCGTGACTGTTTTTATATATAATTGTAAAATATCTATATTGTGTGATTATGTAACTATTTTTTTGTTTTTTTTTAAATAATTTTTTTTAAATGTTATAGATTCCAGCCAACATTAGGGCTGGTACGTAGGTCACCAACCAGTTCTACGGTGCAATAAAACAACGGCTACAGATGTATTTGTTTTTCAACTTGATAATGCTAAAAAAACTACCTAACTATTTTGTTTAGAACTTCTGCTCTATATAATTTTTACAATAGCAAATAATAACTTAAAGTTTTATTTATAAGTAAGCGGTCAACCCATGGAGAGTAATTTGAAATGAATGTACAGTTAAGCAACGAATTATCTCCAATTTGGAAATCCAAATACCAAAACTTTATTCAAGGGAAATAACTGTCTCAAGAATTACTAAATTAACTAAATGTAACAAAGACATGCTTGAAAAACACAATATCCTTCTTTAAATTTCATTGCATAATTATTATACCTAATTTATTTTTTAGTTTAATTATGTAGCCTGTCAAAACAAATATATTTTACTTATTTACTACCTCTGTAGGTTGTTTGAAAGTATAAATATAGCAGCTTTATTATAAAACACTTCTAGTCAATATCGATGACATAAATTTATATAATACTGACTTGAATTCCGAATGTCTTAAATTTGGATCCCAAAAATAATGGGACACCTTTAAAATAAATAAAGTACTGGTAACTGTTTATGAAATTTCAGTAAATATTGTTTAAGTATTTAAACAAAAATTATTTGAAAAAACAAAGTTTGTGGTTAGTTATTAATGAATTTAGACGATGAGCACTTTAGACTTTGGAATCCTCAGTCCACCCGCTCGCTGTCCGCGATCTCAAATATAATTGAACTTTATATATTAGATATATTAATACTTTAAGAGTGGTAATATAGATTTTTTAAATAAACTCAAGATTTTTCAGCTAGGGGACGCCTAACTTTCTTTGCAGTGTCCTCCGGCCGGAATCGAAATCATCTAATTTACGATAATCTCGACTACTCGATATATTCAAACTCTACTACATTAACAACAGTTATCAAAATTCGATACTTAAACATATCTAGACTCAAGGCTACAGAACTATGACACTTAAGTTCAATTAGCCGTACCAACGATACTCCCAATCAACAACGATTTAACTGGACCTTCTAATACTCGATAACGGTCAACACACTTCGATACATTAACACCGCATGGCTCGATACTCCAGAACTCCAGAACTAAGATACTTCATCACCTACATTTTCATTTCTCTACTACCAATCAGATTCCACTAGACCTACAACTACACGACAACAGCCAAATAAAAAATACGACACTTTGAACACCCCGTCATGACAAAACTATTTACACCAGAACATATTTCTAATTCAAAGTCAGAGTAAACGAGACTTACAAGCCCTATTAAAAACTAAAAATACACGTGTTTTGGAACGCCCCATCATGCGTTGGAGCGATCGTTAAATCAACATAAAAATTAGATAACAGTTTGAAATGTTCCAAAATTACGGACACATTTAATCGTATTCTACATCAATTATGTGACACAAAAAACAGAGGCAAAGTCACTGGTAAAAAGTGCACCGACCGCTCCAAATTTGGGAGGTGGGAGTGCATTTTCACCAACGCAAATAACTGTCGGCCTATATAGGGCTAATTTGGGGGTGGGGCGCAAAATTGATAATTCGTCCTTTGTGCCAAAATAGATCGCTACGCCTTTGTATATTACTATCTATAGTTTATAAAAGATAATCCATGTTATTAATTATTATGTACTTTAAGATAATGGCGAATACACATTTTCGCCCCCCCCCCCCCCCTAGAGATTTTGCCCTAGGCGACTACCTAGTTCGCCTGATAGGTAGCGCCGGCCCTGTTTGGAAGCTATTATTGATATAATAGAAATTTAAAAACATCATTAAAATGCATTCAGACCGCTATCACTCAGTGTAATTATTTCTCCTAAGTATCGTTCTTAAAATCTATCGAGTATTATACTGGACCACCCTGTTTGCCTTTGGAAAACGGCTTGTTGTCTAAAATATCAACACAAACTAAATCTCCTTTACCCTTCATTTTTACACCAATTCTCAAAACAAACGAACTACCTACAGTATATATGTTTTTTCTTTACATTTTCTGTCCACAAAAGAATAATATAAATATACCCCTTCCACACTGTGCACAAGTTTTTGCTAAAGTGGTTACATTTGGACCTCCCCTTTTCACGTCAGCGTGTGCGTCCTAAACGAATAAGCCCTTTATATTGTTAAAATTATTTCTCTTTAAATTTTTTTTCATTTTTCTAATTAAACGATAACCCAGTCCCTTTTATGACTGCACTCTTGTCGACTGCACTACTTCGAACATCATGCATGAACTATTTTTTATGAACTATTTATTGTTATGCTTGTTAGAAAGAAAACAACATTATTTAATTCAAACTATGTGATATAATTTGTTTGGTACAAACGAAAAACACTTTTAAAGTTAACCGAAACATCTGGCCTTAAACAAATTTAAGTTAGCTTGGTTAGATGACACTATATAGCACTTACGGACACAATTGTAGAGCAGACTTTTATGAAACACTTTTGTAACTTATTTTTATTTTTAGATGGACGGATCTGTTCTTACTTGTTTAAGGAAAAGATTCCTGACAATTTTAATTGCTGCATTGACACTATCGTTCGTTCTGATCTACCTCTGGAATACAAATAATTTCTCCTTTCCACAATTTTCTGACTTTGTTGGGAGAAAATTTTCGAATGATTCCAGCGCCGAGACCATCATGGCGTGTGTATTTCCAGAACTGGATGTTTATAACCCAAGCATCCTTAAATTATCTGGATTAAACTACAAACCTATCAAGTGTGACAAATATCCTCCAGATATAACATACCTCAAGAAAAACCAGATTTTAGTGAATGTTTCAAGAATCACGGCAGGCTTCGTATCGTGTAAATACCGAGAAATTTACAAGCATCCAACGGATGACAATGATGCAAAGTTTGGAGACTGGAGTGAGTCTTTCAACACGAGCATCATATTGTCAGAAACAGAGGAATTTTTGTTGGTTGAGTGTCAAAACATCAGCTCTAATACCACGTCTAAAATATACCATGCACTGATCCCTCGACGTGAAGATTTTTCAAAAGTCAAACTTAAAAAACGACTCAAAATGTTTCAACCTAAAGAAACGCTGAACGTTGTAATGATTGGAATGGACGGTGTTTCTAGATATCAATATATGAGATCTATGAATCTGACGTATAATTTTTTGATGAAAGAGCTAAATTCTTTTGATATGACAATGTACACACAAATAGGTATCAACACATTTCCAAATTTGTTACCGTTACTAACAGGTTATAATGCAACAGAGGTGGGAGAATGGTGGGATAAATCAACAACGAACGATCAGTTTGATTTGATATGGGATGATTACAGAAAAGCTGGTTACAAAACCCTGTACACAGAAGACCAGCCATCGATCGGAAGTTTCCACTACCATAAGAAAGGTTTTCAAGCCCCACCAACCTTATACTACAATCACCCAGTGTGTATTGCCATGGAGAAAGATAAAGAATTCAGACGTTTTGGGTATAACTGTGCCGGAAGTCAACCGGAAATAAATTTCCATTTGAATTACGTGCAGCGTTTACTCGATACATATCCCGACTCGCCGATTTTCGCTCTTTTATTTCATAATACATTAACTCATAATGACATGACAAAGTCAAAGATGGTGGACGAGCACACGTTTGAATTTTACAACACGTTGCGAAAGAAAGGTTATTTAAATAATACTTTACTAATCACATTCTCTGACCACGGGCCAAGGTGGGGTCCAATACGCTCAACATTACACGGCATGGTGGAGAGTCGGGCACCATACGCCATCTTAACTTTTCCAAAGTGGTTTCTTGATAAATACCCGGATGTGGAAACGAATTTAAAAACAAACACAAAACGTTTGACCACGCATTATGACGTCCATGCTACGTTACAAGACTTGTTGTATTTTAAAGCGAGTGGTATCGTCCCACTCACACCAAGAAAACACGGCACCAGTCTGTTTAATGTTATACCAGAATCTCGCACGTGTGAAGACATCCCAATCTCAATGGAGTTTTGTCTGTGCAATCAGGCACAATTGAACAAAGTGACATTTAGCTTCAACACAACAACAAAATTCGGAGAAGTGATAGTTAAAAAAATCAACGGCAAGAGAAATGCAAAAATGTGCGTGGAATTAAAACTTGAAAAGGTTCTGCAGATCGTAAAAATAACATTACCCCATGTATCCAAACAAGATTATCATTTGTACAAAGTTAAAATAGAAACAGCCCCAGGAAAAGCTATTTATGAAGGTACAGTGTACACGGCTAAAGACGATAAAGAAAGTTTAGTCCAACACTTGGGCGATTACCTGGCCAAGGGCAACACAAAAAATATAAGAATGGGGGAGAGTGTTGATAGGTTCACGTTTTACGCTGGGCAGGCGGACTGTGAGGAAGACGCAACGGTTAAACCGTACTGTTATTGTAAAAATCTGGCCAAATCCTGACAAATTGTTCTCATATTCCTGAACGAAAATAACAATTTATTCTTACCTTCACTTATCTTTGTAAAAGTGGAAATGGTATGTTGGGTTTAAACAGTTGAAGTGCTTGTTTTTTAGGTTTCGAAATTTGAATTTTTAAAATGAATAGTTTTTATCGTATAATTTTTGAAGCATGCTTTGCTTGTGTTAAAATGTGTTGCTAAATAAATGCAATAGCTAACAATTTGTATTTGTATTTGACAGTTTCAATGTAATGAAAAATGTTATATTTTTTAAGACAATTTTTAGCGCAATTTCCATTCTGGAGAATTGCGTTTATTAACCCGTCATTTCTGGATGTATGAATGTATGAATGAATGGATGGATGTGTGTCCGCAGCTTTAAGTCGTATCTCCTCCTCAACGAAGCAATATCGAGGACTAGTTCCAAAAGCAATTATGTTAAGCAAGTTACGAGGATGAACATAGGCCATAAAAATTCCAGGTTTCTTTCATGGATTTCCCGGAAAAGCCAAAAAACCTCGAAAAATGCCGTTTTTGGCCCATATCTCGGCAACCAGACCACTTAGCGACCTGAAACATTTACCAATCGAGTCCTGCCATAATTTAGAACAATATTGCCGAAGAAAGTTTTCAAAAATATCCTTTCGTTCGCTCACAAAAAATTTTTTGAATTAATTAAAATTTGGACCGAATTAGTAGGCATGTTTATCCAACCACACCACACGCGTCATCACGTTCAATAGCTGCGCCATCACGTTCAATGGCTGCGCCATCACGTTCGGTAGCTAGGCGCGCATTGGTTTTTAGTCATGTAACTCTATTGTAAATAAAACATGTAAAATACTGAAAAAAAATATAATAAAAAACGTTTTAATAACTAACCAATGGTTTTACTAACCCTGCTCTTGGAGGCAGCTATGACACAAGCAGCTGTGAAACTGGTGATAAATGTGAACAAGTAGAAAGTGTCTGAGATTACCATGTTTAAAATTGTTATAGAACAAACAGTGAAACCTCTGTTATCATTGCATACAACATACAGTAGAGCAGGGGTTCCCAACCCCGTGCCCGCGGGCGCCATGGCGCCCGCCGAACGATTCGTATGTGCCCGCCTCTCACTATTCGACAGAGACAGAATTTTTTACATAAACATTATTGAAAGGTTGAAGGGGATGGAAATCAAAAGTTTGAGGGGAGAGGGGTGCAAATCGAAAATTTGAGGGGGGGGGGGGGTGCAAATCGAAAATTTGAGAGGGGGGGGTGCAAATCGAAAGTTTTGTCCCCGGGTGACGGGAAGGGTTGCTACGCCTCTGGAAGGAGTTTGTCGATTTAAAATAGGTGGTGCCCGCCACCCTATCGATATTTTAGAATGTGCTCTAGAGTCAAAAAAGGTTGGGAACCCCTGCAGTAGAGCATCCTCTATCATTAATAATGCATCCTTCGAAATCCGAAAACTGATAAAATCTTGAGGTAAGTATGTTCATATAAGTCAATTAAAATATAAATAGCTCGAATAACACATTACACAAACAAATACATAATTTGCTTGTATTTTTATGAATAAAATAAGTAGAAAATAATATAAAATGAACAGAAAAGACTATACATGAAGTAAGTAAATGCATTACATTGTTTTCAAATAAAAGCATAAGTAAAGTAAGGTTATGTTAGGAGAAGTAATTGCAGATATTGTCATGAACAGTAGTTTCCACTTATTATGACTTCAGTATTAATACATTTTTATTTTAAACAATGTATGCACTTAAACACACTGTAATGGACAATAGAACTAGATACAACATCAAGGCAGTTGACAGACTCCCTGGCAGTAGGATGTTGATAGCACCTATCTATTTATGATTCCAGCACTATCTATTTATGATTCAGTAATCATTATACGTAACTGTATTATTATTAGCAATGGGAACACAACAAAAAGATTGAGAAACATTGTACTGCTAAACAGTGAGACTGAATGAGAAAATAAAACACTGCTGGGAAATTCACAAGCCAAACATAAAATAATCAAAACTTGAAGCCTGGGTATGTGTCATGTAAATTAAATCAGAAGAGACAAAAACCAAGACTTATGTACTACATATAATCTTGAGTTTTTATGTTGATTTTTATCATATTAAACATACCCAAATCACATAAGAAAAAATAAACTAAACAGCACCTGGTTTTTAGTACAAAAAGCAGTCAAAAATAATTAGCAAAGGAGTGAAATATTGCTGCTGCTATGAAGAAATCAAAATATGAACTACAATACAAGACACCATCCTCATCTCAAACAGATCTACTTCCTCCCAGACAGCGACCTCTTCAGTAGCTGTCAATGTTTCCTCTGTTGATTGTCTTAGTTGCCATCAGTGTCTGATTCTTGGGGTGGCAGTAGCTCAACAAGACAGGAAGGTGCAGCAGGAGTGATATGCTTTTCTCTGGCAGACAAGAAGAACAGAACACTCGTCAATGGTGATTTATACATTCAGATACTAAGAAGTTATTAAAGAAAAATTTTAAATCACATTTTTTAATATTATCACAATAAAAAGAAAGTTAAAACAGGTAAAGTATTTGAGGAGACATTTTGCAATACCTGTTAACTAATTTTTTGAAAAATATGAATTTTTTTTTGTTTAAAGTTTTATTAAAGTATTATTCACTTTTTTGTTCTAAAAAGCCATACTGAAATAAAAATCTTATATAAGATAAAAATTGAAAATACTGCAAAATAAATATTTTTTTAGTGAAAAAAAAATGGCCAAATACTGGTCCCTATACACCCCACTCAAGGAAAAACTATATGGGGCACCCACAGATCTGGAGACCACAGTCCAGTTCATACAAGAAGTTGGACTTGTTGGTTTAATCCTCAACCATAAACTAAATTAAGAACCCAGAAGAAGACAAAGAAGATACTAAAAAATTAGAAAATTTTAATATCAGCTAAATAGGATATGTTTTCAAATTCATTATGCAGAAAATCAATCTGAAATGACTAAGCAAGTGTTGCAAGTGGACTCCTTACTTATGTTATTTAGAAAAACAGGACAAAATGACATAAAACAGCATCTATCGAGTGACATAGTTACCATGTATGTGTCCACTAATGTCAATCCACTTGTTTAGATATTGAGCTTTCTCTTGTTTGCTTAAACCACTGGGGTTTAACCCTCTCCAGTAACATGCCTGAGAACAAAGATACAACCAGTTTAAGGTTTTATCTCGTCAGACATATAAAATAATACAGTAACATGCCTGAGAACAAAGATATAACCAGTTTAAGGTTTGATCTGGTCAGACAAATAAAATAATACAGTAACATGCCTGAGAACAAAGATACAACCAGTTTAAGGTTTTATCTGGTCAGACATATAAAATAATACAGTAACATGCCTGAGAACAAAGATACAACCAGTTTAAGGTTTTATTTGGTCAGACATATAAAACAATACAGTAACATGCCTGAGAACAAAGATACAACCAGTTTAAGGTTTGATCTGGTCAGACATATAAAATAATACAGTAACATGCCTGAGAACAAAGATACAACCAGTTTAAGGTTTTATCTGGTCAGACATATAAAATAATACAGTAACATGCCTGAGAACAAAGATACAACCAGTTTAAGGTTTTATCTGGTCAGACATATAAAACAATACAGGAATTCCTTGGGGCAAGTGAAGTAGAGTTCAACAATTTCTGGGTAGTTTGGTCACCACTATAAATAATCTTTCTAGAATATACTAACGTGAGTCAGGTACCCATCAGAGTTGGGTGGAATCAGGGATGTTCTATGGATTTGAACCCAGATTTGAACTCAAGGCTTTTGGTTTAGCAGCCATATTATCCTCTACCATTGTACTACGCCGTCCCATTAAGTGATATTTTTTTTTTAAAAAAAGGCCATCCAGCTGATAAATAATATCAAGATGATCATCCAAAATAAGCAAAGGAAATGACATACAACAGCATATTTTTTGTGCTGTATTTGCATGAAGTCATGAGGTTGCCAAATGTTAATGTCACAAAAAATCTCATGTTTTGCTTCTGGACTTTGATCTTCAAATGTCTGCTATGACTGACTAGTGCCAAGGAAAGTAAACACATATGGGCATGACAATGGAAACAAAATCCCACCTAATTTTGGGGTACTAAGAAATTTTGACACATTTTCTCTGGATGTTAAAAAAAAATTCCCGATAGAAAAGAAATTTTTTTAAAAATAAGCCATTTGGATTTAAAGTTAAAACTTTAAAAATATTGACATCATGTTCCTTGCCTCTAAAAACAACTTAATTACATCATACATGTAAAATCAGCAGTATTAAAATAAACCATGGAGAATAAAGGCTCTATTGTAAATCAAATATTGCTGCATAAATAAATAATGATAGTACCTTGTCCAATTCTTCTTCCTCCATTATATCAATACCTTCCCTCTGCATGGCTTTATCAATGAAGTGTAAAAACAGAGCATCTTTGATCAACTTTTTCCTCCTGACTGAGAGTCCTAGAGATTTGCTTAGATGTCTCTAAAAAATAAATTATAATGTAATGGTCATAAAAACATTTTAACAGTTTTAACAATAGTGACACAAAGCATAGTTGAAATCAACAAAAAATAACAATAAAAAATATGTTTTTTTTTGTAAAAGTAATCTACTTGATTTGTCCAATTTGTAATGAACCTACTGAATGTCTTATAGATAGGCATTCCATGTTGAATGGCTTCCCTTCAAACAGTGGCAAAGTCTCTAGGATTTCTGCATTAGACAACACAACTTTGGAATCCAACTGCAAAAGTGTAATAAGTAACATAATAAATAAGATTGTTGGGTAGTTATGTACAGATTTCTTGTATATTCCATGATAACAATAAGGGGGATGGCATTCCAAAATCATCGAATTATAGACAAGTTTCTTATTATTTTTTGACAATTGAATATTTACTTTCTGGTATCAGTAGTGTAACACTGCATCAGTAGGGATGTGTTGTGATATTACCCACTGAGGTGTAGTGTTTTTAAGGGCTGACCCGAGAGGTAACACACAAATGATCAATAATGCTTTTGCTGATAGATCCTGGCTTTATTGCATATACTGCAAATCGGTATACAGCAAATCCATGTAGATTAAATCCATACACGGCATATAGTCCTTCATTACGTAACCAGGTTGAGAAATGGAACGATCCGTGTCATCCGCAGCCTGGGGTTTGAATGCCATGGACATAGGTACAGCTACCCAGAGGTCACATGACATGGGAACACAGGGAACATCGCTCACAGAAGAGCATATAAAATACATCAACAGTTGCTGACCCACAGGGGCCGCAACCAAATAAATTACAAAATATCCCCCCATGGTATGTGTTACAGAAGTATAGAAGAATTGATTGTAATCGTGCAAAAAATCGATAAAATAAAAATCAAGTGGGCAAGGACTATTAACTAATGTATAGGGTGAATTTACAAATTACTACATTTAAACTAAACCTAGAAGGCAAACTGAGATCTCTTCTTTAGTTCAACTCAACTTTAGCCAGTTTGCATTTTTCAGATAAGTAAAAAACATCATTATTGCCTCTCTAAAAAGCACTTAACTTATTCATAATTTTGAAAACTTGTGAAGGATTTAATAGACAACAATAAAAAGTGACAAAAAGATGTTTAATTAAGTTAATTACATCAGGGGAGCTTGGAAAATGTTTGCAATAACATTTGAAGAAATAGGCAGTAGGTGGGGAGGGAAGGGGAGGAGGGGGGGAAAGGGAGGCGTTCTGGCAATATTTTGGCACAAACAATTAAAGATCAAAATAGAAGGTGGATATAAATCAGCCTATTATTTTGACAGGCGTGAAGTGAATATTTTGGCCCAAACAATCAAAGAACACAATACATAATGGAAATAGATCAGTAAATTATTTTGACAGGAATTAAAATGAATATTTTGGCCCAAACACAATACATGTTGGAAATAGATCAGGTAATTATTTTCAGGGTTCATGCTCAAAAGTTCAAATAAAATTCCAGGAGTTTTCCAGGACTTTTCCAGGAGTTTAAAACAAAATTCAAGGAGATTTTAAAAACAAAAAAGAAACCCAATTTGTACATTTTTTAAAAAAAAGCGTACTTAATAATACATTTAATTAGCTAAGCCAATGCAAAAATTTAATTTCAGTAAAAGTAAAACAATATATTAGTTACATATTAGGACAGAGGCTATAAATCTGACTACAGACCAGTTTGAATTTTCAAAATCTGACCATAAACAAAAAAGTTATGATTTTTTTTTGTCATTAAAAAAAATAGCACATTTTTCAGACAACCGGGATAGACCCTGAAAGAGGAAAAATACTGGGAGGGTATGGACCAAATTTTAAAGAATAAAGAGTTTTTCACTATAAAAGAGGTATAAATGCAAGCAGACTTCACCAATTAATATCATTTCGTGATATTTTATTGATTTTTGGATGCCAAATCCAATGATGCTAGGCTAGTCGGGCAACCCGATGAACGAATATTACGTAATTTCAGAGACAAAAGTCTGGCAAGATTTCTTGATCTATGCCCAAGGATTAGTAACATCAACTCCACAAAGTGAAGGGGGAAGGGAGATGGGGTATGAAACCACCGCACGAGTGTTACACAACATCAAAGGCGACGATCGTCGGCTTTTCACGTCACGGAGTAGTGGGGCGGGTTGAGCTATGGATGTTACGTTGGGTGTTACATACCGTGTAGGATGGTCAGTGTCTTCCCCCACCCACCCCAGCCCATTTTGGTCGATTTGGCAAGCTAGTATTAAGCGTATTAACAATTTTTAGTCAACCGAAAAAAAAAGAGCCACTGGAAATTTATTTTATTTTCTATGGCCATTTTTACGAAAAATGAAACGTTACGCGAATCAGCATTGTTTGATCGGGTCGCAGCTATCCGGGTTTTCTACAGAAGATTAATTTTGACGATTAGTCCTGAGCCGTAAATACTACTACAACTTGTTTTTGCTGTTTCAATAGTTTAAGACAAAGTTATGAAACATGCCTGTCTACTTTAAAAATCCAAAAGCCGACAAGTCAAACACGGGAACACATGTAGGCCTATCTATCTTTAGAAATTGTTTATAGTATCATCCAATCGGGTCAATCGCCTAGCGTCACGTGACCACACACTCGGCTGTGCTACACGATGTGTAGATCACGGCAGTGCGATTCAGTCGGACGACGGCCGATGCGTTTATTTTTATTTTCGTCCCATTTAAAAACTACTATTCAATTATTGGCGGAACAAAATCAAATAATTTCGGTCGGGTTTTGCGCCGCGGGTTAATAAAATTTCATGAGATTTTAGGAGAATTTTTAAAATTTCAGGAGAATTCCAGGAGGTTTTGATATTTTTTCAAATTCCAGGAGAATTCCAGGAGATTTTTACGTTTTTTTAAATTCCAGGAGTTTTCCAGGACCTCCTGGAATTTCAGGAGGCCGCACGAACCCTGTATTTTGACATGAATTAAATGAATATTTTGGCCCAATTAATCCAAGAACACAATACATGGTGGAAATAGAATAGGAATAAAATAAACAACCTTGCTAATAAGTTTCCTGACATTCTCAGCAGATGGTTTGTGTTCTATGTGCTGGCTAAGCAGGTGCATGTAGTCTAAAACACCGTCGTAGTGCTTCAGCTGTTTCCTGATGGCTAGGGTTCGAAACTCCACCTTCTGCTGTGGTGTCCAGAAGTGTTGGGACAGAAGATAACGAGGAAATACATAGCTGTAATCAATGAAAAGAGCAATAAGCTATGAACATAACTAATGCAGATATTTTGAAACTCATCTTCACATTACCTTTAAAATCATAATTTAAATAAAAATTCCTAGAAAAATTATTTCGAAATACTCGACAAACGATATGAAAAACAAAAAATTAATAGTTTATATATGTTTATGACAGTTTCCAGATTTTTAACTGTCCAACATAAAACTTACGCAAGTGGGAAAATGGCTGCACCTCCAGGTGCAAAAACTATCACAAAAATTAAACCCACAACTGGCAGATCTGTAGAAAACTGAAAGAGGTGAAAATTTTAAATAACACATTTAGTTTTAACTGTCTGCTAGGGTTCACCCATTCATGACGGCCTCACAGTGGGGTGCCGCGCAAGAAAAAATTAGTTGTTTTCAAAAATATTAAATCGTACATTATATTAGCAATTAATAATTTAGCAAGGTACACATTAAATGTTAATGCATTAGTAGTTTTGCAGCATGTTTTGAGAGGTCTACTAAATTTTTGAGGACATCAACACTTAGGGGGGGGGGGGAGGGGGGAGTTGTCAAAAGAGGACGCGTATAGACAGGGAGGAGGGGTATAAAATTCCAAATTTACGTGGACATCATAAATTGATGACCCCTTACAGTATATGAATTAATAATAAGATTCAGAACAAAAAATTAATACAAACTTCAATACAATGAGGTAATACTAAGATTCAGAAACAATGTGTACAAAGTTTAATAAAATACAGCAATATTTTAAGTTATGGTTTAAAATATATGGCATAGTTTTTAAGGGAATGAAATGAATAAAAATTGTTTGCTTTAATTACTTCCCTTGGACTTTGATAGTAAAGCTTACAGTGCATTGATTTACATAAAATTTCTTTTAGGAAAACTCAGTAGCTTGATAATTTTAAAATGAGTATAAAATTTAAAAACCAAGCGATTATAATGGGGATGACAATATAAATATAGCAATTTGAATAAATTGTTTAGACCTACTTGTCTGTAAAGTTCTAAATCTTTCCTGGAAAAATTCTCCAGACTTTCTCCAGACCAAAGCCTTGTTGAGATCTTGTAATAGCTTTTTGTGTCGGACACAAACCCTGACACACCTGTAAACACCAACACCAGTTTTACACAGAGCTTATCCCTAAAACAGCTAACGTCAAACTCATTTTTGGATGATGTTAACTAATTTGAATTTTATATAAATTAGATTTAATTTTGTTCATAAAGTAATGAAGTACATTTAAAAATGCTTTATAACACTTAACAACTAGTGAAACATACATATTTAAAAAAATAATTGTAATAAAACAAGAAATGCTTAATATATCTAAAAATATTAAAAAAAACAATTTATGAACTGTACAGTATAGGCCTACTAATGTCACAAATCTTATTCTCATAAATCTTATACAGTTACTAACTGTAGAGTAAGGTTTGAGACATCAGTATTTGTTTTTAACTTAGAAACTAGGCAATCCTGAACTTAGTTCTATGGTCTATAAAAAAATATGTTCATGATCTTAAAAAGCCAAAGTATTTTTCTAAGTAACAGCTTGGAATAATGACCATTGTGGTTTACTACTAAAAGAGCTAGCTATCTTTATCAAAGAGATGTGTTAAAAGAAATACCTGTTTTAAATGTTCTATAGACTTGAAAGACACTTGGTATTCTCTTCTCCAGCTGATCAGAAGAGTTGGTTATAAAATTTACTAGTTTGTCTAGCAGAAATCTTCGCAGGCGTGCTGGAGGTTTAACTTTGTCTTCTGACTGCTGTGTACTGTAGTACTTGCTGCATCTATCCATTAAAGAAAATATTAACGCAGATTATAGTTCAGTGAATCTAAATAGAATAAATGTATGTGTTTGTGAGAGTATGATCAAAATGATTCTTAAATTATAAATGTTATTTTTTATAAAATACTAACACTATAAACCTTAATTTTTTGCTATAATCTAGTATTACTAAAGTGTGCAATACATATTATCAATGTTAGGTGATCTGTGTAAATTAATGTAATTAAAAATTAAGCTATCATTAGAAATTAGTTGATATTATAAAAGTAAACTTTATTTTGTGTATTAATGAATGAGAAACCATCGCAGTCAATTACAATGTCCTTTGCAAGTAGCACTGTGATTGTGACTAAAATAGTCAATAATAGAGATTTATAATTGTAATGCCAGTAATGCCTTATTATATATACTGTATACTCAATGTTATCGCAAATGTTATCAATAAATTAAAAATTAAACAAGAAAGTGACATTGAATAGTTGCTGTAATTCCATGTGCATCCGATCAATTGAGGAATCGAATAAATTTCATTAAATTTTTTGTGCGTTATTTACGCAAAGGTTAGGCCTACATAAAGTTGTATTTTATTTATTCTTGTTTGCAACATGATCCCATTTATAATTAATAAACAGAGAAAAAGATAAAGGTCATGTGTCCTAGAATATTTCAAGCAAATCTAAGCCAAAAATAGAGAAATTACTGCCTAAAGATTAGACTTAGTAGGCCTAGCTAGATTAGTGTAATTATGGCTTGGCCCTAGAGTAGAGGATTTTAATTTTCCAAGGCATTTGATGGATTATAATTCTTAATTTAGGCTAATAATTATAAATGATTAGGCCTAAATCAGCACTTTTTTCTTCTTAGTTTAAAATGGTTAGGCCTAGATCTATTTGAATTTATATGGTTGTATTGACCTATTTCTTGAAAAAGAAAAGAGACCCCAATTGGCTAATATAAATAAATAGCCTAATTCCCAGCCAAGGTGGTAGTTAATTGAATACAGTTCAAAATAAGTAATTACAATATTTATATATCTGCAATATCTGCTTATTTAGGCTGTCATTAGAACAGTAATCTATCGTTTTAGGTGCATAAAATCACCCGAGGCTAGTAGTATTGTTCGAAAAAGTTGCTTCATTGTAAAGGCTTTAATATAGGTATATTGTGATAGATGCGTGTCAAATATTATAGATAACTGAACAATAAACCAAAAACATATCAATACAGGCCAGAAATGAACTTTTAACAGCAGTGTTTGCAAGTAAGTAAGATTTGCTATATAAAACAACTGTAAATTACAGTGGTTTCCCCTGAATCTAGCACTATAATTTTACCAAAAAAACTTAAACTTAAACAAGATGGCTGCTTAAGAAATGAGCTTGGTTGCATCTGATGAAAACATCGCTAGTCTTTATTTATTAGGCCTACTGGAAAGTTTTAATTAACTTTTAATACAATTGTTTAAAAATGGTTCATGAATGAAACTTTGAAACATTTTTGTAACTTTCAAAACATAAATCTTACTAAAAATGAGAAATGAGTCAACAATTTTTTTTCACATTATATCTAGAGTAACTCTGCCTGGCCCGACTATGCGCCTCGAAACGAACAACTCCGTAACTCTCACTTTGAATACTAATTGCACTGTTATTTGAATATTTTATACAGAAACATTATCTAATTGGTAGTAAATATGTCCATTTATTATAAGTCCATTTACATCAAACTTTGATCCATTGAATTACCCACAGTGGGATATGAGCAATTAAAAGCAACCCGTCATGTAGGCGGCCATTTTTATGTTGCCGGAACAAGCAAAGCCTCCTCCCGACTTAGCGTCTTTTTAAAACAATGTTTATTTTTTTTCAGAAAAAATTAACTTAAATTGAATGGGATAGGCTACAGAACATATATGTTTATAGAAAATGCTATTTTCTTTACTAAATACATTTTTTTGGGGGTAGTCGTAAGGAGGATCAAAATTTACGTGTTTTGCCTGGAAACGATTACCCATAGTAAACCATAACACAAGCATTTTATTGGGAAGAGTTATCTCCCCTATTATTTTTTTTCCATTGTTATAAAATATATTATTTTTGGCATTTAAAAACAAATACACACTAAAACACAAAACTAAACACATAAAATATTAATAGTACAAGATTATTTATTCAACTGAGCTGAAAAAAACATCAATATGACTTAGTCGGATGGAGGAAAGACCAGTCGTTTGGAGGCAAAACCAGGAAAATCGTATTCGTGTCCAGGACGACTGAGTCGTCTGTTTCGGGGGCATTTATTTAAAAGTTATATTGCAAATGGAAAAAAAGGGAATACATATTTTTATTCTTCTTTGGCTGGAGAGTATTTCTATGCTTTGGTTTTCATTCTATGTCAAATAGTAACAAAATTAGGTGTCTCGAACCGGAAAGGAGTCTCAGTTTCGGGCTAAGGGTGTTCGGAGCTGGTAATGTTACTCTAGATGGCCGATTTTGCATAGATCTAGATTTCTAGATCTAGCTAGACTACCTAAACACAATAGTTGATGATAATGATAGATTACCAAAAATTTAAAAAGTCACCTTTTTTTCACATTATTTTAACTAGATCTAGATTTAGATCTCTAGTCTCGGCTGATTTTACATACCTAAAATGATACATTACCCATCATTAGAACATAAGAAGGGACACTGGACACCAACGAGAATAGTCTCACTCAAATCTCAAAAATAGTCGAAAGTCAATCGAAAGAGTCGACACTGACTCAATCAGCTCAGACTCTGACTCAAGAGTCAAGTCAAGTTGACAGAAGACCCATAAATCATAAATATTTTTTAACAGATTTATTAGGCCTAAGCAATAAAATAAAGAACAACATGTAACCTCGAGCATATCACTGGTGATAAATTTTCCGGATTAAACTTTAAGCTCGAAAAAATCGGCCACAATCTGGTTCCTCCTCTTCTGACATGATATAATGATTTGACTGTTATGTTATTGCTCATGAGCGCTGCCATATTGTCCTAGGTAAAGTGTTACCGATTTTGGTTTTCGCATTTAAACAATTATAATTATAAATGATATTTTTAATTTTTAAATTATTTTCTTTTACTTTGTAACGATATATATTTAGATCTAAATCTTAATGACCAGCAGTGGCGTCGCTAGGTCGGGTATCACCCGTGCGGAACTGCGTATATAGGCCTATATATATATATATATATATATATATATATATATATATATATATATATATATATATATAGCCTATATATATATATATATATATATATATATATATATATATATATATTATATATATATATATATATATATATATATATATATATATATATATATATATATATCTACGTGTATGTGTGTGTGTCGGCCTACATAGGCCTGTAATATAAGTATATCCCACATTCCCGTAAATGTATGTGTATAAGCTTTAATCACTTCAGACTTAATAGTAATGATGATTATTTATAGTCTGTTAATAAAACAGTTGGATGAAGCAATATTTTTTCTATAGTTTGCACGTTTACGTCAGGTGTCATCCCCACACCCCCCCCCCCCCCCCTTCTTGTAATAGTTGTCGATTTGTACATAAAAGCCTATTTAACTTTAATCAATCATTAATGGAACTGGCTAAAAAACATTTTTCTTCTGTACATTTTGCCATTTTTTGCCCTGGTGTCACCCCCTTAAATGGTGTCACCCCGTGCGGCCAGCACCTCCATGTCCCCCTCGCTACGCCTGTGATGACCAGTGTTAATATAATTATTAAATAAATGCAACAAAAGTAACCAGTTATTATTATTTTTTTGATAATAAGCCAAGACAATTTTCTTTGATTGTGACCCTCCCCCCCCCCCCCACACACACCTAAACCTCTCTAAAATCCTAATGGCGTCTTACCTATGAACTATGCATTATCATTAGGCTGTTATTATTGTTGAAAATTTTAAAATTTACTAAAGAAACTTAAATAATAAGTTTCATAAAGGGATCTATATGAAATCATTGAGCAAAGACAAGAATATAAAAAAATAATAATATAGAAATATTTAGAAACGACCAAAGTAATAATTTAATTGAAAATGAGTTTTTTTTTCTATAATGTTTTTAAGTATTATTAAAGATCTAGTAGCTATCAATTTAGATTTAGCTGAAGCTTGCAGCAAAATACCCATGAGCGTCAAATGAATAATTAAAAAAAAAAGATAGCCTCACTTCTTCACCTCACACAAACAGCCTTGCTGCTAATTTTAAAAATAACACCCTCTCTATATCCTAGATTCCCTAGATCTACATCTTTAGTGCCAATCATTTGGTTTCGTATCTACTACCTGTAGGACATTTAGTGGGCGTGGTGTGGGGGTGTTGGGGAAAGGTAACCTGGGTTTCTTTCAGCAAACATTTTTCTCTTGGAGGGGCCACCTAAAAATTCCGTGGGTGGGGGTGGTGGAGGGCGAACACTGGTTAAAAAAATACTAGCATATGAAGTGATAGTGTGGTCAGTACTATGCCCACCCGCCTTAGTTTTAACTAACGTGAGTTAGGTACCCAACAGAGCTTATAGTACTCAGGGACATTCTACTGCATTGAACACGGTTTCGAACTAGAGACTTTCAGAATATCAGTCTAGCTCTCTTCCGCTAGGCCAAACCGTCTTATATCAAAATAAATAGGGCCTACATAAATATTTTTCCCCGAAGGGGGGGGGGGTCTCCGAGAGAAACACTAGTCACATTTGTAGATCTTTCATTCTAAAGGTACACACTACTTTCATTATCTAGACCAGTTTCCTACTTTTAGTCGCTAAGTCTCAATCATGCAGATAGTGTTTTTTCAGACTATTTTTCTCCGGGTGAGGGTAGGTGGTTCTTAATTTTTTTTTTCTTTTTTGCGAGGGGGGGGGGGGGCGTACTAAATTCTCGGGGGAAGAGGGGGGGATAACACTGATAAAAGAATATTTTTTCTGTATATATTGTATTTCGTTCCGGGGGGAGGGGGGCGGTAGACGTTCTTCGGAATTCGTCTGTGCTGGTGAAAAAATATTAAGAAGGGTTTGGTGAATGCGCATATGAAACTGATGGGGTTAGGAACCTCCAAAACGGGAACCACTGGTCTAGAGAGATAAAAAAACAACTGATGTCACAACTAAGTTACTTATTAAGAATTGTAGTGAAGTGTTGTATTTGTACATGCTTGCCTGCATGTTGGGTCTACGTCGGGTGTGGCGTGAAGTTAGCTAAGTGCGCCTTATCGGGTAATATCAGTACTTGATACTGTATGTGCAGATGTACGCAAAAAAAATTCCCACATGAGATATTGTTTCACGTATTGCACGCGTGTTTGTGAGTTGAGCTCTTGCCCGCATGTGTGAGCTGTGTTGAAAAAGAAAGTTCTTTACTGTGTAGTTGAGCGTGTTAGCATGCGTGCGCATTTGTGAGTGTATGTATGTGTGTGTCTGTGTGTGTCTGTGTGTGTGTGTGTGTCTGCCTGTCTGTGTGTGAGTGTATGTGTGTGTGTGTAAAAGAGAGATTGAGACTGGCTATATGTACATATGTTCGTGTTTGCGTCTGTTGGTGTGCGTGCATCTTTCATACATTGCAAGTATGTGCGTGAGATCTTGCCTGCATGTGTGACTGCATGTGTTTGAGTGAAAGTACGCACAAGCGCATAAATGAACAGCATTGTTTATCTATAACGTATTAGCTGTTTAAATTGCTGTTTACATCAGACAAAGATCAAATATTAATTATTTGAGCTTATTAATTGATTTTCACAGCTATTTGAAAACAATATGCTATATATTTTAAAGGAATTTATCTTTCATCTTTTTTTGTGTGGTCTAAGTCAGTCTTTGGTCATGTTAAACTCGATTATAGAGATGGCTATAGTTTTCCAGTTAGAATGCCGGTGGACCGCAGAGTATGGCAAGATAAATTCCTCTACAACACTTTGCAAATATAAGATCCAGTTGTTGAGAGGAACAGCTTGACTGACATTCCCGCTTTGCTTTTATAGATATAGACATACACACTCAATCAAAGTAAATTTATTAAACGCCGTATTTATCAGAGTATTTTGTTGTAAGAAAAAAAAACACAATACTATATTACACACAAAAGACAACACTATTAAACAGTATATTTTATTACATTTATTTTACCTTTTTGAAAATATTTTTTTTTTTAATTAAAAAGGCTAAATAGATTTTTTTTTTCATAACGGCGTATCAAGTTTATTTCAGATCTTTTATAAGTCTTTGCAGGGGTTACGGTGATTTTGTCGCCGAGCAGCAGCGCAGCTTTTCTATACAAGACAGGGTATCACAGCCTCCACGATACAGGCCCACAACGAAGGTCTCCGGCCCACACCCACAACAACCCGAGTGGTCAAAACAATCCGTGATGTCTTGGACATAACAATGACCGTACGACGGTGGGTGATTTAACGGTTTGGTGCACCGGCCCTCCTCGATGTTCCCAAGGTATGAATTCGTATTTGTCCTGTAGAGGCCGGTGAGGAAATACCCAGCTGGACACAGAGACCATGTGTGGTTCTGGTTCAAAGAGCTCCACCAATTTGCATGAAAGTAGTCGTGGCCTTCCGTCCAGGGCTCCGGTTTCGAGCAGCATTGAACCGAGTCCAGACTTTCGATAGCGTCCGACAGCGTGCGTGCGTCGATCCGGCACAGCTTTCTGATGAGGTCACCTTGTCTATCGCACTCGGACAGTCCGGCCTGGTTGAAGATGTGATCCCAGAACACGACGGTACAGTCACAGTAGACACCGGCAACAAGGACCAGTACAGCTGGTGATTGGAATATGATGGAGTTCCTCATGTCTACAGCAATTTAGTACGTACAGGCCAGAAACTACTAAAGAGGTATAATTTATAATGAGAAAATAACAAATATAATATTATATAAAAAACAGAAAAGAAACCACTGAAGATATATAATTAAAATAAGAAAATAACAAATATATTATTATATTTAAAAAAATATCTCCTTCATTTAGAAAACAAAATAGACTTCATTTATTGCTATAGTTTTGAACAATCTATGCAATGTAACAGGAATTCTGAAGTATGCTATTAGCGGAGGTATCACTATTTCAAACTTATTTCACGTATGCCCAAAGAATCAAAATGCTGATTATCACATAATAATACGAATACGAGAGCATACTGCAAATCATTTATTAAAAGTTTAAAATGGACACCAGCGAGAAAAGTCTCAAAGGTATTTAAGAGGTCCATAAATTAATTTAAAAATCATGCACAGCGTAGTTACAATTAATATGGTTATAAAATCCTGTCTGTCTGGTTTTTTTCGGACTTTACTAAAGATTGGATGTATTTGATGTTTTTAATATTTTAGGTAACTAAACAAAAATAAAAAAAAGCAAAAACAATTTGGTTTTCACGTGTGATGGCGACATAAACAATGGCATCCTGCTATTGGATAGGCCGCCATAAATTTTATTGTACACATTGTAAGCTAAAAATAGAAAACTAGGTCATGGGGTTTTAAATTTGCATTGTTATTTAAAAACTTGATCTGCAAAGTATTGTAAACAAATAGTTATCGATCACTAAGTTACTGTACAGCCAATCAATATTTGTCTAACGAAAGTGAAACATCCGGTTATAACTTAGGCTTGATGAAAATAAATAGAAATGTAGCCTTAAACTCAACAAATTATTTTCAAGTTCTCTGGATTTGCAACTTTTATAGCATTTATTCTAAAAAAATAAAATTTCTAAATTAATTTTAGGCTTACGTTTTTATTTTTTATTTTTTTTACGGTCTAAATCTAAAAAAGCACGTTTTTATTCCATGTCAACAACATTATGGAAGGAATCTCGACAATTCGCTGGTGTCCATTATGCTATGCACGAAATACCATCTAAAGACAAAGTTTTATAAAATTGTGCAACTTTATATCATACATTTTGCTCTGTCACATGACTATGTTACGGCTTTTCTTTAAGGATACTTCGCAGTTTTGAACCTGCTGGTGGCCTAGGTAAAAGTAAAGTTTCCCTTTTTAAACCTGACGATCTATGGGGCAAGTGAAGTAGAGTTCTTTTGTTTCTGTGACCTCGGTATATGAAGAGATAGTGTGGTCAGCACTATGCTCAGCCGCCATTACTTTCCCTAACGTGAGTTAGGTACCCATCAGAATTGGGTGGACTCAGGGACGTCTACTGACTTGAACTCGAGACTTACGGCTAGACTACTCCGTCCCGATGGCCTAGGTACACATGATAAATTCAAAGGTAAGATAAGCTAGTATCTTAGTTAAAGAATATACCGTTATGGTAACGTGTGATTTTTCATTTTCAACCAATCGCCTTCTTTATGTAACTTAATATACCATAGATCACAAGTCCCCAATATATATATATATATATATATATATATATATATATATATATATACACATATAATGGATATCTTAAAGTAGACATTTTCGACCGTTTCCACATCTAATATAACGTTGCATCATCAACTTCAACAAAAACCGGGTCCCAGAATTTATACCACTTCTTAAAACAAAATTACCACACTCCACATAATATACAAGCATGCAATTTAACATTACACATTCTGTATTTCGTAAATCTATTTTACGATATTGTATTGTTAGACGTCACAATGAAAAAAAAATAGTAAAAAATATAGAACGTGATGTCTCATATAGCTCAATACAAAACACGATAACATTCCCCCGCCAAGGGTATATTGCCTCGCAAGTTGTGTCAATCTCTTTCCTTAAACAACTACTAACTGTACCAGCTAAAAAAAAGTATACTTACCTCTTGTTGAAGGTCCAGAATAAATGGAACTTGTCTGGTGAAAGTGAAATATATTCATCACACCGACTTCATTATTACCCATATCATATTACAATAGGCAGTTTATCGCTATATCGTACTGCGATATAAACACGAAGTTTTTATTGCAAATTTTAGGTTATGATATGATAATTAAAGTTCAGCTGGATTCAGTGCACTGATGATGCAGGCTGTCTACGGTGTCACATTTCAAGGGGTGTTGTGATGTTGAGAGCAACAGACTGATAATAGTGCAGTTGTACAATGTGGATTTTCCTATTTTACACGTGACAAAAGTTTCCCTTTCAAACCTGATGGTATACCATGCAAGTGAAGTAGAGTTCATTTGTTTCTGTGACATCGACAAATGAAGGGACTATGCCCGGCCGAATTTACTTACCCTAACGTGAGTTAGGTACCCATTAGAGTTATGTTGACTCAGACTCGGTGTACTGACTCAAACTCCAGACTTACGCGTTAGCAGTCCAGCTCTTTACCGCTAGGCCACTCCATCTTATTTTACACGTGTAAAACCTTAAAATTTTCTAACCTGGATGAAACATAGCCAAAGCTACTGAGATGGTATTATAATGTATGCTGCATAAGGTATATTGCAAGTGATCAAAGTATATCACATTATAACCTAAAACATATTCTTCAAGTGCTTACAATATGTTTATGAGTGTTTGTATAATCTGTTCGTGAATGCGTTTGTGTCAGTGTTTCTTCCAGACTTTTTTTCTCCGGGGGGGGCACTTGAAATTTTCGGGGGAGGGGGGGCGGTAGACTTTCTTCGAGGGGGGGGGGGGGCGGACACTGTTAAAAGTATATATTTTCTATATAAATTATATAAATTTCAATTCGTTCGGGGGAGGCGGTAAAAGAGATGCCTAAAAGAAACTCTCTGGTTTGTGTATGCATACAACGACACTAGATTGCGTAAATGTTAGAAATAGTGCTAATCAGTATAGCAGAAGAGCTTAAGTATGGTATTATGTGTATGGTGTGTATTTTTTTGCATTATTATGTGATTAAGTATATGCTGTGTGTTTTTCATGCTGGTGAATTTGTCTTTGTGGACGTAAGCTCCTTTGAGAATGACGAACCGCATTTAACATTGGTTCAACGTCACAGGAGAAGGTGAGACAGACCAAGGAAGACCTGGAGACGTAACCTGTAAGAAGACACCAAGAAGCAGAGGCGTAGCGACCCTTCCCGGCGCCCGGAGACAAACTTTCGATTTGCACCCCCCCCCTCAAGATTTCGATTTATTTTTCCAACCCATTTTGGCTCCCCCTAAAGTGGGTGCCCGGGGACATATGTCCCCCCGTCCCCCCCCCCCTCGCTACGCGTCTGCTAAGAAGATTTGATACACCTGGGGACAGTTGTAGAGAATAGCCCAGGACAGAGACATCTGGAAAGCTCTGGTCAGCGGCCTATGTCCCAGGAGGGGCGACAAGCAAACCTAACCTAACCTAAATGTCACATTGTGTGGTACATAATTGCCTATATCATATATATCACAATAATTTCGTTTATTACAACCTCACAGAAGGACACGTCGTCAAAGCCGTTTAAAATATCAAATATCGTAATATCATCAATCGTTATTTATTGCAAATCAATTTAAGTAGCTATAATAAAAAAAAAAACCGAGAGTGATCTCCCGTAAACTTTCTCGAATATTCTTATATAAAACAACATGGGATGAGAACTCGGGATATAGACATGATTTTTAATCCATTTTAAATACGTAAACTTTTTGAAATATAATACAATCTCGTAGAAAAAAGAAATGCAAACCAAGTGACCGCCAAATAAAATGTGCATAATAGTGGAGAATATTATTAGTACTTTATAAATTCACATGCCTTTTTGAGAAATCGGAAATAGCGAAAAATATTTCATGCGGTCAAACAGATTATTACTCAAAATTTGAAAGATGGCAGAGAATTACATCTTTTACTTACCTGTTAAATTTCATGTATCTATCTGAAGTAGTACTCAAGTTATAGGCTTTTGAAACATTTAAAGCAGAAAAAGTTCCACTTCCGGTTATCGGAAATCGCTCATAGTTTGATACAGATCTACGATTTTGATATTATACGTATTTATGACATCTCATCAACCTAGCTGTAACGGTACTCAAGTTATCGTGTTTACAGACACACACACACACACACATACACAAACAGACATACGGACAAGATTGCAAAACTATGTTTTTCCGACTTAGGGAGGGGTAAAACGTCGAGATTTGCAAAATCTCGATTTTTACTTTCTCGTATATACGTAGTATAGAGAAAGTATTGTAATCGTGCAAAAAAAAAAAATCGAGATTTTTACAAATCTCGACGTTTTACACCTCACTGATACGGAAAAACATAATTTTGCAATCTTGTCCGTATGTCTGTGTGTGTGTGTGTCTGTCTGTGTGTCTGTGTGTCTGTGTGTCTGTCCGTGTGTAAACACGATAACTTGAGTACCGTTACAGCTAGGTTGATGAAATTTCATATATAAGTATTATATCAAAATCGTAGATCCGTATCAACTTTTGAGCGATTTCCGATAACCGGAAGTGGTACTTTTTCTACTTTGAATTTTTCAAAAGCCTATAACTTGAGTACTATTTCAGATAGATAAATGAAATTTCACATGTAAGTAAAAGATCTAATTTTCTACCTTCTGTTAAATTTTGAGTAATTTCCGTTGACCGGAAGTAGTACTTTACGCTACTTCCGATTTCTAAAAAAACTAATGTAAATTTTTAAAGTACTAATAATATTGCGCACTATTATGCACTTTTTTATTTAGCGTTCACTTGGAGTGCAACTCTTTTGTCTACGAGACTTTATTCTATTTTTAAAACTTTAAGTATTTAAAATGGATTAAAAATCATGTCTATAGCCCGAGTTCCCATCCCCTGTTGTTTTATATAAGAATATTCGAGAAAGTTTAGGGGAGATCACTCCCGGTTTATTTTTTTCACGATTACAAGACTTTCTCTATACTTCGTATATATGAGAAAGTAAAAAAAGTCAAATGATTTTCTTGTTTACGAGTACCACTAAGCTGATAGAAACAAGCAGCTAACGAAAAATGTTATAATCGATTATCCCTCCCCCTCCACAGCCCCCTGCAAAATAACCAACTAATGATCAGTATAACACGCATATATTTTCTTATGACAATTGCCCCTCTTAATTACTACGCCTTTCAGGACCATACCCCGACCCAAAAACTGCTATGGGACTTAAATACCTGATAATTACCCATCGATTAGGGTAACGATAACACGTTGTTAAAAGTATCAGTAACGGTATCGGTTAACCGCAATGACAAAGTTACTATTTAGGATAGTATATAATAAAAGTAGGTACAGGCAGTGGCGGAACTAGAAAAAAAGGGCCACCCCGCAAAAATAAATTCTTTATATATGTATATATATATATATATATATATATATATATATATATATATATATATATATATATATATATATATATATAGGGCCCCCAATATATATATATATATATATTTCGATATATATATATATATATATATATATATATATATATATATATATATATATATATATATATATATATATATATATATATATATATATATATATATATATATATATATATATATATATATATATATATATATATATATATATATATATATATATATATATATATATATATATATAAACACAGAATGCAAACATTTCTGGCCTGATCGGGTTTTGAAAAAAAAATTCTTTTTATTTCAATTTAAACATATTACAACAATCCATGTGTGCGCGTGCGTTAGTCTGTTTAGAATTTCTTTATTTTTACTTTCTCGTATATACGAAGTATAGAGAAAGTCTTGTAATCGTGCAAAAAAAAAAATCGAGATTTTTACAAATCTCGACGTTTCGCACCTCACTGATACGGAAAAACATAATTTTGCAATCTTGTCCGTATGTCTGTGTGTCTGTCTGTGTGTCTGTCTGTGTGTGTCTGTCCGTGTGTAAACACGATAACTTGAGTACCGTTACAGCTAGGTTGATGAAATTTCATATATAAGTATTTAATCAAAATCGTAGATACGTATCAACTTTTGAGCGATTTCCGATAACCGGAAGTGGTACTTTTCCTACTTTGAATTTTTCAAAAGCCTATAAATTGAGTACTATTTCAGACAGATAAATGAAATTTCATATGTAAGTAAAAGATCTAATTCTCTACCTTCTATTAAATTCTGAGTCATTTCCGTTGACTGGAAGTAGTACTTTACGCTACTTCCGATTTCTCAAAAAACTAATGTAAATTTTAAAAGTAATAATAATATTGCGCACCATTATGCGCTTTTTTATTTGGCGTTCACTTGGTGTGCAATTAATTTGTCTACGAGATTTTATTTTATTTTTAAACTTTAAGTATTTAAAATGGATTAAAAATCATGTCTATAGCCCGAGTTCCCATCCCCTGTTATTTTATATAAGAATATTCGAGAAAGTTTAGTGGAGATCACTCCCGGTTTATTTTAGATTTAGAACTAGTTTTGAACTAGTTCAAATGTTTAAATCAGGGGTCTTCAAACTTTTCAGCCCGAGGGCCGGATTAACTTTGAAATATCAGTTCGGGGGCCAGAGTTTAAAATATATACTTTTAACAGTGTCCGCCCCCCCCCCCCGAAAAACGTCTACCGCCACACCCCCCCCCCCCCCGAAAATTTCAAGTGCCACCCCCCCCCCCCCCCCCCCCGGGAGAAAAATGTCTGGAAGAACTACTGGAGCTGTTGCTTCGGCCTTGAAGACCTTGCACTGCTGAAAGTGCGTCAAGCTATTGCCCTGTACTTCCAAAAACATGGAACAACTGTCCAGCGACTCTTCCATTGCAATTGAAAAATTGCGAAACTTGTTAGCAGTTGTCACTATTTGAGTCACAATGTTTTTATCAATGTCTGCAACACGGAGGGCAATGGTATTTGCACCCAAAGCTACATATTCAAATTGTTTTAAATTTTCTGGGCAAAGTTCCTCAGCCAGCTCTAACAGATATTTTTTTTTTCCGTGGACAAAAAGATCTCCGCGGGCCGGATGAAAGGACCTCGTGGGCCGCATCCGGCCCGCGGGCCGTAGTTTGGAGACCCCTGGTTTAAATGACCACAGCATACAAAGGAATAGTGTGGTCACCGTCCCCCGCCTACACCTCATGTGCTTATTTTTTCACCAAAGTTGGGCCGCCAGCGTAGTTAGATTAAAATGTAACACATTGGCCTAATCGCGTTTAGAAAAACCATGTGGTTTGGTGATATGGGGGTGATGGGGGGGGGGGGGGGTGGGTGGGTGGGGTGGTAAGTTGTGATCCAGTGGAATAAAACAAAATTAAAATCGCTGTAAGTTGATATAAAATCCTTCGCAACAAACCACCCCCCAGATGTATTTTGGTTTTAATACACTGGCATGGTAAGTAATCTGTAGGCGCGGACTTTTTACCAATGATTGATTTTAGCGCTTATTACAAGGAAGTAGTATATATGGTAACTTTAACACAATACAGCATATTTTTATAAAAAATAATGCAATTTTGCGTGTAATTAAGCGTGATTGAATTTAATTAAGTTGGGTCCTATGTTTTTGTTAAGTTTTTAAAATAAATATTTTCTTAATAAATCGTATAATATTTTTTAAAGCATATCGACCTGCAGTCGGAAATAATTGATTTCGTGCACTAAGTAGGCCAGTGTGTATCTGGAAGGATAGTCGTTCTTCGGATTTGTCGGTACTGGTGAAAAAATAATAAGAAGGATTTGGTAAATGCTAACTCACGTTAGGGTAAGTAAAGGCGGCTGATCATAGTGCTGACCACAATATCTCTTCATATGCCGAGGTTACAGAAACAAGTGATTTCTACTTTACTTGCCCAATAGACCGTCAGGTTTGAAAGAGAACTTTACTTTTTGGTGAATGCTTATTTGAATCTGGTAGGTTCAGGTACCTCCAAAATGTTTAAGAACCACTGGTCTAGAGAGATAAAAAGCAATTGATATCACATTTACGTTACTTATGACGAATCGATAGTGTAGTATTGTGTTTGTGAATGCTTGCCTGCGTGTTGGGTCCAAGTTGGGTGTGGTTTGAAGTTAGCTAATTGCGCCTGATTGGGTAATATCAGTACTTGAACCTGCATGTGCAGATGCCCAAAAAAAGTATCACATGAGATTTTGCACATATTGCACGCGTGTGTGTGAGTGAGCTCTTGCCCGCATGTGTGAGCTGTGTTGAAAAAAAGTTCTTTACTGTATAGTTAAGCACATAAGCATGAATGCGTATTTGTGAGTGTATGTGTGTGTGTGTAAAAGAGAGATCGAGACTGGCTATATGTTCGTGTTCGTGTCTGTATGTGTTCGTGCATATTTCACATATTGCAAGCGTGTGTGTGAGCACTTGCCTGCATATATGACTGCATGTGTTTGACTGAAAATACGTACAAGCGCACAAAAAAAACAGCGTTTTTTATCTGTAACGTATTAGCTTTACGTCAGCCATGGATCAAATAATTAATTATATATTAATTAATTATTTGAGAGTATTTATTTATTTTCACAACCACTTGTAAACAATTTACTTAACATTTTCGAGGAATTTATTTGGTTTAGGTCAGTCTTTGATCATTTTAAACTCGATTATAGAGATGGCTATAGTTTTTTCGTTAGAATGCTGGTTGGCGGCAGAACATTCCTGCTTTGCTTTTATAGATATAGACATACACACTCAATCACGTTAAATTTATTAAACGCCGTATTTGTAATTGTATTCGTTGTAAGAAAATAAACACACAATACATTATAAAAAACAATAGACAACACTGTTAATCGGTATATTTTTTTACATTTATTTTACCTTTTTGCAAATATTGCTTTTTAATTAAAAGGCTTAATGGATTTTTTTCATAACGGCGTATCAAGTTTATTTTAAATCTTCGAATCTTTGCAGGAGTTACGGTGATTCTTCCAGCCCACAGCAATGCAGCATATCTAGACAAGACAAGGTATTACAACCTCCACGATACAGGCCAGTAACGAAGGTACCCTGCCTACACCCACAACAACCCGAGTGGTTAAAACAATCCATGATGTCTTGGACATAGCAATGGCGATACGAAAATGGGTGATTTGACGGTTTGACGCACCGTCCCTCCGTGATGTCCCCAAGGTGAGAATTCGTAACTGTCCTAACGAGACCGGTAAGGAAAAAGCCACGTGGACAATAAGACCAGGTGTATCTTTGGTTCATAGTGCTCGACCAATTTACGTGAATGTAAGCGTTGCCTTCCGTCCAGGACTCTGGTTTCGAGCAGCATTGAACCGAGTCCAGACTTTCGATAGCGTCCGACAGCGTGCGTGCGTCGATTCGGCACAGCTTATTGATGATGTCGCCTTGTCTATCGCACTCGGACAGTCCGGCCTGGTTGAAGATGTGATCCCAGAACACGACGGTACAGTCACAGTGGACACCGACAACGATGACAAGCACAGCTAGTGATTGGTGTACAATGGAGTGCCTCATGTCTACAACAACTGAAGATATATTGTTAATAATTAGAAAATTAAAAATACATTAAATTAATTTAAAAAAAAAGCATTTCCGTCATTTAATAACAAAATAGACTACATTTAGTGTTTTAATTTTGCAGCAATGCATGCAATGCACAACAAATACTGTGTAGTGAGCTATCAGCAGCTACCTTACTATCGCAGACTGAATTCAGGTATACTCAAAGAATGCCAAGGTTGATTATCGAAAATGTATTTCTTCTACCTTCACAGCTATAACCCTGTCTAAAGAAACATATTTAACTTTGCAAAACTTAACATTTACACTTACCTAATGGTAGTGAGTCATCCCCCCAGCCCGACATTACCCCCTCCCCTATTACCCCACTTCACTCCCAGTAGGACTTTACAACCCAGTCATATAAAGATAGACGCGGTATGGATAGTTTAAGGATAAGGCAGGGTTAGGGTTATAATTAGAATAATGGGTTTGAGTTGAGGTTAAGGTTAGTTTCGAGATTAGACTAATGCTTAGAATTGGCTTAAGGTTAGAGTTAGGGTTAAATGTATATGTAGTAAAATGGTTTAAGATAGTTTTATTGTTGGGGCTGGGTTAGCTATAGGTTTGTCTTGTCGGCCCTTTGTTTTGTCGTTCTTTGGATATCAGCCTTATTTCCTGCCGGCCTTTTGTCTTATCGGCCTTTTGTCTTGTCGGTTTTTTGTCCATGTCGGCTTTTTTTTCGTGTGAGCTTTTTGTCCGTGTAGGCCTTTTATCCATGTCGGCCTTTTTTCCGTGTTGGCCTTTGTCCATGTCGCATTTTTTCCGTGGAGGTATTTTTTCCATGTCAGCTTTTTGTCCATGTCGGCTTTTTGTTCATGTCGGCTTTTTGTTCATGAAGGTCTTTTGTTCATGAAGGTCTTTTGTCCGGGTCCCCGTTGGAATTTGGGGTAAGGGTTTTTGATCGTGGCAAGGTGATTTGCGAGACAGGTAAAGGAAGGTCTAGGGGGGTAGAGGGGGAGAGCTGTCGAATGGACACATTTTACTCTACCCTAAGTGGTCTTTCATTGATTAAGTCAACACGGGAGAAGGGGGGGGGGGTCCGAAAAAAATTCGACTTTTATAGACGAGTGTGGATTGAGCGAGAGGGGGGGGGGGTGGGGGTGGGGGGCAGGTTGAACGGGGTGAACGGGAGAAAAAAAAAGATTTCTGTATTGGAAAACAACCGGTAGTGTGTTAAGGTAGTGGGGTGGGGGACTGGAAGGAAAGGGGGGGGGGGGTGTAAGCTTTTTAGTTGCGTCAATTTCGATCTGATTACAAAAGGTGAAAGGAGGGCCTCTACCCATTCTTTCCCACCCCTAGCCATCTAACATGGTTCGACTCATTGTGTATAAATCTCCTTGTAGGCAGTGTTGAGAGAGGGGAGAGGGAGTAGGTAGCCATTATAGATGAGCAGGTATATTTGATTAAATAGGATGCCATAGTAAAAGGCGGATTTCCTTTATTACAGTAGTACAGTTAGCGATTTACTTCTTAGTTATAAAAGTAAATAATTGGTTTAAATCCAAGCGGCGAAATACAATATAGATGATAGAGGTAAAAACGCAATATAGATGTCAGAATTTGTAAGTGGTACTAACTAAATGATAAATGCGTTTCGTTGGTATACTAGTAAACATTCAAATATGTGAATTTAGGATTGGTTATACTATCAACTAAAAGTAGTTTAAATATTTTAGATTCGCCTTTATTATTTTATTATTTAACTAAATCCTCCCTCGCCTTTAACCACGTCAAGCTTAGAGGCTATGTCAAGCAGTGTCGCTGTAACAGGCGCCATACTCACCGACCAAATACATCAAGCTTCGACGTCATTACCATTTATTGTGCGTTAAACACCTGACCAGCACAACCCATACCACCCTCACCCCCTACCACTACGTTAATGTACCAATGTACATCAAAGTATTTTATAGAGGTTCAGGGCATTGGTCAAGGTAGAACAGAGGCGTAGCGACCCCTCCCGGCGCCCGGGAACAAACTTTCAATTTGGCCCCCCCCCCCATATATTTTTTTATATTTATTATTCCAAATAGCAGCTAAATAAGCTTATTTTGGCGCCCCTAAAGGCGGCGCCCGGGGACATATGTCCTCCCCCCCCCCCCCGCCGCTACTCCTCTGAGGTAGAATGTAAATTCTAGCCCGCAACTCGTACTCTGCCAAAGTTCTTATCTCTCGGCCATTCTCTCCACCCATACTCTCCCTTTCCCCAACCCATGCTTCGACTCATATTTTGTAAACATTTTCCCTGCACTGAGTGGTGGCGGGGGGGGGGGGGGGGGGAAGCAAGCAGCGATGAGTTATATTTAATTAAATAGGATATCATCATAATCGTCTGTTGGAAGTTGTTTATATTATGCGAGATCGATTTTAATCATGTTAGGCCATATACGTTTGCTAATTAAATATTTTCTTCACGAATCGTAGATATTGTATAAAGTCTATTGGCCTGCAGACGTAAATAATTAATTTCGCTTACTAAGAAGGCCAGTGTGTATTTAGTCATACCATATAGCTTTGCGTAGAATTTTTAAAATCCGATATGTGCTTAGCCAGGTCTTCTGCCCAAAACATTTTATTACATAATATGTCCTTGAACTCAAGATTTAATAAGCAAGCGGGTAACCTGGTGAAGTGTGTCAGACGAATGTAAATATTTAGTTATAAACAAAGGGGGGTGGGGCGCTAATAGTTCGCCCGGGCGCCGGAACGGGTCGCTACGCTTCTGGCCTTGTGACTAAACAGATGACGTCACCAGCAACCGTTGAGTTTTCGAGGGTTCAGGTTAGAACTTAACAAAATTTCGGAAACGATATGAATAAATTACAAGTATACTTACATATCAGTTGATGTTTGATCAGCTTTTTGTTTCAAATGTTGAGTGTCTGTATTTTTTTTTTTGAACAATGAGAGGCAGCCTTATTCTTGGATTGTGGTGTGTATGCTATCAATCTAGAGATTGCGCGCCGACTGTGAAAGTGCTCTACTGAAAATGAATTTTTTCAATTCAGTGTTGCCCCGCCTTGGTAAACCAGTAGCCAATCCGACCCTTATATGTTAACCAAACTAGCATCATTGTCGACGTGGCCTTTTCCTGCTGAATAACGCCATTTGACGTCATCCACAAAGGCGTTGTGTTAAGGAGGGAACAATCCCCCTACACAAGAGTTACTAACAAAGCCTGTTTATAAAATGAAATGTTGTGTACAAATTATGTCAGACTAGAATACCTGTCATAAGAAAGTCTAATGAAATAAATAAGAAGGGTTTCATCAATGCGTTACCAATCCTATGTTCTAAGACGCGTGACCTTGTTTTCTAAAACTGAGTTATTTAAATGTAAACAATGCCTGCGCTTGGATCTAAGTATAGGGTTTACTAACAATACCAACACTACCGCATGAAAACCTTACGTTAATCACTCACCAAAATAATGAAGTAAAACACACTTCGGTGACCGCCCATGTATCAGGGACGTAGAGGGGCGCTCTCGGGAGCCCCTGATTACACTAACGCCGAAGCGCCGCATACGGTCCCTGGCTACAACTAACATAGCTGCCATAGTGCTCACAGAATAAAAAAGGACAAAGGGAACAACCAGTGTTAATAAACTTACCTTGACTTGGTTAATTTTCCTGATTGAATTTTTTTTGTTGGCAGCCAGATCACACTCTACCAGGGCGCCAGATGACACCCCTGATTTAATTGAGTGAGCGACTGTTACGGCCCATCTTATCCATTGTCTACCGCACTGTTTAACTCTTTAACACTAGGTCACTCTGTCCCATTTTACACGTGTAAAGCCTTAAAATTTTCTAACCTGGATGAAACATAGCCAAAGCTACTGAGATGATATTATAATGTATGTTGTGTAAGGTATAATACAAGTAATCAATGTCTATCCCATTATCACCTAACAAAATATATTTTACATGTGTTTAAAGTACGTTTTTGTGTGTGTATAATCTGTTCGATAATGCGTTTGTGTATGCATGCGAGGACACGAGCTTGCGTAAATGTTAGAAATAGTGCTAGTCAATATAACAGAAGAGCTAAGTTATGGTATTATGTGCATATTTTTGCATTATTATGTGTTTAAGTATACGCTGTGTGGTTTTATGCTTGTGCATTTGTCTGTGTTAATGTATGTTGCCTTGAGAATGACGAACCGAATTTAACATTGGTTAAATGTCCCATTTTCGTATATAATTGCCTATATCATATATATTACGATGATTTCTGTTATTACAGCCTCACATATTGGCACGTCGTCAAAGCCGCAGAGGCGTAGCAACCCCTGCGGGCGCCCGGTGCGAACTTTCATTTAACTAGTATAAACAGAATATATTTTACTCATTTATACTAAATTAAATTAATACAAATTTAATTTATTATAGTCTGTAATTAAAATTGTGGGGCCCAAAAATAATCGGGGCCTCTAGACTGCTGCTATATTAGCAACCTTTAATCCCTCACTAGCTGACGATGTGTGTTCTTTTGTATTTGTGTTTGATTGCACGTGTTTCTGTGTGCGTAGTTGCAAGATTGCGGTACGTGTATGTGCTTGTATTTGCTCGTGATTCAGTTGAATCAGGTATGAAAATTTTATTCGCCAGGAATATGTTTACGTCTGTATTTAATCAAACAGGGATTAAACAGGAAACTCATTTTGTTGTAAGTAAAGCTCAGTCTCTGTAAGACTATAAATCCTATTGCTTTAATTACACTTGTATGCAGGTTATTTCATTTATATAACAAACGGGATTCAAAGGGAACACCTTAACATAACGATCATTCTAACAATAAAGTACTTTATATCAGAGGCGTAGCGAGGGCGGGGAGGAGGGTGTGGACCGCACCGGAGGGGGGGGGGGGGGTTGTCACCAAGCCAAAAAATGTACAGAAGAAAAATGCCATATCCATTAGTAATTAATTTAAGCTAAATAGTCTTTTAAGTAAAAATCGACAATTATTAAAGAGGTTGGGGGGGGGGGGGGGGGGAGACACCATGACGTATACGTGCTAATCATAAAGACAATATTGTAAACAAACTAAAGATTAACATCCTTACTACTAAGTCTGCAGTGATTAAAGCTTACACAAATGCTTGTGCCGTATGTGGCATTTATTTGAATTATATGTCTATGTAAGCCTACACACACACACACACACACACACACACACACACACATATATATATATATATATATATATATATATATATATATATATATATATATATATATATATATATATATATAAACTTGTTTTTGGGGCGGGGTGGTCGACACCACGAAGTGTTGCTCCAGGTTACACCCGACCTAGCGACGCCACTGGTTTATATTTAATGCTCACTTGCTCATTAGCAATGTAGCTATAAGCTAAACAGAGTTAAGTTAGGAAAAATATTGAAATTTAATAATAATAACTCTGCACTGGAATTTATTAAATAATGGTTTGTTACAATAAATGTACGTTTTACTGTTATTACGCATATGTCAAAACAAATTCTATTTTCAAAGATTTACAAGCAACACTATTACAAAACTCATAAATAACTTGTTTAATGTTTCACTGATTTCTTAGATGGTTTGGTCTTTATTTACTTGATAACCTATAGGTAGAGCAGTTATATGTTACGGCACTTGTTAGAATACCTATAACTAGTTCACTTGATAGAATAGCTATAACAGCAGTCCACTAATCCTACAGTGAACCTAGTTGTAAAGACCGTCCATTACGGCACTGTTTAAACAATAAAATATCGGCCGTCTACTAAGTCACTTTTAAAACTAGCTACAAAGGCCGTTGATTGTGTCATTTGTTATGGATATTATATTTGCGTAACGAACTTTGTTATTGAGGCGTGGCAGGTGTATGTAAGTTAATTTTTAGAATCACCTAAATGTATTTATGTTGCTTTTTACAAGCTTTTATTTAACTCAATTCCTCTATCTGTTGTCAGTCTGTCGTCTGTCTAGATCGAAACGCCCGAGAAAAATTACGCGCACTTCTAACTGACAGATACGGTTCGTAGTTAGTACGTGGGTCAAGAAATAAAGACAATGCAACATGACATTAAATTTGGTTGCCTAATTATTTTTATATGAATTAATTAAAATTTTGTCCAAATTAGTAGGCTGTCTCATCAAACTATTCCACACTATTATACACGCGTCATCTAGTTCATTGGGTGCACAATAGTTTTTAGTCATACAACTCTATTGTAAAGTAATGGAAAAAAATTAATAAAAGACGGTTTAATATCAGAAAAGCGTGGGTCTCTTCCTAAATATTAGAAAAAGTATCCAATAGATTCTAAAGTGACCTACGCATTTCTTTATGGTAATTTAAATAGTAATGAATAATTTATTTTGCACTTTTTACTTTCTCATATTTACGGACTATAGAGAAAGTCTTGTAATCGTTTTACACCTCACTGATAGGAAAAAAACATAATTTTGTAATCTTGTACGTATGATTATGTGTCTCTGTGTGTGTGTGTCTGTGTGTGTGTGTAAACACGATAACTTGAGTACCGTTACAGCTAGGTTGATGAAATTTCATGTATAAGTATTTTATCAAAATCGTAGATCCGTATCAACTTTTGAGCGATTTTTGATAAACGGAAGTGGTACTTTTTCTACTTTGAATTTTTCAAAAGCCTATAACTTGAGTACTATTTCAGATAGGTAAATGAAATTTCACATTTAAGTAAAGATCTAATTCTCTACCTCTGTAAAATTTTGAGTAATTTCCGTTTACTGGAAGTACTAATTTACGCTAGTTCCGATTTCTTAAAAAAACGCATGTAAATTTATAAAGTACTAATAATATTGCGCACTATTATGCACATTTCATTTGGCGTTCACTTGGTGTGCAATTCTTTTTTCTACGAGATTTTATTCTATTTTAAAAACTTTAAGTATTTAAAATGGAGTTCCCATCCCCTGTTGTTTTATATAAGAATATTCCAAAAAGTTTAGGGGAGATTACTCCCGGTTTATTAGTGCATTATTACATTAAAAACATTTTTAATGATTCTTTTACAAGTTTTTATTTAACTCACTTTCACTGTCGACAGTGTGTCGTCAGTCTGTCGTCTGTCTAGATCGAAACGCCCGAGCGAAATTGCAGGCACTTTCAACTTGCATATACGATTCGTGGTTGGTACGTGGGTCAAGAAATAAAGACAATGCAACATGACATTAAACTTGACTTAATTGGTTGCCTGACAAATTTTGTTTGAATTAATCAAAATTTTGTCCAAATTAGTAAGCTGTCTCATCAAACTATTCCACACTATTATGCACGCGTCATCTAGTTCATTAGGTGCACAATAGTTTTTAGTCATACAACTCTAGTGTAAATAAAACATGTTAAGTACGAAAAGAAAATTCATAAAAAAACGTTTTAATAACAAGCTTTTATGTAATACTGCACTAAAAAGTAGAAAATAAATTGTACACTACTATTTAAATAACTATAAAGAAAAGAGTGGATTGCTTCCTAAATATTAGTAAAGGTATCCAATAGATAGTAAAGTTTCCCACGCTTTTCTTGATTTTTATTTAAATAGTAGTGTACACTTTATTTTCTACGTTTTAGTGCACTATTACATAAAAGCTTGATATTAAACCTTTTTTATGAATTATTTTTTGAGCATACCTTTATTCAATGCCCTTAATTTTTAGCCTGCTTTAACATTTTAATTAAGCAAAGGTTTAATATGGCCGGAGCAATGTCAAGCCGATAATGCTCTGTGATGACAAGTCATACGTTTAGCATAATTGACTATTTTAAACTTCTGTTTTAATTGAACTTTTACAACATACGTTACAGTAAACTATTAACAAAATTCTCTTCTAATTGTGCGTTTAAAGCTTAAAGGAGTGAGTAAATATGTAAATAGCTTCAGACTTATTTACATATGCTCCAGTCAATTTAAATATAATCTAATGAAATGAAAATGTACTATACTATTTGATACGAATTGAAACGGCAGATTTTACTCGGATGTAAGAACTTTACAGATAACAAATGCATAGATCTCATTGATTGGCTCAGTGTAAATTGTTGTTAACGAAGTTTGAAATTCCCATTTAATGGAGTATCTTGAGATTCTAAGGAAAGTATAAAATTTCTCGGAATTATGGCTTGTATTACACGCCAGGTAATCCATGAAATGTGATGCACCCTCCTGAGCAATGTGTGGAGATCGATATAAAACGGCCAGTAACAAAGCGGCCAGTGAAACCGACCACATCATAAGGGCCAACAACAGAAGGACACCGTCATTTAGCCTCCCGATATATAGCATCTTTTAAATAGGCTGCCAACAAAAGGGCTCCCGTCAATAAAGCTCCAGACGTTGTATTAGCAAGCAATGTGTGAATGTCGATCCGTAAAAGATGAATGGTTATAGAATGTCTAAAAGTAAACGAAGAAATCCAAAATGAAAATATTTGTTTGGTGAATAATGATAAACAAAAAAAAATGTATTTAAACTAAAGAAACGTTTAAAATATCTCTAAATTGGCAATTTACCTTGACGCTAACTTCAACAGTAAAGTTATTTATTGGTTTGAGTTAGAGTTACTATTTTTATAGCGTTATGATAAGGGCTACGTTTAGTGTTAGGAATTATTTTATTTTTTTAGATTTATGAATGGTGTTTAGCAGTGCCGCAAAAGTTGAAGGTAATAGGTCCACTATATGTTAATAGTTAAGGAATGCATAGTTGTTTGATTGAGTGAGCATAACATCTTTCCTCATAGTCAAAGTTTTAAAGCAACAGTTAAAATAACAAAGAAAGACGTCTGGTATGATTTTATTACTTGATTTAGTGATAACATATATCATCACCATATTCAGTGATACAATATTTTATTTCTTTATTCAATAGAAAATCGTTTTAAACATTCGAGGAGCTGTCACTCCTCTCGACTTGAAGGTTGTCGACTTCGATATCGTATTCCGGTGGAGCAGGGTTAACCTGGGGGTCATCTGACCCGGATTTAGCCACAGCCGTACCACTTTTGGGCCCTACTTGCTGAGTCGTACCCACAGGTCTAATGCCAGTGTAAATGCCGAGCTTAGAGACTAGACTAGCGCTTTTCGAGCCGGTGTACAGTGAAATCCCATTCGGTACGGTATCCCATCTTACTTCAACATGTTTACCTACAACATCTTCAAATTTACCAGTCAGCTTAAACACGTAGTTGTTTTCGTCACATAATTCGTCGATGACGTATTCAGAGTTTGGGTACACAGACTTGATGTCATTCCATAACCACGGGTAGGCGTTGGGTGTGCTCTGTCGTTTTAGTGCATCGTAAAATGGGGTGGTGGCGTCTCCGAATTTGTAGTTGACAGTTGGTCTGTCACCACTACCCCGGTACTGCTGGTGATAGTTTGTGTACTTCCCGCTTGGTCCTTCACCCCATCTGAGAAAACCTCTTAACTCGCAGCTGAATCTTGCGATGATCACTGCGGTGTAAGGGACAGTTGTTCGTGTTTTGGAGAGAATGAGACTCCACTTCACCGCGCTGTATGGTGCCATTTCCTTAGAAGTGCTGACAGAGAAACTCTGAGACTGTTCGTTGTTGTTTTCGTCGGTTGTTGAAGTCGTGGTTTCATAGGCGAACTTAAAAGAAGCTGTAGCACCCATTCCACCAATAGGTGGGGGTGTATAACTAATCTCAAGCCCGAGTTCTTTAGAATTTTTAAATTCGCTTGTCGTTGTATGCGTCACACTTCGGACAATCGTCTCCGTTCGAGTTATAGCCTTTGTAGCTTTTGTCGCGTCGTTGTTATAGATGGTTCCACTGTCAATGCTCTCTGGCTTTAGGTCTTCAATAACAGGATTCCCGTATTTAATTTCTTTGATGCCGAAACTCCAGTCGCCGTAGACCATACTAAGACGCTGGTCATTCTTGAACCCCTCGCACGTACCAGATCTATCCGCGACCCAGGTGTACCCGTTGCGTCTGAAATCTTCCCCATCATACGGGGCGATACAGCTTTGGCACCAGCCATATCCCAAATACGACGCCAGTTGCCCCATACTATTCATTGTCTTGTCCATGACCAACTCTTTGATTTTGTAGGTTTCGTCAATTTTCGCAGGCTCGGCAGCCATCTTACAGCATTTCATTTTGTTGATGCAGTACAGTTGGTTACAATCAGATCGGTACAGCCCCGTTATGAAGTACCCGTCCTTGCAAGTACACAACCCTTCATCATCAAAACAGTTTTGGATGTTTGTGTCTTCATAACATTGACCGTAATAGGTAGGATGGCCCGCGGGTTTGTAACATCTACCGAATTCAATGTTACTCAAACCTTGACCGTCGGACCTGTAGAATCCTTGCAGGAAAAAACCAGGAGGACAGTTAGCCCACATGTTGTTGTTGTCCAGAATGAACTGCCAGTTGGCGTAGACAATTTGCCTCGGGAAATCTACCCAGGGGTTGGGTGGGTAGCAACACATGGCCTTCTCGAGGCTAGAGGTGGGGTCATTGCCCCACGCTAGTCTGGGTCTGCGGTAGAAGCCAGAGATGACGCCCACAGTCGAGGAACATTGGACGTGGCCTCGTTTGTCGAAACTACTGCTCCAGTCTGAGTACTCACAGAGGCATCACGCACCAGATACCAAGACAGACACCACCAGCAGAATATATTTTACTTCATTCATTCTGGAACGTTTTCTTAAAGGAAATTTTAAAAATAAAATTATGTTTGATTTCACTATTCTAAAAAAGTAAAGTTTTCATTTTAAATATGACGGTTCTTGGGGCAAATGAAGTAGAGTTCACCTGTGCCTGTGATAGTGTAGTCAGCACTATGCAAAGCCCTGACTTAAACACGGATTCGAACTCGAGACTTTCGAGCTAGCGCTCTATCGATAGGCTATGCCTAAACGATCTAAACAGTATGTAAATGCATAATTTAGAAAACATTATTATTAATATTCTATATTTCATAAGCTGACAGTTGTTAGCTGAAAAATAAACGTTAAGCACCATCAACCTGTTTTCTTTTATTTTTATATTTTGTAAAAAAGAAGAAAACGATTTTCTTCAATTATATAATAATGTAATGCTGTTCAAATAACTAAAAATAAAAGCGAAGTTGAGTAGCTTTTCTACTCATGGAATAATTTAAAAAATAAGACTACTACATTAAAAAATATTTAGCAGTGTTAATTCATTTTGAGATAATGATCGATTGTGAAAAAAAAAATTCTTTTAATAATGTGTAGGATATTTTCTTTTTCAACGAAAAAAGAACAATTGGAGTAATATTTAATTTGATTATGGTTTTATTTAGTTTAAGATTTTGACAACGACAGTTAAAAATATTTTTAGCTACATATTTAAAATAAACTTCAAGGTATAGGCCTACTTAAGTGTAAAGAATAGCTATGTAAGTGTTAACTCACCTTCAGTCAAAGAATTTGCCTAAAAAACCCGCTAAAAGCAATTGATGATTATTGGTTCTCTAAGTGTTAAATAGCAAACGTTGGTTTTAAAAGTGCACAAGCGCACAGAGGCGTATCTGCTTCCACAGGCGCCCTAAGCAAGTGTTCATTTGTATAGTGTTTTTATTATTCTAATAATATTTCACTATTATACACAGGCTTTTAAGACGGCATTCTAATTGAATAATCTCTAATGCAAAGTATGGGATGGGAGGTGGGAATCGGAGGGGTGTTGTAAATGTGTACGCCTTGAATCGAGAATACAGAAGGATACATTTAAAACTATTTTACATTGAAAACAAATGTAAGAGGGATGTTTCGTCTTATAAAGTCAACCGTCTTATAATCAGGGAAATACTATATGTATGTTTGTATAGAGATACATATAGCATACTAAAACACAGTTCAATTATGTATATTTAAAAAGTATATATTGAAAGTGTATTTTAAACATTGGAGCTGTTAATACATAAATTAAAAAAAAAGTGAGAAAATACTCTGCAGGTGTTTCAGGAATATATATATATATATATATATATATATATATATATATATATATATATATAGGCCTAATTATATATATATATATATATATATATATATATATATATATATATATATATTAGTTTTAAGAGGTAGGCCCCTACTTTTATACAAATTACCACCCATGCTTTGTCACTGTGTAAAAAAAATAAAGTCCCCTTTTAAATCTGACCTGAGTTAGAGATCACTTGTTTCTTTGACCTTGGCATATGAAGGAATAACGTGGTCAGCACTATGCCCAGCTGCCTTTACTTACCCTTACGTGGATGGATTCGAACTCGAGACTTACGGATCAGCAGTCCAGCTCTCTGCCGCTAGGCAACTCTATCACTGTGTAATTAGAAATAAAACGAGGAACGATGTTAGATTAATAACTATTATCTTTAAGTGATTATGGTTCACATTGTGTCTACTGTTTTCAAGCTTGTCACACCCTAGGCTACGCCCCTGAACTTGAGTTTTCACTAAAGTATGTTAGTCATCTTTTGGAGGTTAAATTAGTGTACACTTTTATCACCTTTTGTTCACCATACTCAGCACTTTTGCAGCTGTAACAAATTAGTGAAACGACGAAGAAAAATTACCTCCAATCAATAAAACGTTATCGGGATCTGAAGCTGTCACACAGTGTTTCAATTATCTAAACTTAGAAACACAGCGGTGAAATTACTTTGTTGTGATGCTAATTAGGCTCAACAGCTGAACTAATGAGGTTGGCGATCTTTGTCACAATTATATAAACACTCTTTAATAAAAAAAATAGTAATATAACCGTGAGATCATTTGTCCTGAGATCAATAGGGCTTGTAAGTAGGTCACAACTTCTCGTTCTCGTACTATGAAGCTAGTAGATGTCGAGACCGTAGACGTACAAGCCCTATTGTCCTGAGATCATTTGTCATGGAACCGTATCACACCACCCAAAACGAACGCAAGCGCCACAGTGCTCACGGGGCGTCCGGGACGTCAAATCGATCAAAATTTTAAAGTATAAGTTTCAGATAGTATGCAAATGTATCTGTGAACTTTTAAACGACAACTCTTAAACGAAAATAGCACTTTACTCCATTACCATTTGAACACAATAGTTGACTACTGTTTCGGTTAGAAATACGAAATGTTACTTATATTATCTTATACGTTGGCTACTCTTCAATTTTTAGTGACATTTATTTGTTTTTCCGATTACAAAACTACAGATAACATGATTACAGTTACAGTTATACATAGGTCTAAGGTCATTAACATGATCAAGTTAAATATTGAGTAATTTCTGATGCCCGGAAACAACACTTAACGGTATCTACTTTTTTTTTAATCAGCTTTACAGGACCGATTATCTTAAAACTATTCAAGTAAGTCAAAACTCGATAACAGTGCACTATAAGATCAATTGATGTAATTAGAGGTTTAATTAACTTTTTAAAATAATTGTAAGCTTCGCACAGATATACACACACTGTTTACGTTCATTTGGTGCACTATTCTCTTTCCAACTGGATTCTGTTATGTAAGGTAAATAATAAAAAAAAATAACTTCAATATATTAAGTTCCATTGTCTAGAATTTCGATTTGTAATATATGGGAGGCTAATAACAGAAGTGAAATAATTATATAAAATTATTATTATATTATGTTTCGATAATATTACATTTCAACGTGTACATTTTTAAATATATTACTCTTAAAGTACAGATCTGTATAATTAAATAAATAAGTAAATTGATGGATCCTTATTTTTAGAGAAGATTGGATATTTGCACATTGTATTGGTGCGTGTGGGTGTTCGCTGATTGTTACTTGCATGCAGCCTAAGTGTCGATAAGTGTATGATGAGCCTATTGCTAATCGATCATATTGCTACACATGTATCTCCAACCTATGCAAATCTTTTTTAAATGTACCAACTTGTGAATAGAACAGAACAAAACTAAACACAACACAAACACAACACAAACACTACACAAAAACAAACACAACACAAAAACAAAACAAACACAACACAACACGAAAAAACACAACACAACCACAACACAAATACAACACAACACAAACACAACACAACACAAAAGAAAAGAAAAGAAAACACAAACACAACACCAACACCAACACAAACACAAACACAAAAAAACACAAACAACATGCAAACACAAACGAAAACACAAACGCAACACACAAATACACACGAAAACAATGATAACAATCACAAATGAATGCAAAAAAACGCATAGTGCTCTCAGTATCATCCGTGGCGCAAAATCGCACACTGTCCGAGCACCGACGGACGCGCCTGATTCAGTGAACGACTATAAAATCCCTAGCTTGTCTGCAATTCAATAGATAGAATAATAATCAGTAAACAGTACGTTCAGTGTATAAAATAAATAAAATGCATTATTTAAAATGTCTGTGTTTTACCAACCATATAGCACTTTAGAAATTCATGCATTTTTTTTCAGTACTTTAAATTAAAAAAAAATATACAATAGAGTTTCATGACTAATTTTGCACCTAATTAACGTTACGAGGCGAGTTTAATGTTGCGGAATAATAGATTAAAAATTATAATTAGTAAACAGTAGGTTCAGTGAATAAAATAAATAAAAGATAGCCTTTTATCAATCCATGCTAATTATAATTCGAGCAATAAGGTCCCCTTTCACGTCTGCAGAATTTGCATTCACAATTTGCTATTTATAATATTCCAACCTTAATTCGCTCTTAGAGATTTCGCATTCACATTTTTTGATTAGCTTGAGTTGAATTTATTTTTAAATTACTTCCCTTGGCAAAATTACAAAACCGTTTAATTTTTTTTCGAATCTACTGTTATAAAAATGTATCAACTTTTTTAGGAATCTAAACGAAGATGTTATTTGACATTAATCCGTTTAATACGTTTTAGCAATTTGCGTGTATTAAATATTTTCTTCACGTTATGCGAAAGAGTAAAAAACGGTAGCAACAATAAAATAAATGTAAGTCGTTATATAAACAAACCCTACCCTGTTATTATAATTAGACACTACGATGCAAGTAAAAAGCACGACGTGTTATGTGCTTACCTTTATGGTTTCAAAATCTATAGCGATGACAGACTGACACTACCTAGCCCCATACATTTTAGATTTTAGCCACACATATGGGCACGTCGTCTGAGACATTTAATTGTTAATATATCGAATTCCGTTTCGCCAAAGCTGAAGTTAAACTATTTCCGAACTTGTTTTTTTTGTTCACGTGTTATGCTGCATTTGTCTTAGTGAATTTAAAACGAGTAAACCTAGCCTGTCACCTACTTTTTCTACCGTCGTCATGGTAATGATGGCTGCCGAAAACCACGAAACCGCGATTCCGTTTTTAACAATGTTTCATGGTCATTCCAGAAATATATATTTAAAATCGTTATTTTTGCGATACCTATCTAGGTTTGACAGTAGACATATAATGCTTGGTTCAATCTTACCATTTGTACATTTTTTGTGGTCTAATCGCTGAGAATATAGAGCAGAGCATAATTAAAGTAAGCCACACGTGAATTGCTGTATTTAATATTGTTATGATTGTACTCAAACGTGCTCTAAAGTAAAGAAAACTATTTATTACGTCTTACTAAAACAAAATTCATTAATTTAAAAAACAATCATGCAGGCTAAAAAACAAAACCTTTAAAAAATTACTTAACAACGCTAACTAAGCCCTCACATTTTGTATGCCGTGTTTTTGACTAGAAAGAAATCTAACAGACGACACATGTCTGCTGAAAGGCAATGAACGGTCAATCGCGTCACAACAACACTCTTTAAAAACTTACTCTCCATATAACTGAGTATCAATCATATCAACGTAGCCATTTAACAACAAATGCGTTTACTCACAAATCATTTTCTGGGCTGCCGATTAATTTTATTAATTAATTTTGATATCAAATTAGAGGTTAATAAATGGAGGTCAATAAATCCAGTTTTTAATTTTTATTTCATCTTGAACAGTAATAAAATATACAATATTAGGTGTCACCTTGCGAAACATAACTAAATGCTTTTTAATATAATACTATGTTATCCCACACCAAGTAATCCAATTATTTATCACCGTAACATGTACGTTTTTAAAAACAAGTTGTTTATAAATTGCATCGCAGATGATGTAGAAAAAACCTAGATTATATCTATAAAGATACAGCAAGAAGACATACAAGAAGACATGGCATTTACGTCAATATCGTAATGTTTCATAATATTGCTGTTTTAAAAGATAACCGTTGAAATATTAAATCCAACATATAGCTTAAGGCTAGTCAAAGAAGATTTTGTTGGGTTTCTAATTTAGTAGAACACAAAACTATATCAAGGTGCAAAACACAGACACATCTCTATCAAAAAGACAAAATCGTCAGACGCGATTTGTATGCCGTGAAGTCTTCTATTTTATTTGGAATTTGATAAGGTAACACTACGTCTACAAAGACCGCCCTCCTATGTATCTTAGACTAAGTGTCATTAAGTATCAATTAAAAGCCTAAGTGGGCATCGGTACCCAGATTATTGTATAAGCTATCAAGTGAGAATATGCTGTTTTTATTCTTAACATCACTATTTACAATTTAATTCGCCGCTGATGTAATAGAAAAATATCAATTAAATTCGGAACAGGACATACGTCTACGAAAAAGACAAGAAGCCGCCAGACAAAATCTGATGTATTCATTGCTGCTCACTAGCTAACGTCTTTTGTATTAGTTTGTAAAGTATAAACTTGTTATGTTTAGACCGCATTTGTATAAACCTATATATGTATAAAAATGTATTAATTCAATTACGACTGCTTTGTTCTTCAAAGGGTAACCATCCGGTAAATGCTTAGTTAGACAGAAATATATAGGCCTAATTGTTTCAATTTGCACCCCCCTCAAACTTTCGATTTGCACCCCCCCCCTCAAACAATTTATAAAATGCAAAAATACAGCTAAAATGACATTTTAATTTGTTTTTACAACCCATCTTGGCGCCCCCTAAGGTCGGCGCCCGGGGACATATGTACCCCCCTGCCCCCCCCCCCCCCATCGCTACGCCTCTGCTTCTGATTTGAGGAGTCCCTACTTCTCACTTGGATTACTTTGGCCAGCTCACGTATTAGAAAACTTCTGATATATATATATATATATATATATATATATATATATATATATATATATATATATATATAGGGGGCCCTGAGATCTTTTTGCGGGGTGGCCCTTTTTTTTAGTTCCGCCACTGCAATGGTTGTCTACTTTTATTTACACCTTGGTTTCACAATTCTCACTATAGTCTCACTAAAACTTTGCAACCACTATCTCAAGTAAGAAAAAAATACGCGTGTACTGTTCCAATTTATTTGATCCTTGGAATGGTTAACTACATTTTCTGTTCGGTCAGCTCAAGTCGTGTGACATTTAAAGGGAAATAAATGATTAAATCTTAAACCAAACAGGGTGGCAGATTTGTTTCCTTTTATTTACCTTTTATGTCCCGGACCAAACCAGAAGTTTTGATAAAACCTCATTAAAAGCTGCTTCAGTTCGTTTGTGTTGACATAGCTTTAGACAGTCCTTGCTTCTCACTTGGATAACTTTGGCCAGCTCACGTAATTAAAAACTTCTGCTTATTCGTGTACCAGACACAAAAAGAAAACAATCCTGGTTATCTAGGGATAAAGGGATATGACTGATAGCGATTTAAAAACATTGTATGCTGCCCAGTTAAAAAAATGGTAATACGGGTTGCATTTATAGTAAAGGAATATGATTGGCATTATTTAAGATTTAACACTGAATGTACGATTTCTGTCAATGGATTAACGCCCATCGGTGTTTCTATAACAATAAGTTTAGCCCCATGAAACATGAGTGTAACAGGAGTTTAGCTTTTCATGAGAGTTAATTCTTGCTTTGTATAAAGATGTTTCTTTAACGAACTTTATACTTGTAATTTAGAAAATTGTATACACCCACTGAAATACAATCACGCAAACGTTGTGCTGTACTTCCGCCACTGTGTCTCCCTGACTTGCCGTCATGTCTGTACGAATTTTCATGGGAGATTGTTAACGACTTTTGAGGCAAATATCCAATTACTTTGTACCTCCAGCGTTTTAAGGTCTTGCAGGTATATTTTCCCTAAACAGCTTTTACAATAATGGGATAATATGTCTATGCAAAGCTATCCGGAAGAACACCCCCCCCCCCCCTTCCTGGACCGAATGAATACCAGATAGACCTTATCATAGTTACTAAAAATTTAGGAAGTCTTTTGGACGTGACAGTATAACGAGGAAAAGACATAGCTTCAGATTACCTGCTCCTGGCTTCAAAGTTCACAATCAAACGGACACAATTTAAAGACAACTTGGTCAGATCACATCACATCATAAAGATTAAAGAGAAACATGAATGTTTAATTACTTGTTCTTCTTCGTTTATAATTTTAATGTTGGACGGGATAACCTCCAACACTACTACGATAAGCTACTTTCCCTAGCTGAAGATTGTCATCAAATTGATTTAGATAACAGTTAAATTAGCCACGTGAGCAAAGTAACAATTTATTCCCTGAAATTTGACTACGCATCATTCAGTCATCCAACTCAAAATGAGTGTTTATTTTTATACTATCCAGTTAGTCGCTTTATTAGGGTCGGCTGCCACATCCGCCCTCACCTAGCTTTATCTCTTCTGTGTTTTCATTTAAATGGCGACACTCAAACTCGAAATTGACAAAACTGTCATTGAATGTGAAATCGTTCAGTCGCTCTACTTCAGTATTATTGGTAGGCCTTGCATAGAGCACTAGATTGCTTACACGAAAGTTTCGAATTCGAATCCGGGTTAAAGTCAGTGGAATGTCACTGAGTCCACCCAACTCTGATGGGTTCCTAAATTATGTTCTGAAACGTAAAGGCGGCTGGCATAGAGTTGACCATAATATCCCTTCGTATGCCAAGGTCAGGAAACATAATTTCAACTCCACTTCATATCCCCAATAGATCACTAGGTCTAAAGAGGAATCTTTACTTTCTACTTCAGTAATTTATGCTTTCATTGGACTTTGTCAGCATCAATTTTATGTTATATTAATTCATCTTTTTTTTTGACTTCCTTTTAGTTTACTTCAACCGTTTGTGACGTATGACTTCTAGGCTAGTTGTTAGTGATGATTAGTACGCTTATTAATAAATATTTTGTCTTCCAAAATTTTAACAACATTTTTAATAAAAATAAAGACAACTTTACACAACAATACAGTTTTTACAATTTATTAAAGTTCAGTTCAATTGTCATGTAAGTAAAGATAGATTTTAATTTCTTGAATCCAAAAATATAGTTCCTATACTTTTGTTCATTGAACTTCTTGTTTATTTAGGTGACACAGTCATCGTGCAGCAGCGTAGCTTGTCCAAGCATCGCAGGTCGCTACACCCACCACGATACAGACCAACAATGAAGCTTCCGTCTGGGCAAGAGCAACACTTAGCCTGCTCAAAACAATCCGAGATGTCAACATCTTCGCAGAGTCCATACTTAGCAGGGTGATTAAGTGGTCTGGTGCAGCGTGCTTCCTCGATGTTGCTGAGAGTTGACCCTCCGATTGACCTATACAGACCAGTGAGGAAATACCCATCTCGACACAGTGACCAGGTAGAATCTGTGTCCATAGAATGCCACCAATTTTCTTTAACATAGTCATTGCCTTCTTGCCATGGAAATGGTTTACTGCAGCATCTAGCACGTTCCAGTCGGCCAATACGATCATCGGATCGGTCCACAGGACTTCGGCAGAAACTGACGAGCATGTCGCCCATTCGATCACACTCTGACAGTCCAAGCCTGTCAAAGGAATCTTCCCAGTTTACATCACGACAATCGGGTTCCACAACAGCAACAAAAACTAGCGCAGCGAGTACTTTGAATTCAATATAGATGCTCATTTCTGAAATAACACTGTTCATGAATGAAAAACAACGGAAAGAATAATGACTTTTTAAGTATCTATAATAATAGTTTCGCTGTGTGTCTATCTGTGTATCTATCTATCTATCTGTCTATCTATCTTTCTGTTAAGAACGCTTTAGCGAAAACAGAAGCAGAATAAAAACAGGCATAGTAATTCGAAAAACGAAACGTGACGTCACATAGAGCATATAGTAGAAAATAGTCTCAAGGCGGATAGTGCAGTAATATGACGTCATTAATTCTCGAGTAAACATTGAATTAAAAAGCCAATTTTGTCTAATCTTAAAAGTGTTTTGCGTGAAGAGTTTCTTTCATACATCTCTTCGGGTAGGGGCGAAGCCCCCCCCCCCACCCCAAGGTAGAACATATAATGCCCCCCCCCCCCCTCCCCGCAAAAAAAAAAATCCCCGTAATAAAATTTATATAGAAAATATTTACTTTTACCAATGTCGGTCTCCCCCGACAGGGAGAAATTTTTCGCCCCTGCAAAAATTCAAGTGCCCTATCCCCGGAAAAAAAAGCCTGAAAAGAACACTGCTTGCGTGAGTGAAATTTATCAGCCAAAAGTAGGAAACAGGTCTATATTATAGAAGTAGGCTCTACCTTTAGTTTGTATAATCTACAAATGCGACGACTGTTTCTTTCAGAGTTATTCCATCCCGGAGGTGGGGGGTACTTGACATTTTCGGGAGTAAGGGTGGACTAAATTGTTTGGAAGGGGACAGACACTGGTAAAATATGTTTTCTACAAAAATTATATTTCGTTGAATGGCAGGTAGACGTGTTTTAGGGTGTGTATGTGTGTATGGGGGGGGGTTGCGAGTGGCGGACCCCCCCCCCCCCCTCCCAAATGCGACTTATGTCGTGTTTGTGATTAGGTGCAAGGATTAGGTATATAACTTCGACTACGTTTAGTATCAATATCCAGAAACTACGCGTAGATCAAGCTTAATTCCGGTTAAAATGCGATTCTGCTCAGACATCCGTCTTCAATGACATTTTTCGTTTCCGGTTAAATTTGAAGTTGAGGTGGTGATTATGTTTTTGGTTTTGATTTAGAAAAAAAGAGAACACTATCAACCTAGCGCCCGTAGTATCTTTCCTCAACTGGCCATTTATCTCGTTATAAATTATAATGCAAGATTCGAAATGGGTAATATTACATAATATATAAAAAAACTTATTTTTAAAAACTAAACTGAAGTTTGTTTAGGGTGCAGATGACGGATGGGATGGAATATTTTTAGCATGATTTTACCACTAAAAAATTAACACGAAAACAGGTTTTTAATTGATTTCCCTTTTCGATAATACCCAAGTAGGCCTTCACATGTTTTGTATCTTGTAATGTCTTTAAAGTCGTGTCCAATAACGTATTTTATAACTAAGCTACTACCACTATTTAAGCTGGGTTTAAAACTTTAATACATTAAATCTTACTCAGTCCTTAACATTTGCTTCAAATGTGAATTTCGCCAATTTTGTTTTTATTAAAATACAAACTCTACTCTGTTCATTTGCATGTTTGCGTTACACAAGAAGATCAGTAGTCTAAAATAAACAACATAAAAGGAGTTGATTAAGTAATGTAAACAAATCGGATTTATCTAGTTATAAGTTGACCAACAGTAACATACCTCAACCCTTGGTGCAGATCTAGAATGCAATAATTACAATGACAGAAGTTATAAAGGAAAATATACGATCAATAAGCCTTCCTGATTTGACAGCAGTTAGTAGCAATTAATTGATGTGACTGTTTGTCCAATGTGGGAGGAGCGTATGCTAATGATAGGCGAATGAGTAAGTAACACGATCTATGGGTGTTTTATATAAGCTTTTATATAATAAATAATATGTGTCTGTCTGTCCGACTCTCGGTCAGTCTCTCTGTCCAGTGGGCATCACTAGGTCTGGCGTAACCCGGCGCGGCACCAAATGATGCACCCCGTCAAAAAAAAAATATTTATATTGAAAACATTGAGGTAACTGCTGGTCTTGGGGAGTGTACAAACGTGTATTTAATGTGAAGACAAGAAGACGACTAGTCAATGGTTTAGTCAAGAAAAGAAGATACAGCAGCTTACGGTTATGGCACGGTTGATATGTAGATTTGATAAAGAACGCTAGCCTGATGTGATTTACTCACTAACGTCGGGTTTTGTAAGCGAATTCTATCAAAAACACATTTATTGTTTTAGGGAGAGCACAAGTTAAAATATTGCGGAGAAAAGGCTTCTGCTTTGGACATACTTTTTCTTTCCTTTTTCTTCTTCGCTTTTAATTTTAGTCCTTCCAACAAAATTAAGTATACGTGTCAATGCGCTGTTGAGGTCATGACTCCGATTTCAGCCTGCTTTTCCTTTTGGATTTGCTTCCATCGCATGTGTCCAACCCAGAACAAACTACAAGGCAGCAGTTGTTTGATTTAGGAGTTGTCTCTACTAGAAGAGTGGCTGTCCTAAGGGATCGAACCATGAGCTTTTACTGAGTCGACCACGTCGACACCTTTTGTATGTACAACATTCTTTGTAATTGTAAGCAAAAAACAAAATATATTTATTGGATTTTTTTTTTACTATCGTTGATAACAGAAAAGTAGCTATGGATTTGTCTATACTTTGAGATTAACCTATTTGTATATATGAAGCTCCATACGGGTGTGTAGGTTAGGTTTTAATTCTTCTTTTTAATTCAACAACGTCTCTAACAGACCTGTCGTTTCAAAAACTGGGCATAAATTTTAAAGCAGGTTAATTCCTACCTAGCGGAGTGATTTCGAACGCTGCAATCACCGGACCGATAGGAATATACAGGTTTAAAACTATGTTAGGTGGCATAATTTCATTATAGGAGCTTATGAGGAAGTATCGGAAAGGATAGAAGCATGCTTCTTTGACTTTCAATTATTTAAACCAACCTAAAAATGTTAACGTTAATGTTTCACGCGTTTAACGTACATCAAAATTAGCGAAATTAAATCCTTTATTGAATGGTATCATTTTTAACGTATGACAAAATTTATACGGACAATAAACTTTAAAAAAACCTAAAGCTCCTTACAGCCGACAATTTGATTTTTCGATTTTTTCCCTTGGTTTAATTTCTGCAGTAGAAACAATACTTCGCTACGAGCTCAAAAAAAAAACGCGGCTATATAGACAAAGGTTTCTCTTTTCGGCAGACCATGCTTGTTTAAATATGAAGAATTTAGATTTAATGTGAACAAGCAGACAATTATCAGCAGTGTTTTAAAGACCTTAGATGAACTTAAATAATTTAAGTGCATCATTTAAATTAACTATAGCCAAATAAAATAATGAAATACAAATTACAACTCCTTAAAAGTTAGAGAACTAAAACATGTAAACAAGAAATATGCGGAGCCTATGTCTGCCGCTTACAATTTAGGTCGAATTTGATTTAATTGTTTCTTAAGAACTCATTGTACAAGAAAGTAAACACTATGCCATTTAGGCCAAAAAATTAACTCAATCAATCGAACCATGACGAATATTCGCTATACGGGGGTGAGAAATTGGGAGAAAGTAAGAGAAAAGGGGGCGAGTCAATTTTTTAAACGATGTGGCTAAAGCTGTTAAATATTTAGACAGCATAGCTTTTTTATTTTAAGAAAAATATTTTCTAAAATAATGAAAAGTTTTAAATAGAATTAAGGTGTAAATGTAGTTGTAGATTTAGGTATTATTTAGTATGTCCCATGTCTTGAACACAAACGGAAAAGATGATCACGAGTCCGAATAATTTTAATTTAAGTCCTTAGAATACTAACACTGATCACAACAATGAAAGAAATAGCAAAGATGAATAACTTAGTGTGCCCCATGTGTCTTGAACACGAACGGAAAAGATGATGAGTCTGAATAATATTCATTTAAGTCCTAAGAGCACTAACATTAATCACGGCAATAATATAAATGGCCAAAAAAAGTATTCGTAAAAGAGGGCCTAACATATACAGTCACGTGTTTTAATATTGTGTTAGTATTGGTCACTATAAAATAACCAATCTTTAAACTGAAAGCACCATTGGTGGTATTCAAAACCAATGAATAGTTCGTCTTTCTTGATATGGGAGGAGCTACCAAATTCTTACTGACTGACATTGTAGAATTAGTTTATCCAATCGCAAAAATAGCCCGCGCAATACCTATTTAACACGATTGTAGGAAAAAAAGTCACAGGAAAAAAAAAACACAGGAAAAAAAAAACACAGAAAAAAAGTCACAGGAAAAAAAGTCACAGGAAAAAAAGTCACAGGAAAAAAAGTCACAAATATATATTTGCATGATATTTGTTAATACTTTTATGTATTAAATATTTAGAGAGTGCAAATTAACTTAGGATTAATTAAATGTAATGTAATGTGTGTAGGCTGTATACGCATAGGAATTTTTATAATTCATCTAAAAATATTTATTATGAAGTATGTGGATTGTAATTATTTTAAACTTAAGATTGGTAGCATTTAATAGAATGCTCCAAAGTCCACGGTTTTCATCGTGTTATTTTTAAATACTATTAAATTACCGTGAAATGGTAAGTTCATCTGACTTGCTGCCCTAAACTTATGGCAACAATAGTTATGTTTAGTTCAACCACCTTTACTGCCCACATGTATCACGCTTATTACTTAACAAAACTTAGGATCAAAACAGAAAGCCGACAAGGTTCAAAGGCTGTCATTGACGCATAACGTCAACAACACAAAATATGTTCGGACAATGCCTACTGAGGAGAGGCCGACCGGAGAATAGCCTAAGGCAAAATGTGCCTAAATATCTTTTATAATTAACTTTACTACCGCGTATTTAACTAAATACGTAACAAAAGTTGAGATTATTGTGTTAATTATCTTAGAATATTTTTACTTACAATTGTTATAAATCATAATGCTTTTAACATCTATAAATAATTTATGCTATAAAAAAATACAACCCACAACAATAAACATACACAATTTTACAATTCTTAACAAATTAATAAAAATATTTCTAAAAAGATTTTTGTGACTTTTTTTCTGTGACTTTATTTCTGTGACTTTTTTTCCGATAAAATTTTTCCACTGTGACTTTTTTTCTGTGATTTTTTTTCCTAGCAAAAACTGTGACTTTTTTTCTGTGTTTTTTTTTCCTGTGACTTTTTTTCCGTTTACCATTTAACACAAGCCCATTCGGTCGCCTTTCATCTTTGTATCTTTTACATAATCACCCTCCCCCACCGCCCATTTATCGCAAAGAGGGCATCCTTTCAGAAATCTCGCTAGACGCTTGTCTCTGACATTACATAACATTCGTCTGATACGCTTCATCAGGTTACACGTCTGGTTTTTTTAATCTTGAGTTCAAGGACAGATCCCCTTCCCAGGCATTGTATTTTAATTTAACTAGACTAGCGGCCCACGTTTTGGACACAAGTGGGGCGTGGGCGAGGAAATCTGAACACACAATCCACTGTAAGACGTGGTTATTTAAACAGTTGAACTCAGCTTTATCTGCCCCATGTTTCTTAGATTTAAAACATTTTTATATTGTAATTTCAATAACTATTAATTCGCGTGAAATAAGAAGACAGTTTTAAGATTTTCTAACGCCAATGCATGGCAACGCATAGTAACATCAGTTCAAGTACGTTTACTGCCCACATTTAACACCATCGTTTAAAAAAAAAGTGTTTAGACAAAAAACAAAACACTTCATGCTTAACATATTCAAATGTCTCAAAGCTATGGAAATATATTTTGCAGAACAAAATATACGTTCATAAAAGAATGGTTAGGGTGTTATATGTCTTGTAATTATTGCTTCGACATCTTATTCTATTTAAATCTCCTACAAAAAGCATGTGTTAAGGGGAGGATAGCCATTAATAATGAGCAGGTATATTTAATTAAATAAGGTGGATTGACTTTAATTACATCAAATATGTGTGTAGGTTGAACTTGATAAGATGAAATAAAGTTTTAACATGTTAGCTCACTTTTATAACATTTATTCTAAAAATATAAAATTTCTAAATTCATTTTAGGTTTAAGTTTTTATTTTTTAAAATTATTTTTACGGTCTAAATCTAAAAAAAAAATGTTTATTCCATGTCAACTACACAATGGAAGGATTATCGTCAACTCGCTCGCGTCCACTAAATATACTTGTTCCTTCCTCATCAGTACTTGCTCCCCCCCTCACCACTCAGTATGGGGGAAATTTAAACACAATATTAGTCGAACATAGTAGATGTCTGGGGAAAGAGAGAGAATGGTGGGGGCCCGCCTTTCACCTTTTTTACCAGTGTGAATATGGCGCAACTTTAACGCTAAGAACCCCCTCCCACCCCAACGCACCGCAGGTTGAGTTTACCAAAATAGAACTTTACCCCCATCCCCCCCCCCCCTCACATTTCTTTCACCGCAAATTAGGGGGGAAGGGTTACGGGTGGATATAGGTTTGGGCGTTTCATAAAGTGTATATGTGGGTGGAGAGTGTTGCGATGGTCAGCGCTATAGGCTTTTCGCTTGAAGCCAGTTTTCTTTTAACCATAAACAATTTCTGAAGACAAATATATTTTCATTATTCCAAAATTATAGTGCTAACAATCCCTCTCCACCCACACAAACACTCAATGAAACGCCCAAGCCCAAAACCACCCGTAACCATCCCCCACATCCCCACTCCATTTATGATCGACTTTCACCCAAAGCCTGCCATATTTCACATGTGGTAGAATAGTCAAGCCCGCGTGTAGACAGGTGCCATACTCACCGACATTTTGTTTTGTAGGATTAGTACATCAATCGCTATATCACGCTTCGACGGCATTGCCATTTATTTTGCGTTAATCACCTGACCAGCCCATCCCATCCCATACCACCCTCATCCCCCTCCCCCTACGTCAATGTGCCAATGTACATCAAACGATTTTATAGAGGTTGAGAGCTTTCATCAAGGTATTGCTAGAATTTACATTCTACCCCACAAATCGTACTCTGCCCAATTTCTTATCTCTTGGTCAGAAACAAAAAAAGGTCAACTAGGACATGGGGGTGAAGAGGTGTTATAGTGACCCGTTGAGCCCAAATAGTTTGAAAACACATACATCAGTGACCGCACAGATGACACACTCAAATGAATGTGGCGGTGGAGGAAATTGACACATTTAATGTTCCGAATGAGTGACATCCGCACTCGCCAACTCCTGTGACCTTTTTTCCTGTTCACCCATCCCACACGGTATGGTACACCCAACGTAACACCCTAGCCTCACCACGCCCCCATCAGTCCGTGACGCAACAGGCAGGCGAGCGTAGCCTTTGAACGCGGTGGTGTCATACCCCACCCAGGGGCGGAACTACAGTGCCGCAAGACCCCGCAATGCGGGGGGGGGGGGGGGCAAGACCGATTGGGGGCCCCAAAATCCTGGCTAAGTTATTACAAAAAAAATGTAAAAAAAAAAATTAGGTGGAGGTCGAGTAATCTTTCATCTACAGTTACAAACAAACATGATAGTCGGCAAACGTGTTTGAGAAAAATGCACAGACTTCAGCTCGAGAGACCGCCAGACATATAGACAACTTCAAAAACGTAGCCTACCGTTCTTTTTTAGTGGCGTCGATTAGGAGAACAAAAAAACATTGTTATATTGTTAACATTATTAAAATACATATCTATGATTGTGTGTTTAAACTACTGGCCTGAATTCTACAAAAAATATAATTATTTATTTCGATCTCATACATTTATAATTGCGTTCATTTTTACTTTCACAACTGTATCAATAAACTTGTAAAAGTTTAAGTTATCTCCCTTCAGCGAAGCATCTGAAATTTGACAGTGCCGGCACGCTTTGAAATCGGGCTGGGGAAATGTTGTGGCGACTACCTGGTCTTCTAGACGCCCGGAAAAAGTCGGCACTATTGATGTAGATGTTTATCGGCGCTTTCTTGTCCCCTTCCAACAATGAACCTTCCCAACTCTCTCCCCTCCCCCCACCTCACCCCTACCCCTCACCTCTACCCCTCACCACACCCTTACTCTTAAAATAAGATGTAATGTATAGATTAACGAACCGTCGATGAACTACTGAACTGTAAACTGACCACTTCTGCACATTTTGTTAAAGACACTGGTCAGTAGTTGTTCATTTACCTGATGAACAGGGGCGGAACTACATTGCCGCCAGACCCCGCAATGCGGGAGGGGGGGGGGGAGGCAGGCCGTTAAGGGGCCCACGGCTGACCAAATTTAAATTTTTTAAAAATTTTGAATTTAAATTTCGTGCATTTATGCCTTAATATTTGGTTTGTAAAAGAAAAACACGGTAGCTGCGGTACGATTATCTTTATTTTACAGTCACTATACCACGATCTTCAAATTTTTTACATATTTAAAACAGTTATTTATAGTTGTATTTTTTAACCATCGTCAAGGCCGAGTTCTATTTCCCTACAATCAAACACACGCTGTCGCCGGCAAAATTCTTTTTAAAAAACAATAAAGTCCATAGCACGAAAAGCCGCATCATATGAAGTGGGCTTTCATGATGCGCCGTTCTTCTTTGCGGCATTGGTAAGGAAACCGAAATCCATTGTACATTTTTCAATGTTAATATGTGTTTGTGATTGTGGTTGAATTTGTATCCTGTACTATCTTGTATCCTACGAATAATAAAAAATAATATAATACTTGAAACTTCAGTTTTTTATACGTTTACTTGCTTTTGCTTTTACAAGAAATATCATAGTATACTTTTAAGGCCTATACTTGGAATTATCTCCCCTGAGTAAGTTTTACAATGGGCTATGCTGACGTACATAGATCAAGGCGTTTTGTTGTCTCTTTCAAGTTTTTTCCCGAGCCGACCCCCATCCCTCTTTCTAAACCTCGCAAGTATCGAGGAGATAAATGTATCATTTATGAACTACATCCTAACCGTACGATTCACCACTTCAGCACATTTTGTCAGACACCAGACAGCACTAGTCAACAGATATTAATTTACTTTCATAGTATTAGGCACATCTCATTCACAAAACAGGGCAGGTATGATTATTTTTATATAATTATTTAGAAATTAATTAGAACGTTTAGAATTAATTGAACATTATTAATAGTCAATTACTACTTATAATTGACGTCATTGAGGTGGGGGTGTATGAGGTTCTGGCTTTTTGTTAGTCCCCCCCCCCAGTGTTTCTTCCAACAAAAGTATGCTACGGGTGGTGCCGAGTCAACGATCGGTTGTCGTTTGTGTGTGATGTTTAAACATATTTCAAATGTTCTATACAGGGTTACTATGTTGCTATCCTCTGGAATGTAATATGTACATGATGCCATGTCTTTGTACCCTGTGATGACCAGTGTTAATATAATTATTAAATAAATGCAACAAAAGTAACCAGTTATTATTTTTTTGATAATAAGCCAAGACAATTTTCTTTGATTGTGACCCCCCCCCCCCCACACCTAAACCTCTCTAAAATCCTAATGGCGTCTTACCTATGAACTATGCATTATCATTAGGCTGTTATTATTGTTGAAAATTTTAAAATTTACTAAAGAAACTTAAATAATAAGTTTCATAAAGGGATCTATATGAAATCATTGAGCAAAGACAAGTATATAAAAAAATAATAATATAGAAATATTTAGAAACGACCAAAGTAATAATTTAAATGAAAATGAGTTTTTTTTTCTATAATGTTTTTAAGTATTATTAAAGATCTAGTAGCTATCAATTTAGATTTAGCTGAAGCTTGCAGCAAAATACCCATGAGCGTCAAATGAATAATTAAAAAAAAAAGATAGCCTCACTTCTTCAACTACCCAACCAGCCTTGCTGCTAGTTTTAAAAATAACACCCTCTCTATATCCTAGATTCCCTACATATTTAGTACCAATAATTTGGTTTCTTATCTACTACCTGTAGGACATTTAGTGATCGTGGTGTGGGGGTGTTGGGGAAAGGTTACCTGGGTTTCTTTCAGCAAACATTTTTCTCTTTGAGGGGCCACATAAAAATTCCGTGGGTGGGGGTGGTGGAGGGCGAACACTGGTTAAAAAAATACTAGCATATGAAGTGATAGTGTGGTCAGTACTATGCCCACCCGCCTTAGTTTTAACTAACGTGAGTTAGGTACCCAACAGAGCTTATAGTACTCAGGGACATTCTACTGCATTGAACACGGTTTCGAACTAGAGACTTTCAGAATATCAGAATATCAGTCTAGCTCTCTTCCGCTAGACCAAACCGTCTTATATCAAAATAAATAGGGCCTACATAAATATTTTTCCCCGATGGGGGGGGGGGGGGGGTCTCCGAGAGAAACACTAGTCACATTTGTAGGTCTTTCATACTAAAGGTACACACTACTTTCATTATCTAGACCCGTTTGTTACTTTTAGTCGCTACGTCTCAATCATGCAGATAGTGTTTTATCAGACTATTTTTCTCCGGGTGGGGGGGGGGGGGGGGGGGGTAGTTGGTTCTTAAATTTTTTAATTTTTTTGGGGGGAGGGGGGGGGGGGGCGGGCGTACTAAATTCTCGGGGGAAGAGGGGGGGGGGGGCTAACACTGATAAAAGTATATTTTTTCTGTATATATTGTATTTCGTTCCGGGGGGGGGGGGGGAGACTGGGGTACGGGTGGGGGGGGGGGGGGGGATAGACGTTCTTCTCTTCGGATTTCGTCTGTGCTGGTGAATCCGCATATGAAACTGATGGGGTTAGGTACCTCCAAAACGGTTTAGAACCACTGGTCTAGAGAGATAAAAAACAACTGATGTCACAACTAAGTTACTAAGAATTGTAGTGAAGTGTTGTATTTGTACATGCTTGCCTGCATGTTGGGTCTACGTCGGGTGTGGCGTGAAGTCAGCTAAGTGCGCCTTATCGGGTAATATCAGTACTTGATACTGTATGTGCAGATGTACGCAAAAAATTACCAAATGAGATTTTGTGTTTCACGTATTGCACGCGTGTTTGTGAGTGAGCTCTTGTCCGCATGTGTGAGCTGTGTTGAAAAAGAAAGTTCTTTACTGTGTAGTTGAGCGTGTTAGCATGCGTGCGTATTTGTGAGTGTATGTATGTGGGTGTCTGTGTATGTCTGTGTGTGTGTGTGTCTGTCTGTCTGTCTGCCTGTCTGTGTGTGGGTGGGTGTTTGTGTGTGTGTGTAAAAGAGAGATTGAGACTGGCTATATGTACATATGTTCGTGTTTGCGTCTGTTGGTGTTCGTGCATCTTTCATGCATTGCAAGTATGTGCGTGAGATCTTGCCTGCATGTGTGACTGCATGTGTTTGAGTGAAAGTACGCACAAGCGCATAAATGAACAGCATTGTTTATCTGTAACGTATTAGCTGTTTACATCAGACAAAGATCAAATATAAATTATTTGAGCTTATTAATTGATTTTCACAGCTATTTGAAAATAAATTTGCTATATATTTTAAAGGAATTTATCTTTCATTTTTTTGTGTGATCTAAGTCAGTCTTTGGTCATTTTAAACTAGATTATAGAAATGGCTATAGTTTTCCAGTTAGAATGCTGGTAGACCGCAGAATTTGGCAAGCTAAATTCCTCTACAACACTTTGCAAATATCAGATCCATTTGTTGAGAGCAACAACGTGACAGACATTCCTGCTTTGCTTTTATAAATATAGACATACACACTCGATCAAAGTAAATGTATTAAACGCCGTATTTATCATTGTATTTTGTTGTAAGAAAATAAACACACAATACTATATTACAAACGAAAGACAGCATTATTTAACAGTATCTTTTATTACTTTTATTTTACCTTTTTGAAAATATTATTTTTTAATTAAAAAGGCTAAATAAATTTTTTTCATAACGGCGTATCAAGTTTATTTTCAGATCTTTAATAAATCTGTGCAGAGGTTACGGTGATTTTGTCACCGAGCAGCAGCGCAGCTTTTCTATACAAGACAGGGTATCACAACCTCCACGATACAGGCCAACAACGAAGGTCTCCGGCCCACACCCACAACAACCCGAGTGGTCAAAACAATCGGTGATGTCTTGAACATGACAATGACCATACGCCGGTGGGTGATTTAACGGTTTGGTGCACCGGCCCTCCTCGATGTTCCCAAGGTATGAATTCGTATTTGTCCTGTAGAGACCGGTGAGGAAATACCCAGCTGGACACAGAGACCAAGTGTGGTTCTGGTTCAAAGAGCTCCACCAATTTGCATGAAAGTAGTCGTGGCCTTCCGTCCAGGGCTCCGGTTTTGAGCAGCATTGAACAGAGTCCAGACTTTCGATAGCGTCCGACAGCGTGCGTGTGTCGATTCGGCACAGCTTTTTGATGATGTCGCCTTGTCTATCGCACTCGGACAGTCCGGTCTTGTTGAAGATGTCATCCCAAAACACGACGGTACAGTCACAGTAGACACCGACAACAAGGACCAGCACAGCTAGTGATTGGACTACTACAATGGAGTGCCTCATGTCTACAGCAATTTAGTACGTACAGGCCAGAAACTACCGAAGAGGTATAATTTATAATGAGAAAATAACAAATATATTATTATATTTAAAAAAAATTCTCCTTCATTTAAAAAAACAAAATAGACTGCATTTATTGCTATAGTTTTAAACAATTTATGCAATATAACAGAAATTCTGAAGTAAGCTATTAGCGGCGGTATTACTATTTCAAACTTAATTCACGTATGCTCAAAGAATCAAAAGGCTGATTATCACATAATAATACGAATACGACAGCATTTATTTTAAGTTTAAAATTATGCACGGTATACCATCTAAAGGCAACGTTTTATAAAAATGTGCAACTTTATATCATACATTTTGCTCTGTCACGTGACTATGTTACGGCTTTTCTTTAAGGATACTTTACAGTTTTGAACCTGCTGGTGGCCTAGGTAAAAGTAAAGTTTCCCTTTTTAAACCTGACGGTCTATGGGGCAAGTGAAGTAGAGTTCACTTGTTTCTGTGACCCCGGCATATGAAGAGATAGTGTAGTCAGCACTATGCTCAGCTGCCTATACTTTCCCTAATCTGAGTTAGGTACCCATCAGAGTTGGGTGGACTCAGGGACGTCTACTGACTTGAAACCGGATTCAAACTCGAGACTTACGGCTAGACCACTCCGTCCCTGTGGCCAAGGTACACATGATAAATTCAAAGGTAAGATAAGCAACTATCTTAGTTAAAGAATATAGCGTTATGGTAACGTGTGATTTTTCATTTTCAACCAATCGCCTTCTTTATGTAACTTAATATTCCATAGACCACGTCCCCAAAATGTATATATATATATATATATATATATATATATATAAATAAATATATATAACTATATATATATATAATGGATATCTTAAAGTAGACATTTTCGACCGTTTCCACATCTGATATAACGTTGCATCATCAACTTCAACAAACACCGGGTCCCAAAATTTATACCACTTCTTGAAACAAAATTCCCACACTCCACATAATATACAAGCAAGCAATTTAACATTACACATTCTTTATTTCGTAAATCTATTTTATGATATTGTATTGTTAGACGTCACAATGAAAAAAAATAAAATAGTAAAAAATATAGTACGTGATGTCTCATATAGCTCAAGACAAAACACGATAACATTTCCCCGCCAAGGGTATATTGCCTCAAGTTGTGTTAATCTATCTCCTTAAACAACTACTAACTGTACAAGCTAAAAAAAAGTATACTTACCTCTTGTTGAAGGTCCAGAATACAATGATAAATGGAACTTGTCTGGTGAAAGTGAAATATATTCATCACACCGACTTCATTATTACCCATATCATATTACAATAGGCAGTTTATCGCTGTATCGTACTTCGATATAAACACGAAGTTTTTATTGCAAATTTTAGGTTATGATATGATAATTAAAGTTCAGCTGGATTCAGTGCACAGATGATGCAGACTGTCTTCGGTGTCACATTTCAAGAGGTGTCGTGATGTGGAGAGCAACAGACAGGCTTCAACTACTGATAATAGTGCAGTTGTACAATGTGGATTTTCCTATTTTACACGTGTCAAAAGTTCCCTTTCAAACCTGATGGTATACCAGGCAAGTGAAGTTGAGTTCACTTGTTTCTGTGACATCGACAAATGAAGGGACAGTGTGATCAGCACTATGCCCGGCCGAATTTACTTACCCTAACGTGAGTTAGGCACCCATCAGAGTTATGTTGACTCAAAGACGGTGTAATGACTTGAACACGGATTCAAACTCCAGACTTACGGGTTAGCAGTCCAGCTCTTTACCGCAAGGCCACTCCGTTCCGTTTTACACGTTTAAAACCTTAAAATTTTCTAACCTGGATGAAACATAGCCAAAGCTACTGAGATGGTATTATAATGTATGCTTTATAAGGTATATTGCAAGTGATCAAAGTCTATCACTTTATCACCTAAAACATATTCTTCAAGTGCTTACAATATGTTTATGAGTGTTTGTATAATCTGTTCGTGAATGCGTTTGTGTATGCATGCAACGACACGAGATTGCGTAAATGTTAGAAATAGTGCTGATCAGTATAGCAGAAGAGCTTAAGTATGGGTATTATGTGTATGATGTGTATTTTTTGCATTATTTGATTAAGTATACGCTGTGTGTTTTTCATGCTGGTGAATTTGTCTGTGTGGACGTAAGCTCCTTTGAGAATGGTTCAACGTGACAGGAGAAGGAGAGACAGACAAAGGAAGACCTGGAGACGTGACCTGGAATAAGATACCAAGAAGCAGAGGCGTAGCGACCCTTCCCGGTGCCCGGAAACAAACTTTCAATTTGCACACCCCCCTCAAGATTTCGATTTATTTTTCCAACCCATTTTGGCGCCCCCTAAGGTCGGCACCCGGGGACATATGTCCCCCCGCCCCCCCCCCCCTCGCTACGCCTCTGCCAAGAAGATTTGATACACCTGGGGACAGTTGTCGAGAATAGCCCAGGACACAGACATCTGGAAAGCTCTTGTCAGCGGCCTATGTCCCAGGAGGGGCGACAAGCAAACCTAACCTAACCTAAATGTCACATTGTGTGGTACATAATTGCCTATGTCATAAATATCACAATAATTTCGTTTATTACAACCTCACATCATCAATCGTTATTTATTCCAAATCAATTTAACTAGCTATAATAAAAAAAAACCGGGAGTGATCTCCCGTAAACTTTCTCGAATATCTTATATAAAACAACATGGGATGAGAACTCGGGATATAGACATGATCCATTTTAAATACGTAAACTTTTTGAAATAGAATACTATCTCGTAGAAAAAAGAATTGCAAACCAAGTGAATGCCAAATAAAATGTGCATAATAGTGCAGATTATTATTAGTACTTTATAGATTCACATGCCTTTTTGAGAAATCGGAAATAGCGAAAAATATTTCATGCGGTCAAACGGAAATTACTCAAAATTTGAAAGATGACAGAGAATTACATCTTTTACTTACCTGTTAAATTTCATGTATCTATCTGAAGTAGTACTCAAGTTATAGGCTTTTGAAACATTTAAAGTAGAAAAAGTTCCAATTCCGGTTATCGGAAATCGCTCATAGGTTGATACAGATCTACGATTTTGATATTATACGTATTTATAAAATTTCATCAACCTAGCTGTAACGGTACTGAAGTTACCGTGTTTACAGACAGACAGACAGACACACACACACACACACACACACAGACATGCGGACAAGATTGCAAAACTATGTATTTCCGATTCAGGGAGGGCTAAAACGTCGAGATTTGCAAAATCTCGATTTTTTTTTCACGATTACAAGACTTTCTCTATACTTCGTATATACGAGAAAGTAAAAAAAGTCAAATGATTTTCTTGTTTACGAGTACCGCTAAGCTGATAGAAACAAGCAGCTAACTAAAAATGCTATAATCGATTATCCCTCCCCCTCCACAGCCCCCTGCAAAATAGCCTACTAATGATCAGTAAAACACGCATATATTTTCTTATGACCATTGCTCCTCTTAATTACCACGCCTTCCAGGACCATACCCCGACCCGAAAACTGCTGTGGGACTTAAATACCTGATGATTACCCATCGATTAGGGTAACGATAACACATTGTTAAAAGTATCTGTAACGGTATCGGTTAACCGCAATGATAAAGATACTATTTAGGATAGTATATAATAAAAGTAGGTACAGGCAGTGGCGGAACTAGAAAAAAAGAGCCACCCCGCAAAAATAAATTCTTTATATATATATATATATATATATATATATATATATATATATATATATATATATATATATATATATATGCATAAATATATATGTATATACACATATATATATGTGTATATACATACATACATACTTATATATATATATATATATATATATATATATATATATATATATATATATATATATATATATATATATATATACATGTGTATATGTATATATATATACCGCAATCGACTTTTATTTTTATATACCGTATATAGAGAAAAAACGCACCCTCACGTGGTGCCGCCCTTGCGAAATTAAAAATGATTTTTTATTTACAAAACCCTTTCCCAGAGTATCCCAATCAACTCTTCCAAAGTCTCATGGCTGTCGGATAACGGTGTAAAACCAAAATTGACTCCCGTGGCGTAGAAGGTCTACATAATAACGTAGTATAACTACACAATCAGGACGCGTAAAATACAAAAATGTATAGAAGATGTATATTATTCCCCGACTCTCCGTCATAGTAGTACATTTGCCGCCCCAATTGAATTCCGCTGTAGCCTAACGACTGACGAAGGGCACACTAATAATTCCTGCATAGGGGCACGAAAATCCTAGCTATGCCACTGTTTGCATTATTTAAGATTAAGATGGATTAACTCTATTCGTGTTACTATAACTCACAGAATTAGCCACATAACAGATGTGTAAAGGGAGTTTAGATTTTTTAAAGTTGCTTTGTATAAAGGTTTTTCTTTAGCGAACTTTATACTTGTAATTTAGACAATTGTAAACACACACTGAAATACAATCACGCAAATGTTGTGTTGTAGTTCCGGCACTGTGTTTCTCTGACTTGCCGTCATGTATGTACGAACTTTCATTGTCAAAGAAGCAAAAATGTAATTGCTTTTTACCGTCAGCTTTTTAAGGTCTTGCAGATATATTTTCCATAAACAGCCTTTTCAATTATGGGATAATATGTCCATGCAAAGCTATCCAAAAGACACCCCACCCACCCACCTCCTGGACCAAATGAAAACCAAACAGACGACATCACAGTTACTAGAAGTTATTTGGACGTGAGAGTATAACGAGGAAAAGACACAGCTTCAGATTACCTGCTCCTGGCTGCAAAGTCCACAATCAAACTGACACCATTTAAAGACATCTTGGTCAGATCACATCACATCATAAAGAGCAAAGAAAAACATTAATCTTTTTTTTTTACTAGTTATTCGTTTATAATTTTAATGTTGGACGGGATAACCTCCAACACTATAAGTACTACGATAAGTTACTTTCCCCAGCTTGGTTAGAGGAGGACACTTAACTGATGATGTCATCAAATTGATTTAGATAACAGTTACATTAGCCACGTGAGCAAAGTAACAATTTATTTCCTGAAATTGGACTACGCATAATTCAGTAATGCAACTCAAAATGAGTTTTTTATTTTTATACTACCCAGTTAGGCGCTCCATTAGGTTCGGCAGCCACATCCGCCCTCACCTAGCTGTATCTCTTCTGTGTTTTCATTTAAATGGCGACAGTCAAATTCGAAATTGACAAAACTGTCATTGAATGTGAAATCGTTCAGTCGCTCTACTTCAGTATTATTGGTAGGCCTTGCATAGAGCAATAGACTGCTTACACGAAAGTTTCGAATTCGAATCCGGGTTAAAGTCAGTGGAATGTCACTGAGTCCACCCAACTCTGATGGGTACCTAAATTACGTTTTGAAACGTAAAGGTGGCTGGCATAGAGTTGACCATAATATCCCTTCGTATGCCAAGGTCAGGAAACATAATTTCAACTCCACTTCATATCCCCAATAGATCACTAGGTCTAAAGAGGAATCATTACTTTCTACTTCAGTAATGTATGCTTTCATTGAACTTTGTCAGCATCAATTTTATGTTATATTAATTCATCTTTTTTTGACTTCCTTTTAGTTGAATTCAACCGTTTGCGACGTATGACTTCTAGGCTAGTTGTTAGTGATAATTAGTACGCTTATTAATAAATATTTTGTCTTCCAAAATTTTAATAACATTTTTATTAAAAGTAAAGACAACTTTACACAATAATACAGTTTTCACAATTTATTAAAGTTCAGTTCAATTGTCATGTAAGTAAAGATAGATTTTAATTTCTTGAATCCAAAAATATAGTACCTATACTTTTGATCATTGAACTTCTTGTTTATTTAGGTGACACAGTCATCGTGCAGCAGCGTAGCTTGTCCAAGCATCGCAGGTCGCTACAACCACCACGATACAGACCAACAATGAAGCTTCCGTCTGGGCAAGAGCAACACTTAGCCTGCTCAAAACAATCCGAGATGTCAACATCTTCGCAGAGTCCATACTTAGCAGGGTGATTTAGTGGTCTGGTGCAGCGTGCTTCCTCGATGTTGCTGAGAGTTGACCCTCCGATTGACCTATACAGACCAGTGAGGAAATACCCATCTCGACACAATGACCAAGTAGAATCAGTGTCCATAGATTGCCACCAATTTTCTTTAACATAGTCATTGCCTTCTTGCCATGGAAATGGTTTACTGCAGCATCTAGCACGTTCCAGTCGGCCAATACGATCATCGGATCGGTCCACAGGACTTCGGCAGAAACTGACGAGCATGTCGCCCATTCGATCACACTCTGACAGTCCAAGCCTGTCAAAGGAATCTTCCCAGTTTACATCACGACAATCGGGTTCCACAACAGCAACAAAAACTAGCGCAGCGAGTACTTTGAATTCAATATAGATGCTCATTTCTGAAATAACACTGTTCATGAATGAAAAACAACGGAAAGAATAATGACTTTTTAAGTATCTATAATAATAGTTTCGCTGTGTGTCTATCTGTGTATCTATCTATCTATCTGTCTATCTATCTTTCTGTTAAGAACGCTTTAGCGAAAACAGAAGCAGAATAAAAACAGGCATAGTAATTCGAAAAACGAAACGTGACGTCACATAGAGCATATAGTAGAAAATTGTCTCAAGGCGGATAGTGCAGTAATATGACGTCATTAATTCTCGAGTAAACATTGAATTAAAAAGCCAATTTTGTCTAATCTTAAAAGTGTTTTGCGTGAAGAGTTTCTTTCATACATCTCTTCGGGTAGGGGCGAAGCCCCCCCCCCACCCCAAGGTAGAACATATAATGCCCCCCCCCCCTCCCCGCAAAAAAAATCGTAATAAAATTTATATAGAAAATATTTACTTTTACCAATGTCGGTCTCCCCCGACAGGGAGAAATTTTTCGCCCCTGCAAAAATTCAAGTGCCCTATCCCCGGAAAAAAAAAAGCCTGAAAAGAACACTGCTTGCGTGAGTGAAATTTATCAGCCAAAAGTAGGAAACAGGTCTATATTATAGAAGTAGGCTCTACCTTTAGTTTGTATAATCTACAAATGCGACGACTGTTTCTTTCAGAGTTATTCCATCCCGGAGGTGGGGGTACTTGACATTTTCGGGAGTAAGGGTGGACTAAATTGTTTGGAAGGGGACAGACACTGGTAAAATATGTTTTCTACAAAAATTATATTTCGTTGAATGGCAGGTAGACGTGTTTTAGGGTGTGTATGTGTGTATGGGGGGGTTGCGAGTGGCGGACCCCCCCCCCCCCTCCCAAATGCGACTTATGTCGTGTTTGTGATTAGGTGCAAGGATTAGGTATATAACTTCGACTACGTTTAGTATCAATATCCAGAAACTACGCGTAGATCAAGCTTAATTCCGGTTAAAATGCGATTCTGCTCAGACATCCGTCTTCAATGACATTTTTCGTTTCCGGTTAAATTTGAAGTTGAGGTGGTGATTATGTTTTTGGTTTTGATTTAGAAAAAAAGAGAACACTATCAACCTAGCGCCCGTAGTATCCTTCCTCAACTGGCCATTTATCTCGTTATAAATTATAATGCAAGATTCGAAATGGGTAATATTACATAATATATAAAAAAACTTATTTTTAAAAACTAAACTGAAGTTTGTTTAGGGTGCAGATGACGGATGGGATGGAATATTTTTAGCATGATTTTACCACTAAAAAATTAACACGAAAACAGGTTTTTAATTGATTTCCCTTTTCGATAATACCCAAGTAGGCCTTCACATGTTTTGTATCTTGTAATGTCTTTAAAGTCGTGTCCAATAACGTATTTTATAACTAAGCTACTACCACTATTTAAGCTGGGTTTAAAACTTTAATACATTAAATCTTACTCAGTCCTTAACATTTGCTTCAAATGTGAATTTCGCCAATTTTGTTTTTATTAAAATACAAACTCTACTCTGTTCATTTGCATGTTTGCGTTACACAAGAAGATCAGTAGTCTAAAATAAACAACATAAAAGGAGTTGATTAAGTAATGTAAACAAATCGGATTTATCTAGTTATAAGTTGACCAACAGTAACATACCTCAACCCTTGGTGCAGATCTAGAATGCAATAATTACAATGACAGAAGTTATAAAGGAAAATATACGATCAATAAGCCTTCCTGATTTGACAGCAGTTAGTAGCAATTAATTGATGTGACTGTTTGTCCAATGTGGGAGGAGCGTATGCTAATGATAAGCGAATGAGTAAGTAACACGATCTATGGGTGTTTTATATAAGCTTTTATATAATAAATAATGTGTCTGTCTGTCCGACTCTCGGTCAGTCTGTCTGTCCAGTGGGCATCACTAGGTCTGGCGTAACCCGGCGCGGCACCAAATGATGCACCCCCTCGAAAAAAATATATTTATATTGAAAACATTGAGGTAACTGCTGGTCTTGGGGAGTGTACAAACGTGTATTTAATGTGAAGAGAAGAAGACGACTAGTCAATGGTTTAGTCAAGAAAAGAAGATACAGCAGCTTACGGTTATGGCACGGTTGATATGTAGATTTGATAAAGAACGCTAGCCTGATGTGATTTACTCACTAACGTCGGGTTTTGTAAGCGAATTCTATCAAAAACACATTTATTGTTTTAGGGAGAGCACAAGTTAAAATATTGCGCAGAAAAGGCTTATGCTTTGGACATACTTTTTCTTTCCTTTTTCTTCTTCGCTTTTAATTTTAGTCCTTCCAACAAAATTAAGTATACGTGTCAATGCGCTGTTGAGGTCATGACTCCGATTTCAGCCTGCTTTTCCTTTTGGATTTGCTTCCATCGCATGTGTCCAACCCAGAACAAACTACAAGGCAGCAGTTGTTTGATTTAGGAGTTGTCTCTACTAGAAGAGTGGCTGTCCTAAGGGATCGAACTCGCGACATTTCGGTTTAGCAACCATGAGCTTTTACTCAGTCGACCACGTCGACACCTTTTGTATGTACAACAGTCTTTGTAATTGTAAGCAAAAACCAAAATATATTTATTGGATTTTTTTTTTACTATCGTTGATAACAGAAAAGTAGCTATGGATTTGTCTATACTTTGAGATTAACCTATTTGTATATATGAAGCTCCATACGGGTGTGTAGGTTAGGTTTTAATTCTTCTTTTTAATTCAACAACGTCTCTAACAGACCTGTCGTTTCAAAAACTGGGCATAAATTTTAAAGCAGGTTAATTCCTACCTAGCGGAGTGATTTAGAACGCTGCAATCACCGGACCGATAGGAATATACAGGTTTAAAACTATGTTAGGTGGCATAATTTCATCATAGGAGCTTATGAGGGGGGGGGGGGGCGATTTTTCTCTATGTACGGTATATAAAAATAAAAATTGATTTTTGTTTGACACCGTTCATCCGCCACAGGAGGGTGCGATTTTTCTCTCTCTGCAAAGACAGCGTCACGGGATGGTGGGATTTTTCTCTATATACGGTATATAGAAATAAAAGACGATTGTGGTTCGACACAGTTTATCCGGGTGCCATAAACCTTTAGGGATAAGATTGCTGGGCTGGTAGGGGGGTTGGGTTCGGGTTGGGTGGGTGGCGGCGGGAGTGGGGTTAATTTTGTATGGGCGGTCTCCCGGCAGGATGCGTTTTGTCGCCATGGTCTTTCCCGTGAGCGCTATGGCGACTACGTTCGGTCTAAACAGTGTGATAGACTGATAGGATGGGGCGTTACAAACGCTTACTAAATTGAATCAGGCGTGTCCTCCGGTGCCCTGATAAGGTGCTATTTTGCTGAAAATAAAAATTTCTGTCTCGGCCCCCAAGTCTCACATGGGCCGCTGAGGGCCATGTAATACGTTTTATTTTTATAATCAGAAAACTAACCATGGTTAGATTATTAACTGGGATGTTTCTTTTTGTCCGTAAAAAAAATCCAAACAGTTTCGACTTTTTGCGAATTTTAAATTATCATCTATTTTCAGACAATCCAATCAGAAATTGAGATCGCTAACATGTTGCATCAGTCACACTAACGTTTAAAACACGTCAAATATTTTTTTAAAAATCCTGTTCATTTGTGTCACTTTAGCGAATGACGCAATCTGCATCATTGTTAACGGGATGTTATTTGGCACAAATATTTTCGCCGGACATCACGTCAGAATCGGCAGCGATATATGGATACCTTTATACGGACTTTTGTTGAAAATAATATGTTAGATGTTTTAAATGTATAACCACAATTTTATTTAAAGAAGAAAAATAAAAAATAAAGGCGTATTCGAATGTAGAGAAACAGTATTATTTATGCAACCGGAAAAATGTATATACTTGGGACAACAACGCATTTAACAATGACGTCGCTTATTGTTTACACTAAAAAAAGAGCACGAAACTGGACTGGCAGACATTTCAAGGTAGCGTGCCCTCATTGCCAAGGGTCAATTTTATGTCATGGAAAGTTTTGGAATGATAGATCAGTAGGCCTACGTGAATACAGAGACACTTCTCCCACAGTCGTTTCTATTTCTGTCCATGGGTGGCTACAGTGTGAACTTTTGACTCCGCAGCACACTAAACTAAGCAGTGAAGAGAAACCTAGTTTGCACACCTTATTTTAATCTAGTTCTTATGCCAATTCATTTTTGCCCTTTGATTATTATATATGCAATTGATGTTCATTGTTCATGTCTTTGATGCTATGTAAAATCTATCAAATATATTATTATTACTGATTTAAATGTTTAAAACAATTGAATTAATAAAAAAAAATAAATAAATAAATAAATAAATAAAAAAATAAAAAAATAAAAAAAAATAAAATAAAAAAAGAAACTGATGACGTCATCTTCCGTGTTTAGAATAAAAAGAAATGAACTATTTCATTCAAATATGATTTAGAGCTATGTACGCTATGAAATGTAGACTATACAATACGATATTCTCGGCCTAAACTTAAAACAATTATTTTATCTATTTGGATTCTAGATCTAGATATTCTAGATCATCTAGATCTAGAGATTCTAGATCTAGATCTAGATGATCTAGATCTACTGAAAAACTAGACTTACACAGATGTAGACCCTACCTAGATCTAGAATCTATTCAAATAATACATTTCTATACTAAAGTATTTCAGGCCTTAATTACTTTATTGAAATCTTTGTTTATCTATGCAATTTGCTAATCTCTGTAATATAGATCTATAAAGCAAAATTGTCGGGTGGCCGATATGGCACTTCACGGCGCCGCAGGCGCTTCAAATATGGCAGGATCTTGCCTTGGGTTGGCCGAAAAGTCTACGATGGGGGGGGGGGGGTCAAAACTGACCTCGACTGACCGGCGCCTTATATGAGCTATAATTCGAACAAAAATGTCCACGTAGGAACCTCTTCATAACTCCTGAGGTCCTAGACCGACCCTCGGGCGAATTAATTAAGCATTCAAATTCTCAATGTTTTCGAAAGCCTAAGCGAAGCTGGGCAGCATGCCTAGTATATATATATATATATATATATATATATATATATATATATATATATATATATATATATATATATATATAAGGGGGAAGTGAGCCAAATTGAGATTTCGCCCCTGGCTCCTGGAGCGGTAGCTATGTCTCTGATTCAAACTACGCTAAATGATACCTACGTATTTTCTCTCTAACTATACCGCTCTCTAACTAAAAACGCATTGCTTTATTTCTAAGCCTACAGCCTTAACAACGCAACTCACTTGCCTCTTTGACTACATTTTAAATATGCTTCTGTGTTACATTGATATTTATTCATTGCCTATTCAAACACATTAATCTTTAGAACTATTCAGTAAACTTAATCCCTTATTCCAATTTAAAATTACATGTGGGCTACTGAATTAGTTGACAATTGAGAAGGAGGTTGAGATAGGGGCCACTGCAGTAATGCGGGTGGTGAACAGATTAACCTTTGTATAAATAAGCCTGTATTTAATTATTCTTATTATCCGAAATTGTTAATCACCTCCTGCTAACCGACTTAATATTATTATAATAATTTTCATGTTGTAAATCTAAAACAAAAATGACATTAATAATATCACTACGCTTACAGCACGAGATAGTGGTTTGACCTATAAAACATTATTACGACCTTTCATTACAAACTTTTATTTACATTGCTCCCTCTTTCCGTCTGTCTTTCTTTTTGTGGGCCGTCGCGAATCGAAACTGCCGAATGAAAATTAAATTACATCTAATTGACCGATTGATTGCAGATTGATAAATGAAGATGTATTAGCCTTTTAAATATTTTAACCCTTAATGTGTAACTTTTGTGTGAACGCGCAACGTAAAACAGACGGCATACACACTCTATGTGGTATGTTTTTTCCGTAAAAAGTGAAAATTTACAGTAAAAAAATTCACTTGTATTGATATACTTTTTAAAAATCAATTAATATTTGCATCAAAATACTTAAATTCTTATATATTCTTATTTTTTAAGTAAAAACAGAATTTTTTTTTACTGCAATATTTTGTCTATAATTGAGCCACACTAGTATATAAAAGCCTTTGTGTACATCTCTCTCTCTCTCTCTTTCTCTTTCCTTCTCTCTCTCTTTCTCTCTTTCTCTCTCTCTCTGTCCATTACAAATTTTTTTTCACAACATTGAGTTCAGTATTTAACTGAGATACACTGACAACTTAAGGAAAATCACTTATTTTGAAAATGAGATCTTTGAAGTACTAAAATTTTAATTTTTTATAAAGACTTAAATATAAAATAAAAAGCATATTTGAATACAGAAACACACATAAAATTATGCAACTGTAGAAGATTTATGCTTTCGTCTGTATTGTGATACATAACATAAAATCGATCGCTGACAAAAAAGAATCACATTAAACGAATGGGACAGTATCATCACGAAACATTATAATTAAACTGTTTTAAAGTACGGAAAGTACAATGACATACAACGAATAAATTCAATGAATATAGATTTTAATGTCAAAAAGGATACATAATATTAAGGAAGTTTTTGGTCATTGAGTCACAAAATTAAAAAACTAAATTATGTCTAATATTAGAAGAGTGTATATATATATATATATATATATATATATATATATATATATATATATATATATATATATATATATATATATATATATATATATATATATATATATATATATAAAATATATAATAATATATTATATAACTATATATATAATTCTCTTCTGGGAGCCGTTAGAAAACAAGCTGCAAACGCGCCTTGCAAATTCCTCTCTTCCTCTCTGTCGCTACCACCCCCCACCCCCCTCACATGGTCTGTTGAGCTGTGGTTCACGCTAAATAAATGTTTACATTTTACAATCGTAGAGCTGGGTTTGTGGACGGCTATTAGGGACAGATAATTTAGTTTGAAACGATTTTAAACTTAGATGAGGTAACTAAGAGGAGGCTGCTTTCACCGGGGGGGGGGGGGGGGATTAGTGTAAAGCAAATATTTTCAGTGGCAGCATTGGTACTGTCGAATTAACAAATTATGAATTACTGAAAAGTAGAAAAAAAAACAACAACTAAATGGCGGCGTATGATACACCGCGGGTCGGCTCGTATTATATATTCATTATCAGAAAATAATAAAAATAATTTTAAACTGTAATCTAAATAAACCACGGACCTTGCCACCATACAGTAAACAATTAAAAACGTAATATAAATTTATATTACGAAGATAGTATTACAATTATTTTCTTTTAAATTACCTCCCGACCATTAAAATAAGAAATATTTTATGTGAGATATTACTGTATTGTACTAAAGCGCATCGTAATATAATGGTTTAATAAGCAACATATTTCAAATGATTTCTAAGTGTAGTTGAGAAATATTTACTCACAATGACGTTTCCTTGATTAAATGTACAATGAAATAATGCGAGATCTATCTATATACTGCTAAAACTCAAGTTTGTTCACAAGCTGGTAGAAACACCACTATAATTATAAAAGTTCAGTACAATTACTTTATTAATAGTGACGCTAAATGATTCATTTATTTTTTACAACATGCTTGACGGCTTCCATCATGTTGCCCATTCAAACGTTTTACGTTTTTTAAAGTTAATTTTTCCGTCTGCTATAGCTTTAACGATACGACTGTTCGCTATTTTTATTAGGTTGCAAACCATTTGATATCAATTTTCATAAAGGATTCGCTAGGACAGAGGTCGGCAACCTTTTGAGACTGAAGAGCCAAAAGTTACAATTTACAAAATTTACCAATTTTTAAGGAGCCACTAACATTTTTTATTTCAACACTTGGTAATTGAATGTGACTAGGTATATTAGTATATTATTAATTACATCAATGGGAGCATTGACCTTGCATGCCTTTTGAACCTTTGTTTAAATCTGGCTCATAACTTGTTGTTTTCAGTTTCAAGCACGCGTCTAGACTTTCATTTGTTAGTGTGATTCTTACTTTACTTTATTGATGTAAAAGAACTCTTGTTAGCACGAATATGTTGACCTAAAGATCGTCAGCACTCCCGATGTTAACTTCTTCACCTTATAGTAGAATTCTGTATAACTGTTCCATGCGTCAAATATTAGTGCCTCAACTCGCGCCATTTCTTTCAGATCTATGTAGGCCTACTTGTGAAGTGCATGCTTTTCTGGACTCTTGAATTATGCGAACTTACCACTCCACAAATCTTTGCAATTTCCAGCAATTTCATTTGAAGCAAACCAGCATCAATTCCAAATGTCTCAATGTTGATTTCATTTGTTTGTGTATTGAAAGGATCTAATATCAACTTCAGTGTACATGCATTTGTTTTCAATTTCTCAAATACTTCAGTGAATCGATCATTCATTTTGTTTAAGAGTCTCCAAACTTTTCAGCCCGAGGGCCGCTTTAACTATCAAAAATCAGTTCGCGGGCCATAGTAGAGTTTCTTCTATGCATCCTTTGGGGTGGCTGTGTCCACCGTGCCCCCCCCCCCCCCCCCAAAGAAATAGAATTTATATAGAAATATAAACACATTTTAAATGCAACTCCCCCTCCTTCCAGAAGAAAAAGTCTGAAAAAAAACAATGTCCGGCTGACAACACACTCAATTTCCAAGTTTGTTCTCCTTGGGCAAACACAAAAACCCACCCGCCATTTTTTGAACTTGTCTCTTAGGAGGTCATTTGCTTGCAATTCAATGACCTCCATCTGCAGTTCATCTGGGCAACTGGTTACATTTGCTTCAAATGGGTTTTGAAGCAGTCTCAATTCTTCTGCCTTTGAATCCTAGTCAGAAAACCGTTACTGAAACTGCAGCTGGAGGTCTTTGATGATCTCGCATGAAAATGATGTGGGGAACTCAGCTGTTGCTTCGGCCATGAAGACTTTGCACTGCTGAAAGTGCGAAAGTGCGTCAAGTTGTTGCCCTGTACTTGTTCCAAAAACATGGAACAGCTGTCCAGCGACTCTATTTGAGTCACAATGTTTTCATCAATGTTTGCAACACGGAGAGCAAAGGTATTTATACCCAAAGCTAGATTTTCAAATTGTTTTGAATTTTCTGAGCAAAGTACCTCAGCCACTTCTAACAAACATTTTTTCCTTGAACAAAAAGATCTCCGCGGGCCGGATGAAAGGACCTCGCGGGCCGCATCCGGCCCGCGGGCCGTAGTTTGGAGACCCCTGATTTTGTTTATAGTAATGCTGCAGTGATTCATGTTAATAGTAGCATTGATTTCATCACGATATTTGTTTCAGATTTTTTCAAAATTAAGTTATTTACCGCTCTCCGTGTCTTCAACCAAAAACAAGTAATTTTTTTAAAACAATCTACTTCTTCAAGCAAGGCATGGGCTGGGCTTTCCTTTCCTTGCAGTTTTACATTTAGCTCGTTTAGTTTCTTTGTGATCTCCACCATGACGTGGAATTTTTCAATTTGGGAAGGAAGATTTAAAAGTAAGTACATTGAAATAGGAAGTAACTAAATATTCTAATAGAATAGCGTGTGTTTATTGTTTATATTTATTATTATATGGTTCATTGCCGAGTTTTGCAGAATATTTGTTATGCGTTTTGAAAATAAAATAATATAATTAATAATATTTGTGCATTTAATTCAAGAGCCGCATCTTGACATCAAAAGAGCCGCATGTGGCTCGCGAGCGGCAGGTTGCCGACCCCTGCGCTAGGCAGTTCTTCTTATTCTGACTAAATCTATACAATAAATATAACTAGCCTACATTCTAGCTAGATCTAGAGATTCTAGATCAACCGTTATTTCAAACCTAAATTTAAAGTTAATAAGTTAGATAAAAAAAAATACAATAAAAAATAGAGTTTGTTTGTAGAACTAATAAAGTTCAAACATATTTAAATAAATCATTGCTTTTCAGCTACAAGGAACGTCTAATACAAGCGATAATAAATGCTTTAAGAATATTACACTATGGTGATCAAGTCGAGTTTTGCAATATACCTCAATGCCAAAAGGTATGTCTTCTGTCCGATGTCACATAAATACAGAGCCACACAATCCATTTTAGCTTTATATAAGTATATATATATATATATATATATATATATATATATATATATATATATATATATATATATATATATATATATATATATATATACTCTTTATTAGTTTGTTTTGTTGATTAAGTGCAATGTGGTAGGTAAAAGATGGAAATTTTAAATACTGACTTTTATTTATTTTATTCACCAGACGTACTCTTTATAATTATTATTTCTAATCAATAACAGTATAGAAGCCGCTCCTAAATTTATTTTATGTTTACTTCTATCTTTCCGTTTGCGGACAAGCTTGGGGTATTATAGTCGTTAACTAAATTGAATCAGGCTTGTCCACCGGCGCCCCGAAAGTATTCTGTTGGCGCCCGTTGCCTTCCCGTGAGCGCTATGGCGCGTACGTTCGTTTTATACAGTGCGATAGGCTATGGATAGACTATGAATATAAAAGGGTTACTAAAAACCTTCATTAAATCGAATTCAGCGCGTCCTCTGTGGCCCAAACAGAGTGCTAATTGGCGCCCAGACCTTCATGTCAGTTTAAGTGCTTGCATAATACTATGAATAATTTGGGGTATAATAGGCGTTTGTTAAGTTGAATCAGGCGGTTTTGTCGGTGGCCCAGTAGGGTGTAATTTGGCGGCCCGGGCTAGACACTTTGCGTTTATGTTTGATTTAAGTTTGTGTTTATGTTCGTGTTCTCTTTGAAGTATTGTTTGCGTTTAAGTTTGTGTTTGTGTTTCTATTTGTATTTGCATTTGTGTCTGTACTTTCTTTTTTGTTTTCGTTTGTGTTTGTTTTCATTGTGTTTGTGTTTGTATTTGCATTTGTGGTTGTGTTATGTTTGCTTTTTTATTTTGTCGGTTGGTTTTGGTTGGTTGTGGTTAGGGTTAATTCCAAAAGTATTATATTTCCTAAACACGGGAAATGCCGGGTATATGCTGCTTAATAAACACACAAGTCATGGTCCTTTAGAGATTGATTTTTTTACAGTGGCCACTGTATATATATATATATATATATATATATATATATATATATATATATATATATATATATATATATATATATATATATATATATATATATATATATATATGTATATATATATATATATATATGTGTATATATATATATATATATATATATATATATATATATATATATATATATATATATATATATATATATACATAGGGTTTAATTTTTTTTTTTGCGGAAGAGCCTTTTTTTTCTTGTTCCGCCACTGGTTGGTTGTATAACAAACGAAAAAATGTGACTCGTATGAAGGATAGTGACGTGGAATGTAGAAACTGTTACTGTGGAATGAGTTAGGTAGTTCGGCTAGATAGCGAGTGTATGAGTTTATAATTTTAATGTTGGACGGGATATCCAAAAACACAATTAAGTACGGCTAAATGAATAGTTCCAATATGAATTTAAATTGTATTTCGAAGCCCTCTACGGTTTGATTTAAAATCATTTATTGCTGAATTATGTAAAAGATTTCCTGCGTAAATAAGGCTTTTGTTAAGCAAAGCAATTTTTATCTTTTTTTTCAGTGAATTTAAAATTTATTTATTCTAAAGATTTAAAAAAATTATTTTTATTGAAGTTAACAATCTAACATTTAAATAAAGGAACTTTGACACATAGGCTCATATGCTGCCTAGACCGCGCATAGTTATTTTGTGAAATGATCACCACACAAGCTATACAAAACAAAATAAATCATACAACTGCGCCTATATTCAATGTTGTGGGACGCGCCGCCTACACCATGTCATAAGCGCTTTATTTAAAATATAAATTAAAGCTAAATTTTAAAAATATAAACAACTTTGTTTTTATGCTTAGAATTGTGTTTATGATCAAAATTTCAAACTTCAATTGATTAAGAATGTCTATTTGTTAATATTAGTTATTTCTTAATATTAACATTTTTCGGACAAACGGCCTTCGGACAAGTGGCATTCGGGCATTTGTCGCATTCGGGCAAGTGTCCAGTTGGGCATTTGTCGCATTCGGGCAAGTGTCCATTCGGGCATTTTTCCCATTCGGGCAAGTGTCCATTCGGGCATTTGTCGCATTCGGGCAAGTGTCCATTCGGGAAATCGGCCTTCGGAGAAACGGCATTCGGGAAAGTGTCTTTCGGGAAAACGTCCGACTCCCATCCCCTTGGGATTTTAAGTAGAGTTCATATGTTTCCAAACGTGCTTTATGAACCTTGGCGGGACTCAAGAACGTTCCATTGACTTCAATCCGAATTGGAACTCTGGTGCTCTTGCAACGCCTTCATATAGAACTGAAGTAGAGGGAGTGAACGATTTCACATTCAATGACAGTTTTCTCAATTTCGAATTGAGCCATTTAAATTAAAACACAGAAGAGATACATAGGCGTAGCTAGGGAAGGGCGGGTGGGGCGGCCGCCTCGGGCACTGACCCTAAGGGTGCGCCTATCTGGGTAGGATAAAAATAAAAAAGCTCATTTTGAGATGCATTACTACATTAAAGATAGTCAAATTGCAGGACATAAACTATTACTTTGCTCTCCTGGCTAATTTAACTGTTATCTACATCAATTTTATGACACAATTTAAGCGCCCTCATCCAACCATTTTCAAATGTAGTTGGGGGGTGGGCGCTTTTTCGACATCGAGATAACTATATTTTTATACTAGGAATGGGGAGTAAGATTGATATGTTCGGTATGGTTAGCTACGCCTCTGGATATTTGTCGATCTTCGTTAGGGTAAATAATAATAACAATAATAATAATATGGACGGAGTGGTCTAGCGGTAGAGAGCTGGACTGCTAACCCATAAGTCTCGAGTTCGAATCCGGGTTCAAGTCAATGGACCGTCCCTGAGTCAACTCTGATGGGTACCTAACTCGGGTGAGGGAGAGGAAAGGCGGCTGGGCATAGGGCTGACCACACTATCTCTTCATAAGCCGAGGTCACAGAAACAAGTGAACTCTACATCACTTGCCCCATAGACCGTCAGGTTTGAAAAGGGAACTTTTAAATAGTAGTCAAGCTAAACACGTATAAGCTAACGTATAAGTAAGCCTATGTGTCAAAGTTCCTTTATTTAAATGTTAGATTGTTAACTTCAATAAAAATAAATTTTAAAAATCTTTAGAATAAAAAACTTAAAATTTACTGAAAAAAAGAAAGATAAAAATTGCTTTGCTTAACAAAAGCCTTATTTACGCAGGAAATCTTTTACATAATTCAGCAATAAATGATTTTATTAAAAAAAAAAGATTATTTATTTATTTTCAGTGCATTTTAAAGACTATACTTATAAAGTTTTTTTTTTTACATTTGTTGTATAAAAACATGAAACTATTATAGAAAGTTCCTCTTTCATCCCTCTGGGGCAGATGATATATTTTCTTGTATGATACATAAATGGAAAAATACCTACTCAATATAGGTGGCACGCTCAAAGATTCTTTGATTTAAAAATTGTTTTATACATGTGTATACAGTTTTATACAATTTTATACAGTTTTATACACAAGAAAATGTAGTATTAAGGATGATAATATATAGATGTTTAAAAAAGATATTTGAAATTCACTTGCAGTTTTTAAGCCCACACCTTATATCACACTACAAACGTTCTTGTTATGTGTCGATCTACGGGAGTGTATGGTTTTAAAGGTACTTTAATTACGTCGCAATACACTTTTTGAATTCCGTGTTTTTTCTTCTCGATGACTTCGGTACCAGCTGATTTCCATATTTGTTGGTACTTTAGTCTATAGTCTTCAACACTTTCTGTAATCAAACCGTAGAGGGCTTCGAAATACAATTTAAATTCATATTGGAACTATTCATTTAGCCGTACTTAATTGTGTTTGTGGATATCCCGTCCAACATTAAAATTATAAACAAAGAAGAACAAGTAAAAAAAAAGCATTCATGTTTCTCTATGTTTTTTATGATGCGAAGTGAATACTTTCTGTATTTTGAAATACAATTTAAATTCAAAGTTTAAAGCATCATTAAATGAAGCGCGAACTCTGGAGAAAGTAGCTTATCGTAGTACTATTTGTGTTGGAGGTTACCCCATTCAACATAAAAATTATATACGAAGAACAAGTTAAAAAGTTTTCATGTTTCTCTTTGCCCTTTTTTTTAGATGTGATGTTTTCTGGCCAAGATGCCTTTAAATTGTGTCCGTTTGATAGTGAACGTTGCAACCAGGAGCAGGTAATCTGAAGCTATGTCTTTTCCTCGTTATACTCTCACGTCCAAAAGACTTCCTAAATTTTTAGTAACTGTGATAAGGTCTATTTGGTATTCATTCGGTCCAGGAGAGGGGGGGGGGGGGGGTTCTGGATAGCTTTGCATACGCATATTATCCCATTATTGTAAAAGCTGTTTAGGGAAAATATACCTGCAAGACCTTAAGAAGCTGACGATACAAAGCAATTACATTTTTGCAGCTTTGGCAATCTCTCATGAAAGTTCGTACAGAGAGACACAGTGGCGGAACTACAACACAATATTTGCACATTTGTATGTTAGTGTGTAAATACAATTGTCTAAATTACAAGTATAAAGTTCGTTAAAGAAAAACCTTTATACAAAGCAAGGATTATCTTTTATGAAAAAAATAAACTCCTGTTACACTCCTATTACATGTGGCTAATCCTATCGTTATAGAAACACGGATGAGCGTTAATCCATTGACAGAAATCGTACATTCAGTGTTAAATCTTAAATAATGCCAGTCATATTCATTTACTATCAATGCAACCCGTATTACCATCTTTTGACTGGGCATCATAAAAATGTTTTTGAATCGCTATCAGTTATATCCCTATAATATATAAATAACAACGGATAAACTATCTGAAAATAACCACAGGCATTGATAATCCAATGCGCCGGCATAGATGAATAGATAGTTTGTTTACTAATCGCAGATCGGATTTACTGATTATCTTCACGTCAACAGAACGTTGTGACCAGTGGCGGAACTAGACAAAAAGGCCCCCTAACAGAAAATAATTTTTGGGAGTTTGACTATTTCAAATTCGCAGGGTTGGCGCCCCAGCAGGGCGCACTTTTTTTCTGTATACGTTTTATAAAAATAAAAGTCGATTGCGGTTTGACATAAACAAAGATAAACCTTGCTTGATTATGGAAAGCCGTATTTGCTTAGGAAATCTATAACAATATTCAGCAGCAAATATGTTTATTAACCTTCATCCGATCGCCATGAAAATTTGAGGAGTTAATTAGAACGCTATAGGGAAGGGTTCTGCAAAAAAAAAATCTGTTTTTTAATTTCGCAAGGGCGGCGCACCAGGAGGGTGCTATTTTTATCAATATACTGTACATACAAAAATAAAAGTAGGATGACGTTCAACACCGTTTATGCGAGTGCCATGAAACTTTGGGGAGTAAATGAGAATACAACTGACGAGGTTTTTTTGGGAATAAATTTTAAAATTCGCAGTGGTGTGGTGCCTACGTTCGTTTTAATCATTGAGACAGACTATGGATAAAATGGGACAGTATAGTCGCTCAATAAATTGAATCAGGCATGTTCGCCGGCGCCCCGGCAGGGTGCAATTTGCACCCCCCCTCCATCCGAACTATGTCGTAAGCGATATGGCATCTACGTCTGTTTTAAAAATGCGAAATACTGTGCTTAACATTGGGTTTTAGAGTCGCTCAGTAAACATAATAATGCGCGTCCGTTGGCGGCCCGGGTGGGTGCGATAAGACGCTCCGGGCTTTTTTGGGCGCTAGTGTAGGTAAAACAGTGCCCCGATAAATATAATTCAAACGCAGGCATTGTTAACCTTTAAGTAACTTATTTTTAAAAACAAGGTCATGTGTCTACGAATATAGGATAAAAAGTAAGTTTCCCTTTTAAACCTGACGGACTATGGGGCAAGTGAAGTAAAGTTCACTAGTTTCTGTGACCTTGACATATGAAGAGATAGTGTGGTCACTACCCATCCGCCTTTAGTTTACCTAACGTGAGTTCACTCAGGGACCAGTCCGCCCCATACGAATATAGGATAGGTAGAGCATTAATGAAACCCTCCTAATATATTTCGTCAGATTTTGTCTTTTGTACATTGCTACACATTTCATTTGATCGCCATGAAACTTTGGGAAGTTGTTGAAAATACGCTTGGGTAGGTTTCTGCAAGAAAAAAAAATTCAGTTTTGCAAGGCCGGCGCCCCGGTAGTGTGCAATTTGGTGCGATAGACTATGGATAAGATGGCGTTTAGTCGTTCACTAAGTTGAATCAGGCGCGTTCGCCGGCCCCCTACAGGGTGCAATTTTGATTGTAGATACACGGGATTTTCTTTTTTTGTCTGGTACACGAATTAATCAGAAGTTTTCTAATACGTGAGCTGGCCAAAGTTATCGAAGTGAGAAGTGCAGACTCTCCAAATCTAGGTCAAAACACCGAATCGAAGCAGCTTTTTTAATGAGGTTTTTATCAAAACTTTTGGTTTAGTCTGAGACACAAAAGGTAAATAAAAGAAAACAACTCTGCCACCCTGCTTGGTTCCAGATTTACGCGTTTACTTCCCATTAAATGATACATGACTTGAGCTGACCAAACAGAAAATGTAGTTAACCATTCCAAGGATCAAATAAATTGGAACAGTACAAGCGTATTTTATTTCTTACTTGAGATAGTGGTTGCAAAGCTTTAGTGAGACTATAGTGAGCATAACGGGAAAATAAATGGCAAATAACGAATTGTGAAACCAAGGTGTAAATAAAAGGAGACAATCATGTCTTTCTGTGTAAGCATTTATTGGATGGTTTCCCTTTGGAGAACAAAGCAGTTGGAATTGAAATTAATACGTGTTTTATACATATATAGGTTTATACAAATGCGGTCTAAACATAACAAGTTCATACTTTACAAACTACTACAAAAGACGTTAGCTTATGAGCTGCAATGAACACATCCGATTTTGTCTGGCGGCTGTTCCGAATTTAATTGATACTGTCCTCAGTGTTTCTTCCAGGCTTTTTTCTCCGGGGGGGGGGGGGCACTTGAAACTTTCGGGGGGGCGGTAGACTTTTTTCGGGTGGGGGGCGGACACTGTTAAAAGTATATATTTTCTATATATAAATATATAAATTTCATTTCGTTCGGGAGGGGCGGTAAAAAAATTTCGGGGGGGGGGGGGGCTTCGCCCCCCCGAAGAGATGCCTGGAAGAAACTCTGATTGTCCTATTACATAAGCGGCGAAGTAAATTGTAAAGAGTGATGTTAAAAATAAAAACGGCATACTTGTCACTTGATAGCGTATACAATAACCTGGGTACTGATGTCCACTTACGCTTTTAATTGCTACTTCATGACACTTTGTCTAAGATACATAGGAGGGCGGCCTTTAAAGAGGTAGTGTTACCTTATCAAATTCCAAATAAAATAGAAGACTGCACGGCATACAAATCGTGTCTGACGATTTTTGTCTTTTTGATAGAGCTGTGTCTGTGTTTTGCCTTGATAGATATAGTGTTGTGTTCTACTAAATCAGAAACCCAAAAAAATCTTCTGTATAGCATTTATTTTCTACTTTTTAGTTCAATCAGAAATCGTGGGTTTTTTAAAACTTTTTTAATGATTATTATTTTTAAGGAGTGTTGTTGTGACGCGATTGACCGTTCATGCCTTTAAGCAGAAATGTGTCGTCTGCTATATAGTATTTCCCGGAGTATAAAACGATTGAGTCTATAAGACGACACATCTCTCTTACATTTTTTAAGGTAAAATAGTTTTAAATGCATTCTTCTGTATTCTCGACTGAAGGCGTAAACATTTACAACACCCCTTCGATCCCCACCTCCCTTCCCCGACTTTGCATTAGAGATTATTCAATCAGAATGTCGTCTTAAAAGCCTGTCTATAATAGTGAAATATTATTAGAATAATAAAAAAAAAAACACTATACAATGAACACTTGCTTAGGGCGCCTGTGGAAACAGATACGCCTCTGTGCGCTTGTGCACTTTTAAAACCAACGTTTGCTATTTAACACTTAGTTAGAGAACCAATAATCATCAATTGCTTTTAGCGTTTTTTTAGGCAAATTCTTTGACTGAAGGTGAGTTAACACTTACAGAGCTATTCTTTACACTTAAGTAGGCATATACCTTGAAATTTATTTTAAATATGTAGCTAAAAATATTTTTTAACTGTCGTTGTCAAAATCTTAAACTAAATAAAACCATAATCAAATTAAATATTACTCGAGTTGTTCTTTTTTCGCTGAAAATGAAAATATCCTACACATTATTAAAAGAATATTTTTAGCGCAATTTCCATACGGACAATTGCGATTATTAACTCGTCAAGGATGGATGTGTGTTCGATGTGTGTCCGCAGCTTTAAGTCGAATCTCCTCCTCAACGAAGCAATATCGAGGACTAGTTCTAAGCAAATATGTTTCAGCAATTTCCGAGGATGATTGTGGGCCAAAAAAATTCCCGGAATTCCTTCCTGGATTTCACGGAAAAGCCAAAAAGCCTCAAAAAAATGCAGTTTTTGGCCCATATCTCGGCAAACAGACCACTTAGCGACTTGAAACATTTAGAATCTACCATTCGATTCCTGTCATAATTTAGAACAATATTGCCGAAGAAAGTTTTCAAAAATATCCTTTCGTTCGGTCACAAAAAATTAATTAAGGAAATTGCGCTTAAATTGTCACTAGACTTTTTATTAACTTGTTTTCACAATGTGATCATGTATCTCAAAATGAATTAACACTGCTAAATATTTTTAATGTAGTAGTCTTGTTTTTAAATATATTCCATGAGTAGAAAAGTTACTCAACATCGCTTTTCTTTTTAGTTATTTGAATAACAGTATATTATTATATAATTGAAGAAAATCGTTTTCTTCTTTTTTACAAAACATAAAAATAAAACAAAACAGGTTGATGGTGCTTAACTTTTATTTTTCAGCTAACAACTGTCAACTATAAAATACAGAATATTAATAATTATGTTTTCTAAATTATGCATTTACATACCGTTTAGATCGTTTAGGCATAGCCTATCGGTAGAGCGCTAGCCCGAAAGTTTCGAGTTTGAATCCGTGTTTACGTCAGGGCTTTGCATAGTGCTGACTACACTATCACAGGCAGAGGTGAACTCTACTTTATTTGCCCCATGGACCGTCATATTTAAAATGAAAACTTTACTTTTTTAGAATAGTGAAATCAAACATAATTTTATTTTTAAAATTTCCTTTAAAAATCTTACCAGAATGAATGAACTAAAATATATTCTGCTGGTGGTGTCTGTCCTGGTATCCGGTGCGTGGTGCCTCTGTGAGTACTCAGACTGGAGCAGTGGTTTCGACAAACGAGGCCACGTCCAATGTTCCTCGACTGTGGGCGTCATCTCTGGCTTCTACCGCAGAGCCAGACTAGCGTGGGGCAACGACCCCATCTCTAGCCTCGAGAAGGCCATGTGTTGCTACCCACCCAACCCTTGGGTAGATTTCCCGAGGCAAATTGTCTACGCCAAGTGGCAGTTCATTCTGGACAACAACAACATGTGGGCTAACTGTCCTCCTGGTTTTTTCCTGCAAGGATTGTACAGGTCCGACGGTCAAGGTTTGAGTAACATTGAATTCGGTAGATGTTACAAACCCGCGGGCCATCCTACCTATTACGGTCAATGTTATGAAGACACAAACATCCAGAATTGTTTTGATGACGAAGGGTTGTGTACTTGCAAGGACGGGTACTTCATAACAGGGCTGTACCGATCTGATTGTAACCAACTGTACTGTATCAACAAAATGAAATGCTGTAAGATGGCTGCCGAGCCTGCGAAAATTGACGAGACCTACAAAATCAAAGAGTTGGTCATGGACAAGACGATGAATAGTATGGGGCAACTGGCGTCGCATTTGGGATATGGCTGGTGCCAAAGCTGTATCGCCCCGTTTGATGGGGAAGATTTCAGACGCAACGGGTACACCTGGGTCGCGGATAGATCTGGTACGTGCGAGGGGTTCAAGAATGACCAGCGTCTTAGTATGGTTTACGGCGACTGGAGTTTCGGCATCAAAGAAATTAAATACGGGAATCCTGTTATTGAAGACCTAAAGCCAGAGAGCATTGACAGTGGATCCTACTACAACAACGACGCGACAAAAGCTACAAAGGCTATCACTCGAACGGAGACGATTGTCCGAAGTGTGACGCATACAACGACAAGCGAATTTAAAAATTCTAAAGAACTCGGGCTTGAGATTAGTTATACACCACCACCTATTGGTGGAATGGGCGCTACCGCTTCATTTAAGTTCGCCTATGAAAAAACTACTTCGACAACCGATGAAAACAACAACGAACAGTCTCAGAGTTTCTCTGTCAGCACTTCTAAGGAAATGGCACCATACAGTGCGGGGAAGTGGAGTCTCATTCTCTCCAAAACGCGAACAACTGTCCCTTACACCGCAGTGGTCATCGCAAGATTCAGCTGCGAGCTGAAAGGTTTTCTCCTATTGCTGCAAGGACCAAACGGGAAGTACACAAAATATCACCAGCAGTACCGGAGTAGTGGAGACACACCAACTGTCAACTACAAATTCGGAGACTCCACCACCCCATTTTACGAAGCACTAAAACGACAGAGCACATCCAACGCCTACCCGTGGTTATGGAATGACATTAAGTCTATGTACCCAAACTCTGAATACGTTATTGACGAATTATGTGACGAAAACAACTACGTGTTTAAGCTGACTGGTAAATTTGAAGATGTTGTAGGTAAACACGTTGAAGTAAGATGGGATACAGTACCGAACGGGATTTCACTGTACACCGGCTCGAAAAGCGCTAGTCTAGTCTCTAAGCTCGGCATTTACACTGGAATTAGACCTGTGGGTACGACTCAGCATGTAGGACCCAAAAGTGGTACGGCTGTGGCTAAATCTGGGTCAGATGACCCCCAGGTGAACCCTGTTCCACCGGAATACGACATCGAAGTCAACAACCTTCAAGTCGAGAGAAGTGACAGCTCCTTGAATGTTTAAAACGATTTTCTATTGAATAAAGAAATAAAATATTGTATCACTGAATTTGGCGATGATATCTGTTATCACCAAATCAAGTGATAAAATCATACCAGACGTCTTTCTTTGTTATTTTAACTGTTGCTTTAAAACTTTGACTATGAGGAAAGATGTTATGCTCACTCAATCAAACAACTATTCATTCCTTAAATATTAACATATAGTGGACCTATTACCTTCAACTTTTGCGGCACTGCTAAACACCATTCATAAATCTTAAAAACCTAATTCCTAACACTAAACGTAGCCCTTATCATAAACATAGTAACGCTAACTCAAACCAATAAATAGCTCTACGGTTGAAGTTAGCGTCAAGGTTAACTGCTAGATTTAGAAATATTTTAAACGTTTCTTTATTTTAAATACATTTTTTTTGTTTATCATTATTAACCAAACACATATTTTCATTTTTAATTTCTTCGTTTACTTTTAGACATTCTATAACCATTCATGTTTTACGGATCGACATTCACACATAGCTTGGTAATACAATGTCTGGAGCTTTATTGACGTGAGCCCTTTTGTTGGCAGCCTATATAAAGAGATGCTATTTAAATGGAGGCTAAATGACGGGGTACATCTGTTGTTGGCCCTTATGATGTGGTCGGTTTTACTGGACCGTTTTGTTACTGGCCGCTTTATATTGATCTCCACACATTGCTTAGGAGGGTGCATCATATTTCATGGATTACCTGGGGTGTAATACAAACCATACTTCCGAGAAATTTCATACTTTCCTTAGAATCTCAAGATACTCCATAAAATGGCAATTTCAAACTTCGTTAACAACAATTTACACTGAGCCAATTAATGTGATCTATGCATTTGTTATCTGTAAAGTTCTTACATCCGAGTAAAATTTGCCAATTCAATTCGTATCAAATAGTATAGTACGTGTTCATTAGATAATATTTAAATTGACTGGAGCGTATGTAAATTATTGTGAAGCTATTTACATATTTACTCACTCCTCTAAGCTTTTAACGCAAAACTAGAACAGAATTTTTGTTATTGGCTTACTGTAACGTATGTTGTAAAAGCTCAATTAAAACAGAAGTTTAAAATGTTCTATTATGCTAAACGTATAACTTGTTATCATAGAGCATTATCGGCTATACTTTGCTCCGGCCATATTAAACCTTTGCTTAATTTAAATGTTAAAGCAGGTTATTTTTTTAGCGCGGAATAATTTGATAAGGCAGCCTACTAATTTGGAAACATTTTTAATTAATTCATACAAAATTAATCAGGCAAACAATTAAGTCAAATTTAATGTCATGTTGCATTGTCTTCACATCTTGACTCACGTACCAACTACGAACTGTATTCTGTCAAATAAAAGTCCCTGCAATTTTTGCTCGGGCGTTTTGATCTAGACAGACAGGCTACCGACAGACTGACGACAGAGGAAGTGAATTAAATAAAAACTTGTAAAAAAAATTCATAAAAAACGTTTTAATATCAATCTTTTATGTAATAATGCACTAAAAAGTACAAAATAACCTTGTGCACTACTATTTGAATATCTATAAAGAAATGCGTTGGTCACTTTAGTATCAATTGGATACCTTTAATAACATTTAGGAAGACACCCGCGCTTTTCTTTATAGGTATTTAAATAACAGTGCATAATTTATTTTGTAATTTTTAGTGCATTAATACAAAAAAGCTTAATATTAAATCGTTTTTTATGAATTTTTTTCTAGTACTTTAAATGTTTTAAATTTACAATAGAGTTGTATGGCTAAAAACTATTTCGCACCTAAAGAACTTGATGACGCGTGTTTAATAGTGCGTAATAGTTTGATGAGAAAGCTAACTAATTTGGACAAAATTTTAATTAACTCATAAAAATTAATTAGGCAACCAATTAAGTGAAAATTAATGTTGCATTTTCTTCATATTTTGACCCACGTACCATCTATGAACCGTATCTGTCAGTTAGAAGTGCCCCTAATTTTGCTCTAGCGTTTCGATCTAGACTGACGACAGACTGACGACAGATTGACGTCAAACAGAGGAAGTGAGTTAAAAAAAGCTTGTAAAAAGCAACGTAAATACTTTTAGGTGATTCTAAAAATTAACGTGCATACACCGGCCACTCATCAATAACAAAGTTTGATACATAAATATAATATCCAAAACAGTCAACCGCTAGTTACTTACTTCCCCTCTAATGGCGAAGAACAAAAACAAAATTATAAATGGGAATATTACCATTTAAGAGTAGGCCTATTTATTTGTGTACACCTTCATAGCAAATAACTGCAAAACCTAACATTGACATAAACAAAAATAAACCGGGAGTGATCTCCCCTAAACTTTCTCGAATATTCTTATATGAAAAAACAGGGGATGGCAACTCGGGATATAGGCACGACTTTTAATCCATTTAAAATACTTAACCTTTTATAAATAGAATAAAATCTTGTAGAAAAAAAGAATTGCACACCAAGTGAACGCCAAATAAAGATGTTCATAATAGTGAGCAATATTATTAGTACTTTATAAATTTACATGCGTTTTTTGAGAAATCGGAAATAGCGACAATTAGTACTTCCGGTCAATGGAAATTACTCAAAATTTGACACAAGGTAGAGAATTAGATTTGTTACTTACAAGTGAAATTTTATTTATCTATCTGAAATAGTACTCAAATTATAGGCTTTTGAAAAATTCAAAGTAGAAAAAGTACCACTTCCGGTTATCGGAAATCGCTCAAAAGTTAATACTGATCTACGAATTTGATATAATACTTATATATGAAATTTCATCAACCTAGCTGTAACGGTACTCAAGTTATCGTGTTTACACACAGACACACAGACACACACACACAGACAGACACACAGACATACGGACACGATTGCAAAATTATGTTTTTCCGTAACAGTGAGGTGTAAAACGTCGAGATTTGTAAAAATCTCGATTTTTTTTTTTTTTTGCATGATTACAATACTTTCTCTTTACTTCGTATATACGAGAAAGTAAAAAGATCAAAACATGTAAGAAAAGTTAATAGAACAATGCACACACTCCACGTTCTGTACTTATAGTGCAGTTAGTGACGCAAACAACATAAAAACCTAACTTATGGTGTTATGAATTTTAATAACAAAACACTAAAATTTAACCTAAGTTTTCACCAAACTGGGACATGTTTTACCCAGGTCAAGGACGTTACCTTACCCTACCCCACCCGGGTCATATAATACCTTTTATACTAATACATATCCCTGTCTTTCCCCATAGCCATCTGCTAATCCCTATCCAAAAAAATCACCTATCCCTATTTATTATAATTAACATTACCAATACCATTGCGGTTAACTTTTATCTTTACTTTTACTTTTACCGAAGGGTTATCGTTACCATCGATTGTTATTGAGAGGGGCAATAGTCATTCGAAAATATACGCGCGTTATACTGATCATTTGTTGGATATGTTGCAGGGTGAGGCGGGGGAGGGGTAATTGATTATAACATTTTTAGTAAGCTGCTTGTTTCCGTCAGATTAGTGGTACACGTAATCATTAAAATCATTGGACTTTTTTATAGCTACTTATTGTGATTTGGAATAAATAACGGTTGATGTTATACGATATTTGATATTTTGAACGGCTTTGCAGGGGAATAGCTAGGGGAGGACGGGTGGGGCGGCCACCCGAGGCGCCGACCCTATGGGGGCGCCAAAATGGGTGGAAAAGAGTTTAAAATGTTATTTCAAGCTAGGATATTGAATTATACATAATCAAAGTTAGGAAAGTAAACTGCTATGTGGCTTTACATACTAATTTAACTGTTGCGACATCAAATGTATGGACCCAAAATAAAAACCTTGTGACTGTTAAAAGTGCCACCAGCCTATCCAAATGAGGGGGTGGATGGGGGGGGGGGGGCAATTTTTGCACCTGCTTGAATAACTAAATAATATAGGGAGGGAAGGGGGGCATAAATCTGATAGTTCGCCCCGTGCTCCTAAACGTATTGCCATTCTCTTGGCATAACGATATATTTTTGTTTGGTTGCTTACATTCTGTATGTAGAGATGCTGCTTCTAGTTCAATAAATGGTTTTGTGAACTTTTTCTTTTTCTTCATATATATATATATATATATATATATATATATATATATATATATATATATATATATATATATATATATATATATATATATATATATACATATATATATACATATATATATACATATATATATATATATATATATATATATATATATATATATATATATATATATATATATATATATATATATATATATACACATATATATATACATATATATATACATATATATATATATATATATATATATATATATATATATATATATATAGATATATATATAGATATATATATATATAGATATATATATATAGATATATATATATATATTACATTAACCAATACTTTAAGAAAATATATCTGAGATATTTTGTCGCAAATACTACCGGAGATGGGAGCGTAGTGAAGCTATCAAAACCAAAAGTGTTTGAAAATAAATTAAAACTGATGAAACACGACAGTCACACACGACACGTTCCGTGTAGTTATTGCTGGGATCCAGAGCATCGCCCGTTAAAATTGCGCAGTAGCGTAGCCAGGATCGATTCATGGGGGGGGGGGTTCAAATTTTTTTCCAGCAATATATAACCCGGGGACAAACTTTCGATTTTTGCAACCCCCTCCCTCAAACTTTCAATTTGCACCCCCTCCCTCAAACTTTCGATTTGCACCCCTTCCCTCAAACTTTCGTTTTGCGCCCCCCCCCCTCAAACTTTACATATATATACCGAGGGGTCAATGGGGGGTTATAACCCCCCTCCCCTAACCCCCCCCCCCCTGCCTACGCCACTGAAATTGCGAGTTCACACCCTTCGTTATTGAAGATGTAAAGCAAGCGATTTGGGTCCGACGTGCAGGCTTCAAAGCAGGCTTATAATAAATAGATTTTTTAGGTTACCTTTTAAATTTTAACCAAATAACGTAATTATAAATATTAGAAATATTAAAGGTAGAAAAAAATTGCGCACCAAGCGAGCATCAAAACCAAATGTGCGTAATAGTGCGCAATATTATTAGTACTTTATAAATTTACTTGCGTTTTTTGAGAAATCGGAAATAGCGTAAATTAGTACTTCCGGTAAACGGAAATTACTCAAAATTTGAGAGAAGGTAGAGAATTAGATCTTTTACTTACATGTGAAATTTCATTTATCTATCTGAATTAGTACTCAAGTTATAGGCTTTTGAAAAATTCAAAGTAGAAAAAGTACCACTTTTGGTTGTCGGAAATCGCTCAAAAGTTGATAGGGATCTACGATTTTGATATAATACTTATATATGAAATTTCATCAACCTAGCTGTAACGGTACTCAAGTAATCGTGTTTACACACAGACAGACACACACACACACACAGACATACGGACAAGATTGCAAAATTATGTTTTTCCGTAAACATAACTAAATGCTTTTTAATATAATACTTTGTTATCCCACACCAAGTAATCCAATTATTTATCACCGTAACATGTACGTTTTTAAAAACAAGTTGTTTATAAATTGCAACGCAGATGATGTAGAAGAAACCTAGATTATATCTATAAAGATACAGTAAGAAGACATACAAGAAGACATGGCATTTACGTCAATAGCGTAATGTTTCATAATATTGCTGTTTTAAAAGATAAAGGTTGAAATATTAAATCCAACATATAGCTTAAGGCTAGTCAAAGAAGATTTTGTTGGGTTTCTAATTTAGTAGAACACAAAACTATATCAAGGTTCAAAACACAGACACATCTCTATCAAAAAGACAAAATCGTCAGACGCGATTTGTATGCCGTGCAGTCTTCTATTTTATTTGGAATTTGATAAGGTAACACTACGTCTACAAAGACCGCCCTCCTATGTATCTTAGACTAAGTGTCATTAAGTATCAATTAAAAGCCTAAGTGGGCATCGGTACCCAGATTATTGTATACGCTATCAAGTGAGAATATGCTGTTTTTATTCTTAACATCACTCTTTACAATTTACTTCGCCGCTGATGTAATAGGACAATATCAATTAAATTCGGAACAGGACATACGTCTACGAAAAAGACAAGAAGCCGCCTGACAAAATCTGATGTATTCATTGCTGCTCACTAACTAACGTCTTTTGTAGTAGTTTGTAAAGTATAAACTTGTTATGTTTAGACCGCATTTGTATAAACCTATATATGTATAAAAATGTATTAATCCAATTCCAACTGCTTTGTTCTTCAAAGGGTAACCATCCGGTAAATGCTTAGTTAGACAGAAAGATATGATTGTCTCCTTTTATTTACACCTTGGTTTCACAATTCGTTATTTTCCATTTATTTTCCCGTTATGCTCACTATAGTCTCACTAAAACTTTGCAAGTCTCATAAAAGCCGCTTCGGTTCAGAGGCGTAGCGACCCTTCCCGCCGCCCGGGGACAAACTGTCAATTTGGTGCCCCCCTCGGGAGCAAATTTTAAATTTGCACCCACCCCCCCCCCCCCCCACCTCAAACTTTCCCTTTGCCCCCCCCCCCCCCCCCTCAAACTATTTATAATGCAAAAATACAGCTAAAATGACATTTTAATTTGTTTTTACAACCCATTTTGGCGCCCCCTAAAGTCGGCGCCCGGGGTCATATGTACCCCCTGCCCCCCCCATCACCCCATCGCTACGCCTCTGCCTCGGATTTGAGGAGTCCTTGCTTCTCACTTGGATTACTTTGGCCAGCTCACGTATTAGAAAACTTCTCATATATATATATATATATATATATATATATATATATATATATATATATATATATATATATATATATATATATATATATATATATATATATATATAGGGGGCCCAGAGATCTTTTTGCGGGGTGGCCCTTTTTTTCTAGTTCCGCCACTGCATGATTGTCTACTTTTATTTACACCTTGGTTTCACAATTCTCACTATAGTCTCACTAAAACTTTGCAACCACTATCTCAAGTAAGAAATAAAATACGCTTGTACTGTTCCAATTTATTTGATCCTTGGAATGGTTAACTGCATTTTCTGTTTGGTCAGCTCAAGTCGTGTGACATTTAAAGGGAAATAAATTATTAAATCTTAAACCAAACAGGGTGGCCGATTTGTTTCCTATTATTTACCTTTTATGTCCCGGACCAAACCAAACGTTTTGATAAAACCTCATAAAAAGCTGCTTCAGTTCGTTTGTGTTGACATAGATTTAGAGAGTCCTTGCTTCTCACTTGGATAACTTTGGCCAGCTCACGTAATTAAAAACTTCTGCTTCATTCGTGTACCAGACACAAAAAGAAAACAATCCTGGTTATCTTTGGATATAGGGATATGACTGATAGCGATTTAAAAACATTTTATGCTGCCCAGTTAAAAAAATGGTAATACGGGTTGCATTTATAGTAAAGGAATATGATTGGCATTATTTAAGATTTAACACTGAATGTACGATTTCTGTCAATGGATTAACGCTCCTCCGTGTTACTATAACAATAGGATTAGCCACATGTAACAGGAGTGTAACAGGAGTTTAGCTTTTCATAAAAGATAATCCTTGCTTTGTATAAAGGTTTTTCTTTAACGAACTTTATACTTGTAATTTAGACAATTGTATTTACACACTAACATACAAATGCGCAAATGGTGTGTTGTAGTTCCGCCACTGTGTTTTTCTGACTTGCCGTCATGTCTGTACGAACTTTCATGGGAGATTGTCAAAGAAGCAAAATTGTAATTGCTTTGTATCGTCAGCTTCTTAAGGTCTTGCAGGTATATTTTCCCTAAACAGCTTTTACAATAATGGGATAATATGTCTAAACAAAGCTATCCAGACCCCCCTTCCCCCTCTCCTGGACCGAATGAATACCAGATAGACCTTATCACAGTTACTAAAAATTTAGGAAGTCTTTTGGACGTGAGAGTATAACGAAGAAAAGACACCGCTTCAGATTACTTGTTCCTGGTTGCAACGTTCACAATCAAACTGTCACAATTTAAATACATCTTTGTCAGAACACATCACATCATAAAGAGCAAAGAGAAACATTAATCTTTTTTTTAACTTGTTCTTCTTCGTTTATAATTTTAATGTTGGACGGGATAACCTCCAACACTAATAGTACTACGATAAGCTACTTTCCACAGTTTGGTCGGAGGAGGACACTTAAACTGATGATGACATCAAATTGATGTAGATAACAGTTAAATTAGCCACGTGAGTAAAGTAACAATTTATTTCCTGACATTTGACTACGCATAATTCAGTAATGCAACTCAAAATGAGTTTTTTATTTGTATACTACCCAGTTAGGCGCTCTATTAGGTTCGACAGCCACATCCGCCATCACCTAGCTGTATCTCTTCTGTGTTTTCATTTTAATGGCGACACTCAAATTCGAAATTGACAAAACTGTCATTGAATGTGAAATCGTTCAGTCGCTCTACTTCAGTATTATTGGTAGGCCTTGCATAGAGCACTAGAATACTTACACGAAAGTTTCGAATTCGAATCCGGGTTGAAGTCAGTAGATTGTCACTGAGTCCACCAAACTCTGATGGGTACCTAAATTATGTTTTGAAACGTAAAGGCGGCTGGCATAGAGTTGACCATAATATCCCTTCGTATGCCAAGATCAGGAAACATAATTTCAACTCCAGTTCATATCCCCAATAGATCACTAGGTCTAAAGAGGAATCTTTACTTTCTACTTCAGTAATTTATGCTTTCATTGGATTTTGTCAGCTTCTATTTTATGTTATATTAATTCATTTATTTTTTACTTCCGTTTAGTTTCATTTAACCGTTTGCGACGTATGACTTCTAGACTAGTTTGTAGTGATGATTAGTACACTTATTAATAAATATTTTGTCTTCCAAAATTTTAACAAAATTTTTATTAAAAATAAAGACAACTTTACACAACAATGCAGTTTTCACAATTTATTAAACTTCAGTTCAATTGTCATGTAAGTAAAGATAGATTTTAATTTCTTGAATCCAAAAATATAGTGCTTATAATTTTGATCATTGAACTTTTTTAATTTCTTGAATCCAAAAATATAGTGCTTATACTTTTGATCATTGAACTTCTTGTTTAGTTAGGTGACTCAGCCATTTTGCAGCAACGTATCTTGTCCAAGCATCGCAGGTCTTTACAATCACCACGATACAGACCAACAATAAAGCTTCCCTCTGGGCAAGAGCAACACTTAGCCTGCTCAAAACAATCCGAGATGTCAACATCCTCGCAGTGTCCATGCCTACAAGGATGGTTAAGTGGTCTGGTGCAGCGTCCTTCCTCGATGTTGCTGAGAGTTGACCCTCCGATTGACCTATACATACCAGTGAGGAAATACCCATCTCGACACAGTGACCAGGTAGAATCTGTGTCCATAGTATGCCACCAATTTTCTTGAACATAGTCATTGCCTTCTTGCCATGGAAATGGTTTACTGCAGCATTTCACACCTTCCAGTCGGCCAATACGATCATCGGATCGGTCCACAGGACTTCGGCAGAAACTGACAAGCATGTCGCCCATTCGATCACACTCTGACAGTCCAAGCCTATCAAAGGATACGCCCCAGTCTACATCACGACAGTCTGGTTCCACACCAGCAACAAATACTAGCGCAGCGAGTACTTTGAATTCAATATGGATGTTCATTTCTGAAAGAACACTGTTCATGAATGAAAAACAACGGAAATAATAATGACTTTTTAAGTATCTATAATAATAGTTTCGCTGTCTGTCTACCTGTGTATCTATCTATCTATATATCTGTCTATCTATCTATCTATCTGTCAAGAACGCTTTAGAGAAAACACAAGCAGAAAAAAAACATGAATATTAATTAAAAAAAAAAGAAACGTGACGTCACATGGAGCATATAGTAGAAAACAGTCTCAAGCCGGATAGTGCAGAGAGTAATATGACGTCATTAATTCTCGAATAAGCATTGAATTAAAAAGCCAATTTTGTCTAATTTTAAAAGTGTTTTGCGTGAAGAGTTTCTTTCATACATCTCTTCGGGTAGGGGCGAACCCCCCCCCCCCCCCCCAAGGTAGAACATCAAATGCCCCCCCCCCCTTCCTCCGCCAAAAAAAATCGTAATAAAATGTATCTAGAAAATATATTTTTTTACCAGTGTCGGCCTCCCCCGACCCGGAGAAATTTTTTCGCCCCTGCAAAAATTCAAGTACCCTCACCCCCGGAAAAAAAGCCTGAAACGGACACTGCCTGCGTGAGTGAAATTTATCAGCCAAAAGTAGGAAGCAGGCCTATATTATAGAAGTTGGCTTTACCTTTAGTTTGTATGATCTATGGGGGGTAGGCCTACTTTACATTTTCTGGCGTGTTTTAGGTTTTGATTTAGCGCCCGTAGTATGGTTCCTCAACTGGCCATTTATCTCGTTATAAATTATAGTGCAAGATTCGAAATGAGTAATATTACATAATATATAAGAAAACGTATTTTAAAAACTAAACTGAAGTTTGTTTAGGGTGCAGATTCCGGATGGGATGGAATATCTTTAGCATGATTTTCTCTAAAAATTAACACGAAAATAGGTTTTTAATTGATTCCCCTTTTCGATAATATTCAAGTAGGCCTTCACATGTATTGTATCTTGTAATGTCTTTAAAGTCGTGTCCAATAACTTATTTTAAAACTATGCTACTACCACTATTTAAGCTGGGTCTAAAACTTTAACACATTTAATATTACCAAGCCCTAACCCTAATCAAACAAGGCTTATCCTAAATCTAACAATACGGACAATGTAATCAGAGATAAAATAATTGCTTGTTATGTGATTTTCGCGTAAATGTTATTTATATAAACTCTACTCTGTTCATTTGCTTGTTTACGTTAAACAAGAAGATAAGTAGTCTAAAATAGACAACATAAAAGGAGTTGATTAAGTAATGTAAACAAATCGGAGTTATCTAGCTATAAGTTGATCAACACTAACATACCTCAGCCCTTGGTACAGATCTAGAATGCAATAATTAGGATGACATAAGTTAATATAGGAAAATATCCGATCATTTAAGCTGTCTTGATTTGACAGCTATTAATAGCAGTTATTTGATGTGACAGTTTGTCAAACGCGGGAGGAGCTTATGCTAATGATAAGCGAATGAGTAAGTAGCACGATCTATGGGTGAATTTATATAAGCTTTTTTATAATACAAAATATGTGTCGGTCTGTCCGACTATCGGTCAGTCTGTCTGTCCAGTGGGCATCACTAGGTCAGGCGTTACCCGGCGCGGCACCTAATGGTGCCAACCCCTCGAAAAAAACATCTCTATATATTAAGAACATTGAGGGTACCACTGGTCTTGTCAGAGAGTGTACATACATTCCGAAGAGCCTGGTACGTCGGAGGTTTTTTGATCTGGCCGAGTAGAACTGCTGTATGTGCTAGGTTCCGAACGCCCCCACGATCAAGCTGGGTACCAGGCGGTAGGACGACGTCCCGCGCCTGGTGGGTGGGGAAGGAAAGCCCGGTGAGAGCCGATGGAAGTAGCGACCGATGTGTGGGAAACTCTTGTGGTCAGAGTTTGTTACACTGAGGCCTGCCTGGCTTATGGAAGTCGACCTTCTGAGCCGGTTTCCGTATAAAGAAGGAAGGAAGTGTACATACAAGTATTTAATGTAAAGACGACTGGTCAATGGTTTAGTCAAGAAAGGAGATACATCAACTTACGGTTATGGCTAGGTTTATATCACATAGGTAGTGCAATGGCGCAGTCGCAAATAGGCAAGAAAAGTTTCGGGTTGGTGATACAAGGAAAAGAGTAAAGTACTTAGTGAATTGTCATAATTTGCGATGCAGCAAAACACAACATTGTCATCGTGAATATTTACAACTACAGTGCCTATAAGTTATGTCTCCGGGCGCCGATCCTAGGGGCGCCAAAATAAGCTCATTTTAGTTGCGATTTTGAATTATAAATATCAAAAATATAAGGAGGGGGGCAAATTGAAAGTTTGACCCCGGGCGCCTGGAGGGGTCTTTACACGTCTGAAGGGATCCCTTCCAACACAACTAAGTATACGTGTCAACAGGATATGCGCCATTGAGGCCATTGACTACGATTTCAGCCTGCTTTTCATTTTGCATTTGCTTTCATATTCATTGTGATCGTAAGCAACAAACAAAATATATTGCTTGGAATTATTTTTTTACTATCGTTGATATTTATTGCATTATTTAAAGCGTTATAGGCTATAGGCTTAGCTTAGTACTAGTTGCTTGCCGATGCTTGTTTTGTTAGCTATGAGACGGCTTACTCATAAATGCAGTGTTTAATCCATCACTGACAATGCGCTATGGATTTTTCACGTCTTTTCTATACTTTTGAGATTAACCAGTTTGATTCCTTGAAGCTCCCATCTGGTGTGTAGGTTAGGTTTTAATTCTTCTTATTAATTCAACAACATTACAAACAGACTTGTCTCTTCAAAAACTGGGCCTAACATTTAAATAACGTTAATTCCTACCTAGCGTAGTAATTCCGAACGCTGCAATCACCGGACCGATAGGTCTATACAGATTTAAAACTATGTTTTGACAAAAGCGTTATCGGCTTAGCCTATCACTAGTGGGTCCTTGTTTTGTTAGCAATGAGACGGATTATTCACAAATGCAGTGTTGAAGTAAAACAGAACAGTTGTTCAACTCCTTAATTCATCACTGACAATGAGCTATGGAATTATCCTGTCTTCTCTATACTTTTAAGATTAACCTATTTGTATCCTTGAAGCTCAAATCTTGTATGTAGGTTAGGTTTTAAATCTTCGTATAAATTCAACAGATATAAACAACGTCACTAACATACCTGTCTCTTCAAGTAACTAGACCCAAAGGCGTAGTGCGCACCGGGTGACAACATTAAACGGTGACAAAAAGGCCAAAAACAGTAATATAATATACATAAGAAAATGATCATTCCAGATAATTTATTACTAGCCAATGGTATCCGTTACACGTGAATTATTGGTCTATACATTTTTAATGGTATACATTTTTAGAAGAATATTTTATAAAATAGTTATGGGTCAAAACGCAATGTGCTTTACTACAGGTTTAGCGATATTAGTGACAAAGCAAAGAAATAATTTAATAGCTAAAAGTCCGACACATTTAAAATAACATAGGCTACTAATACCTATTCGAAAAAAATAAAACCAAATTATATACATAATTAGTCAACATAACTCCATATTAAATGCACATTGATTAAAATACTTAAATGACTCCGTTAAAAACCCGGCTTTTCAATGGTATTTATGTTGTTTTTTAAAGTAATGTGTGATAGTTTTGGTCGAGGAAATTGTATAATTTCATAAATTACGTCTCGATAAGCAAATCTATATATCTAAATCAAATTTTAATGAAAAGTTCATTTCTTCGTTTTCTAAAATTGGAAGATGACGCCTTTGGTTTTGTGTTCTTTCCGTACTTCAAACATATGACATGTGACGTCATCAATTTCGGCGTTCTTGTCCCAGCTATAATCACAATTTCTGTTGCATAATTAAAACTGTTTTTCTACATTCGAATACGCCTTTATTTTTATTTTTTCCTCTTTAAACAAAATTGTGTTTATACAATTTAAAAATCTACCATATTATTTTCAACAAAAGTCCGTATTAAGTTCTCCATATAAATATGGAAAATATTTTTGCGCACATGGGCTTTTATACATTAGGATTAATTAGAGTAAATAGTGTATTAAGAGCAAATTGACAAATCCCGACAGGGTGGGGGGTATGGCACCATGATGAAAACCTGTTAAAGATAATTTTTGCAGTTATATTAAGAACTGTTCCTTTCTTAGGTCCCTAAATGCTTTTTGTATGTGAATTATTATAAAACTTGCAGGAATTGACGCCATTCGACAAAACTTTAGGAGTGTGACAACAAATACAGCATCCAGCTAAGTGGATTGGGGTGAAACCACATAGGAAATCTGCATATCATTGATCGAGCAAATGATTATAAAATAGCCTACAAGCGTGTAAGTGTGTATGTGTACGTATGTGAGTGTATAACACCAATAGAACAATATCTGTACATTTTATAGTGCTTAATTTCTTTTTTTTTACTGATATGTGACATGTTTCATCGGTTATTTTTCTATTTTATTTAAACGTGTGTTATAGGGCCTATATGGCTAAAATCAATTTATATATCTTTCACGGATTTAAGTCATACATATTTTTTCAATGTAATAAGTTAAATGAAAATATTTTGCTTTTTCATTACTATATAAAATTACGTGTTACAAAATTTTACAACTTTTGAAATGTATTAATACATTTTAAATAAATTAAGCTAAAAATACTTAGAGACGTACATAAAAAAATCATAAAAAACGTTTTAATAACAAGCTTTTATGTAATAATGCACTAAAAAGTAGAAAATAAATTATAGACTACTATTTAAATAACTATAAAGAAAATCGTGGGTCACTTTAGTATCTATTGGATACCTTTACTAATGTTAAGGAAGACACCCACGCTTTTTTATAGTTATTTAAATAGTAGTCTATAATTTATTTTTCTACTTTTTAGTGCATTATTACATAAAAGCTTGTTATTAAAACGTTTTTTATGAATTTTTTTTTCAGTACTTTACATGTTTTATTTACAATTGAGTTATATGACTAAAAACCAATGCGCGCCTACTGGACGTGATGGCGCAGCCATTGAACGTGATGGCGCAGCTATTGAACGTGATGACGCGTGTGGTGTGGTTGGATAGACATGCCTACTAATTCGGTTCAAATTTTAATTAATTCATAAAAAATTAATTAGGCATCCAATTAAGTCAAATTTAATTTCAGATTGCATTGTCTTCATGTCTTGACCCACGTGCCAACTGTGAATCGTATCGGTCAAGTAGAAGTGTCCGAATTTTCACTCCGGCGTTTCGATCTAGACAGACTGGCGACAGACAGACTGTCGAGGAAGTGAGTTAATAAAAGCGTGTAATAATAGAAACCATGAGCAATAAAAAGCGAGCAATATATGAATAGAACTGTTTGGCTTGCAATATTGACAATTTCAACGTTTTATGTCGCCATGAAAGCAGTTGCCAAACATTTTAAAACAATTAACTAACGCTTAACGTCATTTTGATCTTTAAATTGTGTATGCATTATCAGTGTTTCTTTGAGGTATCTCTTCGGAGAGGGAGATACCCTCTCCACCCCCCCCCCTCAGAAGAAAGTCTATTCCCTTCCCCCACCCCCCCCCCCCTCCTGACTAGCTTCGCTTAGGTTTTCGAAAAACGTTTAAGAATTTAAATGATTAATTAATTGGTGATTGGCTGTGAAGTGGAGTGCTTAGGGCATAATTATGAACAGTTTAATTAGTTTCATGTCATGGAACCTGCATTGTATATTCGCAAACTTATTACTCGCAAGTTTAGAACTTCAAAGGCTACATTAATAGTATAAATCAAATAATATGTTTAATTTAATTTCGAAATTAATTATTTTTACATTTCAATACAATAGATAACTTAATTTGTAACGAAATATATATTTAAACTTATTCTATACTTTAAGATATTTGTTTTTCTTTAAAATGGTATACATTTTATTTTTAAAATATTATTTTAAAAAGTTACCCCCCCCCTGCACATAGACCAAATGACGTAGTCTTTGTTTTCTTTTCACAAACAATTGTTTATATGAGAAAATACGACATCTTGACATATCTAACGACCTTAAGTAGTTTCTACGACGGGAATAAAGCTTTTTTTGTTTGTCTAGGGTCGGTTTACGACCACACAAAATATAGGGAGGATCGTTCGTCAATTAATATATATATATATATATATATATATATATATATATATATGTATATATATATATATATATATATATATATATATATATATCATAGAAAGAGAATTGCACTCGCGGTCACTTTTTAGCACGCTTCGAGGGCTTTAAGTCAGACCGACAGTTTTCTCTACGTCCTAGTCATCTATAGAAGTGTATGAAAAAAAAATAGCCAGATGTACAGAGGTTAAGTACCCTAAAATGTGTGTTGAATGTACCCTGTTTTTCCCATAAAATGCAAAGATTATATAAGGAAATACGACTGGTCAGTTTTGACCCATTTCCAGAATTTTCCCGGGTATGGCGAGTTTTTTCTGACACCCCTAGGCATTCTTCTACCACCTGACAAAATATCAATGGCGTTCGTTCGGCAAAAGTTTTTTTTTCGTAATATAGCTCATATAAGGCGCCGGTAAGTCGAGGTCAGTTTTGACCCCCTCTCCGTGGACTTTGCGGCCAACCGGCACCGGCCCTCGTGCCAAATTTTAAGCGTCTGCGGCACCAAGAAGTGCCCTATCTGGCACTTGACCACTTTGCTTAATATATATATATATATATATATATATATATATATATATATATATATATATATATATATATATATATATATATATATATATAGATGATAAGGGCTACGTTTAGTGTTAGGAATTGGATTTTTTAAAATTTATGAATGGTGTTTGGTAGTGCTGCAAAAACTGAAGGTAATTGGTCCACAAAGTGTTAATAGTTAAGCGATAAATGATTGTTTGATTGAATGAGCATTACTTCTTTCACCAAATTCAAAGTTTTAAAGCAACAGTTAAAATAACAAAGAAAGACGACTGATATGATTTAATCACTTTATTTGGTAATAAACATATATCATCGCCATATTGAGTGATACAACATTTTATTTCTTTATTCAATGGAAAATAATTTTAAACATTTGAGGAGCTGTCACTCCTCTCAATTTCAACGTTGTTGACTTTGACGTCATATTCTGGTGTAGCAGGGTAAGCCTGTGGGTCATACGACCCGGCTCGGTATGGTATCCCATCTTGCTTCAAGTTGTTTACCTACAATGTCAATAAATTTACCAGTCAGCTTAAACACGTAGTTGTTTTCGTCACATAAATCGTCAATGACGTTTGAAGAATTTGGGTACACAGACTTAATGTCATTCCATAACCACGGGTAGGCGTTGGATGTGCTATGTCGTTTTAGTGCTTCGTAAAATGGGGTGGTGGCGTCTCCGAATTTGTAGTTGACAGTTGGTGTGTCTCCACTACCCCGGTACTGCTGGTGATATTTTGTGTACTTCCCGTTTGGTCCTTGCAGCTGTCGGAGAAAACCTCTCAGCTCGCAACTGAATCTTGCGATGATCACGAGGGTGTAAGGGACAGTTGTTCGTGTTCTAGTGATAATAGCACTCCACTTCACCGCGCTGAATGGTGCAATTTTATTCGATGAGCTGACAGAGAAACTTTGAGACTGTGTGTTGTTCTTTTCGTCGGTATATGAAGTCGTGGTTTCATAGGCGAACTTAAAAGAAGCTGTAGCACCCGTTCCACCGATAGGTGGTGGTGTATAACTAATCTCAAGCCCAAGTTCTTTAGAATTTTTAAATTCGCTTGTCGTTGTATGCGTCACACTTCGGACAATCGTCTCCGTTCGAGTGATAGTCTTTGTAGCATTTGTCGCGTCGTTGTTGTAGTAGGATCCACTGTCAAGAGTCTCTGGATTTAGGTCTTCAATAACAGGATTCCCGTATTTAATTTCTTTGATGCCGAAACTCCAGTCGCCGTAAACCATACTGAGACGCTGGTCATTCTTGAACCCCTTGCACGTACCAGATCTATCCGCGACCCAGGTGTACTCGTCGCGTCTGAAATCTTCCCCATCAAACGGGGCGATACAGCTTTGGCACCAGCCATATCCCAAATAAGACGCCAGTTGCCCCATTCTATTTAGCGTCTTGTCCATTATCAAGCCTTTGATTTTGTAGGTTTCGTCAATTTTCGCAGGCTCGGCAGCCATCTTACAGCATTTCATTTTGTTGATGCAGTACAGTTGGTTGCAATCAGATCGGTACAGCCCTGTTATGAAGTACCCGTCCTTGCAAGTACACAACCCTCCTTTGTCGGAACAGTTCTGGATGTTTTTGTCTTCATAACATTGACCGTAATTGGTGGGATGGCCCGCGGGTTTGTAACATCTACCGAATTCAATGTTACTCAAACCTTGACCGTCGGACCTGTAGAATCCTTGCAGGAAATAGCCTTGAGGACAGTCAACCCACATGTTGTTCCTCACCAGAAACATTCGCCAGTCGGAGTAGACAATTTGCCTTGGGAAATCTACCCAGGGGTTGGGTGGGTAGCAACACATGGCTTTCTCGAGGTTGGAGATGGGGTCGTTGTCCAATGCCTGTCTGGCCTTGCGGTAGAAGCCAGAGATGACGCCCACAGTCGAGGAACATTGGACGTGGCCTCGTTTGTCGAAACCACTGCTCCAGTCTGAGTACTCACAGAGGCACCACGCACCGGATACCAGGACAGACACCACCAGCAGAATATATTTTACTTCATTCATTCTGGAACGTTTTCTTAAAGTGAAATTTACAAACAAAACTGTTATGTTTGATTTCATTATTTTAGACAAGAAAAGTAAATTTTTCATTTTAAACATGACGTTCCATGGGTCAAATGAAGTAGAGTTCGCATGATTCTGTGATCTCTGCATTTGAAAGGAAAGTGTAGTCAGCACTATGCAAAGCCTTGAATTGAACACGGATTCGAACTCGAGATTTTCGGGCTAGCGCTCTACCGATAGGCCATGTCGTTCTTTAAACGATTGAAACGGTACACAAATCATAATTTAGAAAACATAACTATTAGCATTCCGTATTTCTTAAGTAAACAGTTGTTAACAAAAAAAAAACGTAAAGCACTATTAGCATGTTTTGTTTTATTTTATTTGTATGTACAATTAAACACAAAAATAAGAAAAAGAAAGATTTTCTTAAAATATATAATAATGTAGTACTATTCAAATAACTAAAAAGAAAAAGGAAGTGGAGTTTATTTTCTACTCATGGAATATATTTAAAATAATAAGACTACTACATTAAAAAATATTCAGCAGTGTTGATCATTTCAACACTGTATCGCATTTTAACAAAAAATGTTCTTTTAATAGTGCGTAGGATTTTTACTCTTTTAACGAAAATAATACAACTTGAGTTATATTTAATTTAATGATTGTTTTATTTAGTTAAATATTTAGACAACAACAGTTAAAATATTGTTTCAACTATATTCTTAAAAAAATCAAGGCATAGGCCTACTTAAGTGTATCGGGTAGCTATGTAAGTGTTAACTCACTTTTAGACAACGTATCCGGTACAACACACGCTAAAAGCGCTGAATGATTACTGGTTCTCTAACTAAGGTTTAAATAGCAATAGTTGGTTTTAAAAGTTCACAAGCGCACAAATGTGTGTCTGCCACAGCGGGCGCCCTAAGCAAGTGTTCATTTTTTAAGTTTTATTTAATTTATTGTTCTAATAATAATTTATTATTATAGACAGGCGTTTATTCTATGTGAATAATCTTTATAAAGTTGAGGATGGGAGGGGGGTGGGAGTAGGGTTGTAACCTTTTTAAGTCTTGGGTCGAGAGTACAGAAGAATACATTTAAAACTGTATTTTGACTTGAACAATAAACTGTGAGGTGGACAGTGGCGGAACTAGAAAAAATGGGCCACCCCGCAAAAAATTTTTTTGGGCCCCCCATATATATATATATATATATATATATATATATATATATATATATATATATATATATATATATATATATATATATATATATATAAAACAAGGTTCGCTCTCAACATAAAAAAAGTTCCATCTGGTACACGAATAAATCAGAGGTTTTTCAACACACGAGCTGGCCCCTTTCTAAATCTAGTCCAACACACCAAACTGAGGCTTTCATCAAAACGTTACTAACCGTGTGCCCTGTTTTCCAGAAGTTGAATTAAATGTTAACAATGTCGGCAGTTCATTTCTTGGATCTTAGGACGCGGGTTTGTCCACACTACCAACTAGACACGCCAAGGCATGCTGTAAATCCGTCTGCGACGGCCCGGGTGTCAGGGGAGTCACGGGGCTCTTGGAGCTACCGGTTACATTACTGCACGGGTGATGGGTGTGACACATTGTTTCTTCCGGCAGAGCTCCCCCCCCCCCTCCCCTCCCCCGAAAACAGTCTACCCTGGAAGAAACATTGGTGCGACACCTAATTAGATTTAGTCATCGAGTGTCGTAGCGAGACTTATTCCTAATGTTGTGGGAACTTTTAAACGACTGTCTGTGGGGGCCAACTTGCTCATATGTGATGCGCTCAGGATGACACTGACGCCGGTTGTATTCAAGTAGTAACCTCATCCACTTATGCAGTATCACGGGGCGCTAAATCACATATTTCCGTTAGGAGTCCCCACTCAAATATGTACAAATGTTAGGCCTATGACAGAAACCTTTGCGGGGCTGTACTCAACAGCTTCCCAAGTTTTCATGGCGATTGGGTGAAAGATGCAGTAATGCATAATAATATTAGAGAGAAAAATGTTTTTCACATGTACAACTGTATGTGGCCAGGTCACGCGTTGGATAACCTTCTGATTTAGGGGAGGGGGGGGGGGATTAACAAAAAGCCAGACCCTCACACACCCCCACCTCAATGACTATTAATAATGTTCAATTAATTCTAAACGTTCTAATTCATTTCTAAATAATTATATAAAAAATAATCTTACCTGCCCTGTTTTGTGAATTAGATGTGCCTAATACTATGAAAGTAAATTAATATGTGTTGACTAGATCTAGTGCTGTCTAGTGTCTGACAAAATGTGCTGAAGTGGTGAATCGTACGGTTAGGAAGTAGTTCATAAACGATACATTTATCTCCTCGATACTTGTGAGGTTGAGAAAGAGGGATGGGATAGGGGTCGGCTCGGGAAAAAACTTGAAAGGGACAACAAAACGCCTTGATCTATGTACGTCAGCATCGCCCATTGTAAAACTTACTCAGGGGAGATAATTTGAAGTATAGGCCTTAAAAGTTTACTATATTTCTTGTAAAATCAAAAACAAGTAAACGTATATAAAACTGAAGTTTCTAGTATTATATTATTTTTTAAAAATTATTTGTACGATACAAGATAGTACAGGATACAAATTCAACCACTATCACAAACACATATTAACATTGAAAAATGTACAATGGATTTCGGGTCCCCTACCAATGCCGCAAATATGAACCGCGCATCATGAAAGTATTGAAAGCCCACTTCATATGTAGCGGCTTTTCGTGCTATGGACTTTGTTGTTTTTTTTAAAAAGAATTTTGCCGGCGACAGCGTGTGTTTGATTGTAGGGAAATAGAACTCGGCCTTGACGATGGTTAAAAAATACAACTATAAATAACTGTTTTAAATATGTAAAGAATTTGTCGACAATTTTTAACCCCCTTTTTGGTCCCCATCCCCTGCCCCATCCGCCACAGTATACTTTGGAGGATCGGTCAAACAGTTACGTGTCCTCTATTTAGCTATCAAAGGGAGGGGGGGGGCAACGAGTCAAAGAAGTCATTCAAAATTTGAAGAGTTGCCTATATTTTACACTGTAGTTTGTGTAATGGATTTTATCTTTTGCGGAAGAGCGTGGTATAGTGACTGTAAAATAAAGATAATCGTACCGCAGCTACAGTGTTTTTCTTTTACAAACCAAATATTATGGCAAAAATTAAATTCAAAATTAAAAAAAAAAAAAAATTGGTCAGCCTTGGCCCCTAAACGGCCTCCCCCCCCCCCCCCGCGCATTGCGGGGTCTGGCGGGACTGTAGTTCCGCCCCTGTTCATCAGGTAAATGAACAACTACTGACTAGTGTCTTTAACAAAATGTGCAGAAGTGGTCAGTTTACAGTTCATAGACGGTTCGTTAATCTATGCATTACATCTTATTGTAAGAGTAAGGGTGTGGTGAGGGGTAGAAGTGAGGGGTAGGGGGGAGGGGGGGGGGGGAGAGAGTTGGGAAGGGAAGGGGACAAGAAAGCGCCGATAAACATCTACATCAATAGTGCCGACTTTTTCCGATCGTCTAGAAGACCAGGATAGTCGCCTCGCCGCAACATTTCCCCAGCCCGATTTCAAAGCGTACCGGCACAGTCAAATTTCAGATGCTTCGTCTTTGAAGTTGTCTATATGTCTGGCGGTCTCTCGAGCTATAGTCAGTGCATTTTTCTCAAAGACGTTTGCCGACTATCGTGTTTGTTTGTAACTGTAGAAGAAAGATAACTCGACCACCACCTAATTTATTTATTTTTTTAAAAATAATTTAGCCAGGATTTTTGGGCCCCCAATTGGTCCTGGCCCCCCCGAATTGCGGGGTCTGACGGCACTGTAGTTCCGCCCCTGGGTGGATGTGTCCTCTTATAATCCGGGAAATACTACATGTATGATTGTATAGAAATATATAATTATAGCATATTATTATGAAAACACTGTTTCATTACGTCAATGTAGTTAAAAGTACATACAGAATTGATGCTGTTTATTCATAAGTAAAAAAAAAGATTCTGAAAATACGGTGCAGGCGAATTATAAATATGTAGACCTATATGTCTGTTAGTTTTAAGACGTAAGCCCCCTACTTTTATACATATAAAAAATACATTCTTTGTCACTGTGTAATCAGAAATAAGGTGGAGAAAGATATCGGTTTTTATAACTGTCATCTTGAAGTGATATATGTAACTCTTTTTAAGCTTGTCACCCCCATACGCTACGCCTCTGTGTTTTAATTTTAATTAAAGTACATGTAAGTCACCTTTTGGAGGTTAAATTAGAGTACACTTTTATCACCTTTTGATCACCATGCTCAGCATTTTGCAGCTGTAACAAATTAGTGAAACGACGAAGAAACTTCACTTCTAATCAATGAAACGTTTTTAGGATCTGAAGATGTCTCACACTGTTTCAATAATCTAAACTTAGAAAAACAGCAGTGAAATTACTTTGTTTTAATGCTAATTAGGTTAAATAGCTGAAGTAATGTAGTTGGCGATCTTCATCACAAGTATATAAACAATCTTTAATAAAAAAAAAACATCGCAAGTAATACGGCAACATCGTTGTAGAACCATCTGCAAACAATTATAATTACACTGTTATATTTACACATTAATCTACTCAATATTCTGCCACGCCATCATCAATACATCTATAACTACCTAACATCGAATGCACACTAGTATGTAAAAACCTATAGCTAAACAACATCGGTTACGCACTTGAGCTACACATTAATAACTTCATACCATTATCACAACATAGATTTCTAAACATAAACAAAACCAAATTTACATTAATTTTTAAGGTTATAATTTGGCGCACTGGGCTATCCTATGAGCGCTATGGTGCCTAATTTCGTTTTAAACAGTGTGATAGACTATAGATAGGACAAGTAATTATAATCTTTATAAGTTAATCGAATCCGCGCGTCTTACGGCGCCACGACAGGGTTCTACTAGGCGCCCCGGGCCTTCACGTGTTCACTATGAAAACACTATCAATACATTGGGGTACTATAGTCGTTTACTACGTTGAATCAGGCGGTTCTGCATGCACCTCAGCATGGCGCGATTTGACGCCTTGGGCTAGACTCTGACCACTTTGCGTTTATGTTAATTTTTATGTTTTTTTGTGTTTGGTTTGGGTTTGCGTTTGTGGTTGGGTTTGCGCTTGAATTTGGTTTGTTTTCGTTTACTTTTTCGTTTGCTTGTGTATATTCTTTGTCTTTGTGCTTGTGTTTGTGTTTGCGTTTGTGGTTGTCTTTATGTTTGCGTTTGCTATTGTGTTTTCGTTTGTGTTTGTATTTTTAAATATTTTTTTGGTGTTTTTTTTTTATTTGGCTGTGGTTTGGGCGGGCAATGCTGAGTATATGTTGATTACTAAAACACACATGTCATGGTCCTCTACAGATCGATTATTCACAAAGGCCAGTGCAGGGCCTGCCCAGGACGGCTAGTTGTATATATATATATATATATATATATATATATATATATATATATATATATATATATATATATATATATATATATATATATATATATATATAGGTAAAGTCCCCAAAAATATTTTCTGCGAGGGGGCCTTTTTGTCTTTTTCCACCACTGGTCGCCACGTTCTATTAACATGGAGATAATCTTTATGCCAGATAATCCGATCGGTGCTTAGCAAACAAACTATCTATTCATCTATACCGGCTCATTGGATTATCAATAGCTGTGGTTATTTCCGTTGTAATTTATGTATTATAGCGATATAGGCTAACTGATAGTACTTCAAAAACATGTACACGCTGCCCAGTCAAAAAATGTTATACGGGTTGCATTTATAGTAAAGGAATATGATTGGCATTATTTCAGATTTAACACTGAATGTACGATTTCTGTCAATGGATTAACGCTCATCCGTGTTACTATAACAATAGGATTAGCCTCACAAGAGATTTGTAACAGGAGTTTAGATTTTTTAATCCTTGCTTTGTATAACGGTTTTTCTTTAACGAACAATATACTTGTAATTGTAAAAATAGTATACACACACTGACCTACAAATACGCAAATGTTGTGTTGTAGCTGTACGAAATTTCAGGGGAAAATTGCCAAATGAGTTTGAAAGCAAACATGTAATCGCTTTGTACCGTCAGCTTTTTTAATGTCTTGAAGGTATATTTTCCCTAAACAGCCTTTACAATAATGGAGCAATACGTCCATGCAAATCTATCCACAAGACCTCCCCCCTCTCCTGGACCGAAATAAAACCAGACAGACCACATCACAGTTACTAGAAAGTTAAGAAGTCTTTTGGACGTGAGAGTATATCGAGGAAATGAAAAGCTTTAGATTTTCTGTTCCTGGGTGCAACGTTCACTCTCAAACTGACACCATCTTGGCCCGATCACATTATAATATATAAAAGCTCATGGGCGCACTTCTCTCTCTCTCTCTCTCTCTCTCTCTCTCTCTCTCTCTCTCTCTCTCTCTCTCTCTCCATCCCATGCGAATGGCTATCTCTGTTTCTGTCAATGATCAGATCACTGAGAAACTAATAGATATACCAGCACTTCCTGTGTGGATCGGCCGACTATCTCAATGATAATTGCTCCGACTCTAAGCAGTTTGAATCTATAAATAGAATAACAAAAGGAAGGAATCGAAATTTTAAACTGATTTCCGCCATTAAAAAAATAACATGAAACCTACAGTTCACGACACATCGCATAGGAATTTAAAATAAATATTAGGCCTATAGGTTTAATACATATTGCATAGAATATAGAAATTTAGATCTAGTATTCTGGTTAGTTGTTATTTCATGTTTATTAGAATATAGTCTAGAATCTAATCATACGGCTGCATAAAAAGAAAGTTTGAAGGAAATAGAATACTTGAATAGGAATCTAGAGAAGCGGAGGTAAGAAGGTTAAATTAGTAATTTACATGATTTTTATTGTAGTTTCACTGTTTGTTAGGCCCAATTATTAAATCTTTAGATCAGAGGTCCAGCTTGATCATGTGTGGTATCTATTGTGGTGCATTGGAATGAAAAGCCCACATACTTAAATATATAATCTAGTAGGCCTATACTATAACTGTACTGCCCTATACTTTAAATTTGTTGCCACAAGAAAAAAGCCTATTTACTATTAGGCCTATTAGTTATAATTTAATTAAATTGAAATATTTGTTTATCTTTATAGTTTATAGTGAATGCATGCTAATGAGCATTATTCAAGCTGCTGTTATATTTAGGCTCATAGGCCTATATACTCTATAGCTTAGGCTATATACTATAGACTAAATATTATATACCAATATTGTGCATACAACTTAAAGCATGTAAGCATACACAATAATAATTATCATTAGACCTATAGTAACTAAGACTCGTACTATTTAGTACTACTTTAATACTACCTTTAAACTATTAGGCATAATGAAATAATGATTAATGATTTTAGTGTTTTCCGCACTCGAGAGGAAAGAGGTTGCAGGGAACTTAGAGACTAATCTTTGCCAACATACTGGATTTCTGGTGATGACAATAGCAGCAGATAGTATGCGGCTCAGTTAATACTAAAAACAATTGATTTTAGTAATTAGTGGTAAGCTCTTTTTTAAAATAATATATTATAACATGGTATCGCAAAGGTTCAGGTTGTCCAATAAATGGTAATTGGAGTCAGGTTTAGGACTATAGTTTAATGCTTGGTTAGTAATATGCATCAAGTTGGGAAAGACAAAGAAATGGAAATACATAGAATTTAATGTGTTCATTCGCAAACGTTACTATTTAAATTTTTTAGGCCTGCTATTTATTGCTGAATAATAAAATCACTATACTTATTCACTATATTATGTTTAAATAATGTGAGTTTAGATCAGTCGAGTAAATAAATTTAATAGCAAGACATAACTAAAATTTACAATGAATATATATATATATATATATATATATATATATATATATATATATATATAATTTGATTGCTATTTTATAAAAGTATGTAAATCACAGAACAAACATAACGTTGTATTAGGTCTACAACTTAACAAAAATGCTACTACTTTGATGGATTGCACTAAATAGGGGTGAGCTTTAATTTAATAATTTGTGAGATATTCTTGCTAATCTATGTGTAAATTGCATTTCAGGACTATGAGTGTGTGTTTGGCCATCCAGATTTCATAACTAAAACTGATGTTCAATTACAAGAGATATTAATCAGTCTCCGTGGACTATACACTGTGCCTAGTTTCATCCTCAGGTAACTGTACTATAGGCATAACCCATTTTTTTAAAGTAATTATTATAGCAAGAGATAGCATTATATGTTATAATAAATATAATGGATTTTAATCCAAAATATTTAATTAATTATTGTCTTTTCTTAAATTCTAATAAATCAGTGACTTGTACAACATAGAGGGTATTATATTTGAATGATAATTGAAACACATATTGTTATAGAGCTCAAAACTATGTACTTATCTAATATAATTAATATACTGAAACAGTTTTATTGAAGCATATTATTTCATATTTTACCACACAGAGACTGATGTGTAAGCTTAAAGTAAAGACATCAAATCAAGGTATCAGCCATTAAGAGGGTAAATATTGATAGTCTACTTCATTAATCTTCAATATGAATGAACACAATTTTAAATCTATAATCTTTGCTGATAATGTTTGTTTCTTGTTATTCATCATGTTCAGTGCTTTATCTTTTCAAAGTAATTAGTTATAGTAAAGAAATATTAGAGATAGTAATATAAATTTGTAATTTATTTTTCTTGCAAGTTCCACAAAAGAAAGTATCAAAATATTTTGCCTTTATTTCATTTACAGAAAAACATTCAAAATCATATTGTGATACACAAGTCAAGCAAGTCTATGACCAGCATTTTGATACAGGCCAAGAAAAAGCTGGATACTTGATTGGAAGGGTCGCACTTCTTCTTCTTCTTCTCCGTTCTTAATTATTAGTGTTGAAGGGGATCGAGATTTATCTGCCAGTGGGTTTGAACTCGAGACTTTGTTCGAATTTATCAACCATGAGCTTTTTGCCGACTCGACCACGCCTCCCACACAATTAAGCGTTACGTGTCAACTGTTTATGCGCCATTGAGGCCATTGACTCCGATTTCAGCCTGCTTTTCTTTTTGGATTTGCTTCCATAGCCTTTGTCCAACCAAGAACAAACTACAAGGCAGCAGTTTTTTTAATTTTGGAGTTATCTCTCCTAGAAGAGTGGCTGTCCCCAGCTAACGAGCCTCATCTGCCCGAGGGTTCGAACTCGAGACTTTTCGGTTTAGCAACCATGAGCTTTTACCGACTCGACCACGCAAGGGTCGCACAAAAAACATGGGTTATCACTAGGGAAACAAGCTCGCAATACAGTTCACTGTTAGGACAGCAAGCCAAATACTTCTAAACTTATTTGAATCATTTTTGCTGTTTATTATAATTCATTAAATTGTCTTATTAAATATATAAATTTATATATATACACAATTCCTAATATAGAATTTCTAAAAATGTTTTATTATAATATTTAAAAATGAAACAAACATGTTCCCAGAACACAGCCACATAATGTCAACATGTTCCCAGAACACAGCCACATAATGTCAACATGTTCCCAGAACACAGCCACATAATATCAACATGTTCCCAGAACACACAAAATGGCAACATGTTCCCAGAACACACAAAATTTCAACATGTTCCCAGAACACAGCCAAATAATGTCAACATGTTCCATGAACTCACAAAATGGCAACATGTTCCCAGAACACACAAAATGTCATTATGTGCCCAGAACACACAAAATGGCAACATGTTCCCAGAACACACAAAATGGCAACATGTGCCGAGAACACAAAAAATGACAACATGTGCCGAGAACAATGCCCCTTACAGGTGACATGTTCCCAGAACACAGCCCGTAGTTGGCCTGCTATAAAAAGTTAACAATACTTCACTTTTTCCTTAACAATTTTACAAGCAGGTAATAAAGCCATAAATCTTTACTGTGGTGGATATAGCCAATAAAATAGGGTAACCTTCACTATATGCAATTTGTAGTTTTCAATGCCTGTCCCATGCATATTATTTAGCCCAGTGTTTTGGGCCTTGCTTTATTTACTCAATAAATTATATAGGCATGAGAATTTTCATTTTAATCTGCAAAAGCTACATTCTGTACATTATTATTTTCAAACTACATCATATATTTTTCTCTTCTCTGATAAAAAATATTCCTCATATTGTTTGTGTCAAGTATTTTATTTTTATCTATGCAATTTTATATTCTTATTTTATAATAATTACTTTTATACAAATTCTTTTGAAAACTGTTCTTTATTGATTTGTATCATTTTCTTTATTTCTGAAAAATAAAACTTTGTTTGAGAATCCTTTTTTTGTTTCTGAACAAATTAATAAACATAAATACCTACCAGGCTTAATATCCAGCAACATTAAACAATTAAGTAGGGCATATTGTTAGTAATGGTAAATTTTATACTAATTAATGTGATTTCTCCTGGCCACCTTGTTCTAAATACCTTCAACTGTGTCAATGTTGCTACCAACTCCAATAATTAAAACTGAAGCCATTTACTATGATGTAAAACTTGGGTGTAATCCAAATCCACCCAGTTGCCGGGGGCAAGGTACCAAACATGATGTCCAGTAGAGGGTTAAGAAAGTATCATTATTAAATCACTATTAAACCCCTCCTCGCCTACGCCATTGCTTGTATGCATATGGACGTTATCGGAATTTACTGTATTGCTTATAAGTCGAAAATGCGAAAAAGACACGTTTAACATTACTAGTTTGAAGAATAACATTCATGTTAGCCGAAACAGGTGTATTCTAAAGTTGTTTAAATTCATTTTATTGTTCATTATGATTATGTTGTCGTAAAATATAGGCCTATTTAAAAAAAGCATAACTAAAAAGTGTTTTAACGCATTTTCCTCTTAGAAAAGCCTCACATGCATGATATCATTAACATTACGGCAAATCAAACCCTTGAAGAAGCCCCATCAACCATTCAATTATTACGATGGGCAACAAATAAAACGCCCGCATCAAGGTACAGTCCTTATGCTATCGACATTAGCTCAACCCCGGCAACTAACGTGTCCCAAAACCAAGAATTGAAATCTTGACCCATTATTCTGATTAATTAGTGGTTAAACATCTTTAGGCATCTGATAACGTTAGTTTTTAATCTAGTGTACTCAAAAAGGAACAACATAAAGCTTTATGCCGCCTTAAAAACCCAATCCCATGTTATGCAAGGCGTCGATAGAGAAAGAATAAGGCTTTGAGTAGAACAGGCAAGGGCTTAGATAACTGCCAAAATACCTAATCTGTAGACCTCACAAGTCTAGACGATATATTTGTGCCTCTGTTTTTAGACTTTCAGAACAAATACATGTGATGTGGTCAGTAGGCACATAAAAGAGAAAAGTAGTTTTAATCTAGAGACTTCAAACATTTCTGAAGGACCGAATTTGAACTTGTAGGCCGTGGTGTCGATGCCAAAGTTTAGCGTCGTCCGCAAAGATAAGCTATCTTTAAATCATCTCTATGCCCATATTGTGACAGATATTTACAAATGTGTCTAATATAGGACAGAATACATAGCTACTCAACAGAGATAAGCGCAATCACTTTTCCACGACTTAAGAAACCACTGTACTGCAAAACCCACCTAAATGGAAAATGTCTTAGATGTGTGTTTTAATACAAATGTGTACCTCGTCGCGAGTTAGGACCTGTAGGTAGTCTGTTACTACTCTATATCTAAAAACAATAAAAAGATAACGTGAATTTTACTTGTTCAATTTCTTGGTTAACTGTATTTGTTGCATCTTGTTCAATTTTGTTAATATTGATTAACCTAAAGGGTTCAAATGTAACAAAGAAAATTGTGAATAAGTTTCCGGGTGCGGGTATGCGGACACTAGTTAAAGTAGGCCCTATATATCTATTTATATTTATAGAAATGAAAGTATGTTTATCTGTTTGTCCTATATGAATTACTACACCTTTTTCTTTTTCATCGGATCGCCATAAAACTTTGTGAACAGAGTTTTTTCCAGGAATCTATTCGGAGGGGGGGGGGAAGCAGAGCCCCCCCCCCACCCCCCCGAAGAAAGTCTATCGACCCCCCCCACCCCCGAACGAAACGGAATTTATATAGAAAAAAATACTTTTAACAGTGTCCGCACGCCCCCCCGGAAAGATTTCGCCAGGGCGGCGCCCTAGCTGGAAGCAGAAGCGTAGCAACCTATTCCGGCGCCCGGGGCGAACTATCAATTATGTGCCAACCCTATTCAAACGCTGGCAAAAAGGCGCCCATCCCTACATACACTCCCCTGTATAAAATAATTGAGGATATCAGCCATGTATAAATCTGTTTTCTTAAATTTTACTGAAGAATGAGGATTTTTTTAAAAATTGTCTACCCCTTTTGGCGCCCCATTCGATCTGGGGTCTCTGACAGGAAGCAATGCAATTTTTCTCCATAAAAATAAAAGCCAGATGCAATTTGGCACTGTTCGTACGAGAGTCATAAAATTTTGGGTAGTTGGTGAAAAGGGTTTCGAGAAAGAAAAAAATTCTTAAGTGTGGCACCCTGGGAGGGTTCGATTTTTCTAATTATACGATTATGAGCTCAGAATCCAGAGGGGAATCCACAGGGGCTATCTCATCAATTGCGGTCATAGGTAATACTAGATTCAGCAGAGGCGCAGCGAGGGGGGCGGGGGGTACATATGTCCCCGGGCGCCAACCCTAGGGGCGCCAAAATGGTTGGAAAAATTTTAAAGCTCATTTTAGCTATAATTTTGCATTATAAATATTTAAAAAAATACGGGGGGGGGGGGGCGCCAAATTGAAAGTTTGTCTCCGGCGGGAGGGGGGGGGGGGCGCCAAATTGAAAATTTGTCCCCAGGCGCCAGGTATGGTGCTACGCCTCTGAGATTCGGTGATAAAACTACACCAGGTTCATCCGCCAGCTCCCCGGCGGTTGAGTGGCCCAGAGCGGCCAAGACCCACCTCGGGCGACACTACGGTTTAGATGGGTTACTATAAATGTTCACTAAGTAGAATAATGAGCGGCCGCCGGCGCCCTGGCAGTTGGCGACAGCGAGCGCCCCGGGCTCTACAGTGAGTGCCTCCTTAAAGAGCACCCTACAATAGGGACACGGTGGCACACGACATTTTATAATTAAACCGAATTAAAGGCGCCCCTACGGAAATATAACCAGTGGCTCCCAGGAGCGCCAAGGGACGCGTCTCTAACACATGGGCGGTCGCCAATGTGTGTTCTACCTCACTATTACAGAGGTTGATTAACGTACACTCAAGGCTTTCATACAGTGAGCCTTGGTGCGTCTAGGCGGCAGTGTGGACAAACCCGCGCCCCAAAAACGAATATGTGGGTTTGTTTGTTTAAGCATTAACAAAGATTTCATTCGTTTGTCATTCAAATTTGAGAAGTTAATGCTAATACCCCTGTGGTGGTTTCTACGAAAAAAAATTCGATTTGGTGGCGCCCTGGCAGGGTTCCATTTAGCTCCCCGGGTTTTCCCGTGAGTACTATGGTACCTTTGTTCGTTTTAATAATTGCGAAACGCTATGAATATGATGGGCTACTATAATCGTTCACTATACCGAGTGAGGCGCCTTCCTACCTAGGCCCACCTACCTACATACCTAACTCCCTGCCTACGTACCTACCTATCTACTAACCTGCCTGCGCTGCTGCCTGCCTACCTAATTTCCCACCTACCGTTATTCCTGCCAAACTGCTTTCCTTCCACCCCGCCTGTCTACACACCTCACATCCTACTTACACACACACATATCTTCGTATGTATATATGTATGTGTTAGTGTGCTCTAGGACTATGTATTTTTACATTTTTGTTGTTACGTAGAACTATTCAGTATAAAAGAGGTTTCCTTTTTTTTGACGTTGTAACTGCCGCTAAATTATTCTTTTTTGTATGTGTGCATAAAATAGTGTAGGTTTATTAACAAAAGTAAATTTTAGTATGTATTTAAGTGTATATAATCATTTTCGTCAAGCCAATGTGTTCATAATCTTAAATTTGAAAACCCATGAAACTCGATAGCCAAAGATTTAGAATGAGAATAATTGCTATTTAACAAGTAACACCTATTCTAATTATTGTAATAATATTTTTTTTTTAAATAAATATACACAGAGATAGATTGTTTTCTTATATAATTTATTTAAAAAGTCAACTGTATTTCATAACGAAAATTAACACAAAATACATTCGAATAGAAACTGTCAAGGGAGACTACTCTAATATTTGTAGGAATAATAGTTTTTATTTAGAGTTTTTTTTTATTATTAGAAGAAAAGTTAATCATGTAGGTTCTATAAAAGATTACCTTGCATTTAAAAAAAAAGATATTCGATAGATTTAGAATGAGAAATAGTCAAAATTATTTATTATATTCATTAGTTGTTTTTTTTTAATAATATAGTACAAAGACCTGTTTTAATTATTTTTAAAAAATCTTATTTTAATTAATAAATTATAAATGAAGATCGAGGATCTATATTTTTAAAAAAATAGTTTACCTGTCCCTAAACAATTGTATCAATCGCTGAGAAATTAAGAATTAATAATTACGTTTAACGCTTTATTAATTAAACGAGTTGAATTATTTCCGTTTTGATAAACTCTCTCTCTCTCTCTCTCTCTCTCTCTTTATAACTACTAACGCTTTATCATTGAGTTTCTTAAGAGAAAATTACAGGAGAGCGGTAGTTATCATTGACTCTGTCATTGATAATTTCATTGAGTCTTTCTTGAAAATAGTGTTTGATCGGCTGCTCTCTCTCTCTCTCTCTCTCTGTTTCTTTCTCTTTCACTCACTTTCTATCTCTGTCCGCAATATTTTTGGCAACGTGATCAGTATGTTCAGCGATAAATGGAGAACTTAAAGATACGGACTTTTGTTGAAAATAATATGGTGGATTTTATAAATGTACGAGCCGGCCCGCGGTATAACATACGCCGCTATTTAGTTGTTTTTTCTACTTTTCAGTAATTCATAATTTGTGAATTCGACAGTACCAACGCTGCCACTGAAAATATTTCTTTAAAACACTATAAGTAGCTCGTTAAGGACGATACCCCCCCCCCCCCTCCTTCCCCCCCCCTCTGTTAAAGTAAACTCCACTTAGTTACCCCCCTACGTTTAAAATCGTTTCAAACTAAATTATCTGCCCCTAATAGTCGTCACTAAACCCGGCTGTGTTTGTAATGTTTGTAAACATAAAGAGTAAACCACAGCTCACTAGACCATGTAGGGGTGGGGGTGGTAGGGAGCGCGTTTGCAGCTTGTTTTCTAGCGGCTCCCAGAAGAGAATTATATATATAGATAAACTAAATTTTATTTAAAGAAGGAAAAAAAAAAATTTCATATTCGAATGTAGAAACACGTTTCTAGCTAAAGTGTTTATTGGCGTGACAAGAACGCAATAAACAATGACGTCACAAAGGAAACAACACAAAACTAATTACGTCATCTTCCTTCTTCTTCTTCGTTCTTAATTTTTAGTGTTGGAAGTGATCGAGCCTTATCTGCCAGAGGGTTTAAACTCGAGACTTTTTTTTTGAATTTATCAACCATGAGCTTTTGCCGAATCTACCACGCCTCCATCACAATTAAGAATTACGTGTCAACTGGTTATGCGCCTTTGAAGCTATTGACTCCGATTTGAGCCTGCTTTTCTTTTTTTTGGATTTGCTTCCATAGCCTTTGTCCAACCAAGAACAAACTACAAGGCAGCTGGTGTTTGATTTTTGAGTTGTCTCTACTAGAAGAGTTACTGTCCCATCTAACGAGCCTCATCTACCCGAGGGTTTGAACCATGAGCTTAACCGACTCGACCACGCCGACCCCTGCGTCATCTTCCAATTTTAGAATATAAATAAATAAAGTATTTCATTTAAATTTGATTTATAGCTGCTTACCAAGACGTACGCTATGAAATGAATACAATTTTCTCGGCATAAAATTTTACAATTTGAATTTTTGATTTTGGATCGAGATCTAGATCTAGAGTCTAGAGCTACGGAAAAACTAGACTTAAGCGAGCCATAGATACTATATTTAACCCTTGGAATAAAAATTCAGATCTTCAACACACTAGTAAAGCCTGATTTATTCTATGGAGCTGAGACATGGAGAATAACTGCCTTTATTAAGAAAAAAAATACAATCATTTATAAACGCATGCCTCAGAAAGATCCTGCGAATTCGCCTAAAACCATCAGAAATGATGTTCTATGGCAACGGACAGACCAACTGCCAGCTGAAGTAGAGATCCTCCGGAGAAAATGTAAATGGATCGGCCACACATTCAGGAAGTCTGTATTTAGTATAACAGGATATGTTTCGCCTGAAATCCACAGGGCAGGAGGAGGAGAGGCAGACCCAAGAAAGACCTGGAGACAAGACCTGGAAGAAGACAACAAGAAGATTGGATACAATTGGGGACAGTTGGAGAGACTAGCCCTGGACAGAGTCGTCTGGATAGCTCTTGTCAGCGGCCTATGTTCTAGGAGAGACGACAGGCAAACCTAACGTATCCTAGATTTTAGAGCTAGGCTCTAGCTCTATCAGTCTAACTACCATTGAAAAGCCGGGTTTTTAACGAAATCATTTAAGTCTCTTAATCAGTGTGCATTTAATATGGTGTTGTGTTGACTAATAATGTATATAATTTGGTTTTAATTTTTATAATAGGTATTGGTAGTCTAAGTTATTTTAAATGTGTCTGATGTTTTTAAACCATTTAGTTATTTCTTTGCTTTGTCACTAATATCGTTTATCGTGTAGTAAAGCACATAGCGTTTTGACCAATAACTGTTTACTTTCTCGTATATATAGAGTATAGAGAAAGTGTTGTTATCGTGCAAAACAATCGAAATTTTTGCAAATCTTGACGTTTTACACCTCCCTGAGTCAGACAAAACATAATTTTGCAATCTTGTCAGTATGTATGTGTGTGTGTGTATATATGTGTGTCTGTAAACACGATAACTTGAGTAGTAATTTACGCTAGTTCCGATTTCTAAAAAAAAAACGCACGTGAATTTATAAAGTACTAATAATATTCCGCACACAGATTGTTTGGCGTTCACTTGGTGCGCAATTCATTTATCTACGAAGTTCTAATCTATTTTAATAAGTTTAAGAAATGAAAAAAAGGATGGTGTCACACAGTGCGGTCCAAACCCCCGCCTCCCCCCCCCCGTTTTTGCTACGCCTATGCATCTGTCAGTCATTTCATTAGTATCTTTGGGGGCGGAGTGGCCTAGCGGTAGAAAGCTGGTCTACTAACCCGTAAGTAACTCGAGTTCGAATCTAGGTTCAAGACAGTAGACCGTACATGAGTCCTCCCAGCTCGGATGGATACCTAACTCACGGGAGGGTTAGTCAAGGCGGCTGGGCATAGTGCTGACCACACCATATCTTCATATGCCGAGATCACAGAAACAAGTGACCTTTAATTCACTTGCCCTGTATAATGTCATTTTTGAAAAGGAACACTACTTTTTCACTGTCTATCTTACTGTCCATATTTCTTGTGTTCATTTATCCGAATGTCAGTTTGTGTCTTCATCTGTCAGTTTGTCTAATGTCTTCATACGTGTTATTCTGTCTTATATATGTCTGTCTTTTCTAATGTCTGTCCGCCCTTCCGCCCGTCCGTCCTTCCGCCACTCCGTCTGTCCTCTGTCAGCCCATTTTAATTTTAGGGAGAGCGCGAGTTAAAATACAGAAGCAAAAAGGCTTCTGCTTTGAACATACTTTTCCGTTTCTTCTTTTTCTTTGCTCTTAATTTTAGTGTTGGAAGGGATCGCCTCCAACAAAATTAAGCGTTACGTGTCAACTGGTTATGCGCCATTGAGGCCATCTACTCGGATTTCAGCCAACTTTTCTTTTTGGATTTTCATCCATAGCCTTTATCCAACCAAATAACAAACTACAAGGCAGCAGTTGTTTGATTTTAGAGTTGTCTCTCCTAGAAGAATGGCTGTCTCGAGTTTCAAACACGTAATTTTTCGGTTTAGCAACCATGAGGTTTTACCGAGTCGACCACGCCGACCTCTTTTGAACGTACAACATTCATTGTAATTGTAAGCAAAAAACAAAATATATTGATTGGATTTTTTAAATACCATTGATAACAGAAATGTGATGGCCTCCTGTTCTGCCCTTTAATCCATCACTGACAATGAGCTATGGATCTAACACGTCTTATCTATACTTTTGAGATTAACCACTTTGTATCCTTGAAGCTCCTATTTTATGTGTAGGTTAGGTTTTAATTCTTCTTATTTATTCAATAGATTAAAACAATGTCAATAACATACCTGTCTCTGCACATAACTAGGTCCAAATGTGTAGCATGGGGGGGGGGGGGGGGTGGAGGGGTGGCAGGTGCAGACCGCACCGGGTGACACCATTTTTGGAGGGGGGGGGGGGTAACACCAAGGCCAAAAACAGCAATATATATACATAAGAAAATGATAATTTGAATTACTTTATTGTTAATTAGAGTATATAGTGTATTAAGAGGAAAGATGAGAAATCCCGAAAGGGTGGGGGTGACACCATGATGTTAACCTGTTAAAGATAATTTTTGCAGTTGAATTAATAACTGTTATAGTTAGGTCATTAAATGCTTTTTCTATGTGAATTGCTATAATGTTTGCAGGAACTGACGCCATTCGACAAAAAGTTAGGGGGATGACACCAAGTACAGCGTCCAACTAAGTGGATTGGGGTGAAACCACACAGGAAATCTGCATATCATTGATCAAGCAAATGATTATACAATAGCCTACAAGTGCGTAAGCATGTGCATTTGTACATGTATCAGTGTATGACACCAATAGACCAATAACCATATGTCGATGTTATTACTTTTCCTTAGTTTTCTTACTTTTCCTTAGTTTTCTATTCTATTAAAACGTGTTTAATATATGTCTAAAATCAATTTATATATTTTTCACGGATTTGAATCATTGTCATAAATATTTTTTAAAATGTAATAAGTTAAAGAAAAACATTTTGCTTTTTAATTGCTATATTATTATAAAAGGGCGTGTAACAAAATCCAACTACTTTCGAAATGTAATAATTGATTGTAAATAAATTAAGTAAAAAATACTTAAGAGACGAAAATGAATAATAGACACCATGAGCTATAAAAAGCGAGCATCAGATGAATAGAACTGGCTGGCTTGCCACATTGACAATGTTGACGTTTTTTGTTGCAATGAAAAGAGTTGTCAAACGTTTTGAAACAGTTTATTTGAAAGACGAAGTTCAGTTATTAGCTTAAAAAAATTAAATATAATCAGAACAAGGCATTTATTTGAATACATATACACATGTATACATACTTACAGGGGTATATGGAATATGTATATAATATATATATATATATATATATATATATATATATATATATATATATATATATATATATATATATATATATATATATATATATATATATATATATATATAAATATATATATATATACACACACACACACACACACACATATATATATATATATATATATATATATATATATATATATATATATATATATATATATATATATATATATATATATATATATATATATATATATAATATATATATATATATATATATACACACACACACACACATATATATATATATATATATATATATATATATATATGCAATATTTTTCTTTCCCGGGGGGGTGACACTATTAGGTGCCGCACCGGGTGAATCCCGACCTGCTACACAACTGACTAGGCCTAACATTCAAATCCACGTTAATTCCTACCCGACGTAGTGGTTTCAAAAGCTGCATATCACAGGAACAAAAGGTCTATACAAGTTTAAAACCATGTTTTGTTTAAGCATTATAGGCTTAGCAAATTACTAGCTCGTCCTTGTTTTGTTAGCTATGAGACGGATTTTTATCAAATGCAGTGTTGCTGATACCCGATTTGCGTGCTAGAAAATAATATTTGTCGGGAGTGTCGCTTTATGTTGTTTTTGAGCCGAAATCGATATCACCCGATGTTAACATTCGGCGGGAAGGGGCGTTTTGATGTTTTTCATGAGGAAAAATTCAAGTTTGCGTGTTTTGTTTTATGATAATAAAATAGCCTTTCATTTAAACATTCAACGGGTTACTTAATTTACTTTAAAACAGAAGTCTAAAATATTTTCACACTCTCTTATCCAAAACATACTGCTTGTTCTTTATTTGTCTTTGAGGAGTCACAGTTCGCTTTAGCATTGTTAAAATTCCCCAATATGAATCATACTGTATAAGATATTACTTTATTATTGATCTATGCACATTTTATTAAATTCAATACACAGCATATCTACTTAAAGTTTGTTAAAAATGAATAATGTATGTACTATGTGTGATTTGACGTAATAGTTTTTATCTGAACTTCAATTATTTTGACGTTAAAACACAACCTGTAACCCCCCCCCCCCCCCCCACACACACACAGGAGTAACAGTTCGCTTTAGCATCTATATATATAATTCTCTTCTGGGATCAGTTAGAAAACAAGCTGCAAGCGCGCCTTTGCAGTCCCCTCTCTTCCTCTCTATCACTACCACCCCCACCCCACCCCCACATGATCTGGTGAGAGGTGTTCACTCTGTTTACATTTTACAATCATAGAGACGGGTTCGGTGACGGCTATTAGGGGCAGATAATTGAGTTTGAAACGATTTTAAACGTAGAGGAGGTAACTAAGAAGAGACTGCTTTCACGTGGGGGGGGGGGGGGGGGGGGTGTAGTGTTTTTAAGCAAATATTTTCAATGGCAGCATTGGTACTGTCGAATTCACAAATTATAAGTTACTGAAAAGTAGAAAAAAAAACAACTAAATAGCGGCGTATGATACGCAGCGGGTCGGCTCGTTGTTAAAATTCCCCAATATGAATCAAACTGTATTAGATAATACTTTATTATTAATCTATGCATATTTTAGTAATGCAATTCAATACACAGCATATCTACTTAAAGCTTGTTTAAAATGAATAATGTATGTACTATGTGTGATTTGACACACTAGTTTGTATCTGAACTGCGATTATTTTCACGTTAAAACAATTATACCGACAACTCTATTACCCCCCCCCCCCCATCCCTCACCAGGGGCGGAACTACAGTGCCGCCAGACCCCGCAATGCGGGGGGGCCCAGACCAATTGGGGGCCCAAAAATCCTGGCTAAATTATTTAAAAAAATAAAAAAATTAGGTGGAGGTCGAGTTATCTTTCTTCTACAGTTACAAACAAACACGATAGTCGGCAAACGTCTTTGAGAAAAATGCACTGACAATAACTCGAGAGACCGCCAGACATTAGACAACTTCAAAGACGAAGCATCTGAAATTTGACTGTGCCGGTACGCTTTGAAATCGGACTGGGGAATGTTGCGGCGAGGCGACTATCCTGGTCTTCTAGACGATCGGAAAAAGTCGGCACTATTGATGTAGATGTTTATCGGCGCTTTCTTGTCCCCTTCCCTTCCCAACTCTCTCCCCCCCCCCCTCCTCCCTACCCCTCACTTCTACCCCTCACCACACCCTTACTCTTACAATAAGATGTAATGCATAGATTAAACGAACGTCTATGAACTGTAAACTGACCACTTCTGCACATTTTGTTAAAGACACTAGTCAGTAGTTTGTTCATTTACCTGATGAACAGGGGCGGAACTACAGTCCCGCCAGACCCCGCAATGCGCGGGTGGGGGGGGGGGGGGAGGCCCTTTAGGGGCCCACGGCTGACCAAATTTTTTTTTTTTAAATTTTGAATTTAATTTTTGCCTTAATATTTGGTTTGTAAAAGAAAAACACTGTAGTTGCGGTACCGATTATCTTTATTTTACAGTCACTATACCACGCTCTTCCGCAAAAGATAAAATCCATTACACAAACTACAGTGTAAAAATATAGGCAACTCTTCAAATATTGAATGACCTCTTTGACTCGTTGCCCCCCCCCTCCCTTTGATAGCTAAATAGAGGACACGTAACTGTTTGACCGATCCTCCAAAGTATACTGTGGCGGATGGGGCAGGGGATGGGGACCAAAAAGGGGGTTAAAAAATTGTCGACAAATTCTTTACATATTTAAAACAGTTATTTATAGTTGTATTTTTTAACCATCGTCAAGGCCGAGTTCTATTTCCCTACAATCAAACACACGCTGTCGCCGGCAAAATTCTTTTAAAAAAACAACAAAGTCCATAGCACGAAAAGCCGCTACATATGAAGTGGGCTTTCAATACTTTCATGATGCGCTTTTCTTATTTGCGGCATTGGTAGGGGACCCGAAATCATTGTACATTTTTCAATGTTAATATGTGTTTGTGATAGTGGGTGAATTTGTATCCTGTATTATCTTTTATCGTACAAATAATTTAAAAAAAAATATATAATACTAGAAACTTCAGTTTTATATACGTTTACTTGTTTTTGATTTTACAAGAAATATAGTAAACTTTTAAGGCATATACTTCAAATTATCTCCCCTGAGTAAGTTTTACAATGGGCGATGCTGACGTACATAGATCAAGGCGTTTTGTTGTCCCTTTCAAGTTTTTTTCCCGAGCCGACCCCTATCCCATCCCTCTTTTTCAACCTTACAAGTATCGAGGAGATAAATGTATCGTTTATGAACTACTTCCTAACCGTACGATTCACCACTTCAGCACATTTTGTCAGACAATAGACAGCACTAGATCTAGTCAACACATATTAATTTACTTTCATAGTATTAGGCACATCTAATTCACAAAACAGGGCAGGTAAGATTATTTTTTATATAATTATTTAGAAATTAATTAGAACGTTTAGAATTAATTGGACATTATTAATAGTCATTGAGGTGGGGGTGTGTGAGGGTCTGGCTTTTTGTTAATCCCCCCCCTCCCCTAAATCAGAAGGTTATCCAACGCGTGACCTGGCCACATACAGTTGTACATGTGAAAAACATTTTTCTCTCTATTATTATTATTATGCATTACTGCATCATTCACCCAATCGCCATGAAAACTTGGGAAGCTGTTGAGTACAGCCCCGCAAAGGTTTCTGTCATAGGCCTAACATTTGTACATATTTGAGTGGGGACTCCTAACGGAAATATGCGATTTAGCGCCCCGTGATCCTGCATAAGCGGATGAGGTTACTACTTGAATACAACTGGCGCCAGTGTCATCCTGAGCGCATCGCATATGAGCAAGTTGGCCCCCACAGACAGTCATTTAAAAGTTCCCACAACAGTAAGAATAAGTCTCGCTACAACACTCGATGACTAAATCTAATTAGGTGTCGCACCAATGTTTCTTTCAGGGTAGACTGTTTTCGGGGGAGGGGGGGGGGAGCTCTGCCGGAAGAAACAATGTGTCACACCCATCACCCGTGCAGTAATGTAAAGGTAGCTCCAAGAGCCCCGTGACTCCCCTGACACCTGGGCCGTCGCCGAGGGATTTACAGCATGCCTTGGCGTGTCTAGTTGGTAGTGTGGACAAACCCGCGCCCTAAGATCCAAGAAATGAACTGCCGACATTGTTAACATTGAATTCAACTTCTGGAAAACAGGGCACACGGTTAGTAACGTTTTGATGAAAGCCTCAGTTTGGTGTGTTGGACTAGATTTAGAAAGGGGCCAGCTCGTGTGTTGGAAAGCCTCTGATTTATTCGTGTACCAGATGGAATTTTTTTTAAAATTTTAAAATTTGAGAGCGAACTTGTTTTATACATATAGTATATATATATATAATATATATATATATATATATATATATATATATATATATATATATATATATATATATATATATATATATATATAATATATATAGGGGCCCAAAAAAATTCTTCGGGGGGGGGGGGCTTTTTTCTAGTTCCGCCACTGATACACATGACATGTTTGTGATTAGATTTAATTGAATTTTTTTTCAAAACCCGATCAGGCCAGAAATGAGTATCCTATGTTCGTATTGTGTGTTTTATATATATATATTATATATATATATATATATATATATATATATATATATATATATATATATATATATATATCCATATATGGGGGGCCCAAAAATTTTTTTGCGGGGTGGCCCATTTTTTCTAGTTCCGCCACTGTCCCTCACAGATACCACAATCAACTCAAGTATATTACAAACTGTCTTCAGTAAATCACGAAACAGCAGACTAGTGTTATGAAGAAGGGCAATTATTATTAAGATCAATTTCCATAGTCAATGAATGACAATACAGCCGATCCTAATCTATTCTCAACGGCACTACCGTTGAGCACCTCATTGATGGTGTCGGTATAGAATAAGGCTATATTTTTTTTTCTCATGTGATTTTGTCGTTGAGACTACTTATAGTTACAATAGCCAGATAATACAAGTCAATGAGACTTATTGCTGTGTCTTTACTTGCCGAAGGTGAAAACCATTAAATTAAATAAAGCACAAGGCAGCGTAAATTGATTCTGTGTATTGCATGATTGTCTAGGATGAAAAGAGACAAAAATCAAGTATCTACTTAAAGCTATGTAATGTAATATTATAAAATATGAGTAAATAAACACTAAACAGTCGCTGTTCTCAGAGGAAGTAAAATGTAATAATAATACCGTAATTTACCGTAATTTCAGACCCTATTCAAGGGAGGTAACACAAAACTGTGTTGTAAAATAATATCAACTGTTATTCCAAATTCGACTATACAAAACAGTAAATCGTTTTAATAGCAATTGGTAAATTTAATATTTGTTACTAAACAACAATGTATAATTACTTTTACAAAATGATTGACATTTTATGTTAGGCTACATTATGTAATTTAAAACCCATCAAAACTTTTAATTTGTAGTTTATAGACTTTGGATCGTTTTGTTAAATCAGTGATCGTTAGCCTCAGCGTCGTCCGCTTAAGCGTAAATCTTTACAAAATACATTTATTAAAAATACAAACAAGCACATTAGAGAGTTCATTTTCAAAAATAAGATTAGAAACATTAGCCACAAAACCTTAATACAAAATAAATTAAATGGAGGTATAGGGCTACACGACATTCAAACTAAAATAAACACATTCCGATTAAAACACCTGGATAGAATAAGGATAGAACCACATTATCATCCATTAGCACAATACTACATTGGGTTAAACATAAAGAACATTTTAAATTTAAACATCATAACACCACACTATGGGGGAAATGACATAGGCAGCTTTTATAAAGAAACGCTAGCAACATTCCAAGGAAACAAAAGTATTATTGGGGAAGACACAAAAAAAATATACGACATCCTAATCAAACAACAAGCGACACCCTTATACATGAGAATTAGTTGGGCCAGGGAACACAATATAATAGACATTAAAGATACATTTAGAAACCTACATAATAAACGTATTACACTAAAAGAAAGGGAAGTAGCCTACAGACTGATTTTTAATACAACTCCAGTTTCACGAAATACAAAGTCAAATCAAAATGTTAAAATAACATGTCAAACGTGTAAACAAAATATACAAGAAACTGAGAAACACATTTATTTAGATTGTCTATCAGTACAGAAAGCAAAGCAAACACTTGCGAAAATATTAAACACCACCCATCAAACAGCCATAACAAATAAAGCAATCACACTTAATTTAATTAACACGACTAGACAAAGAACAGAAGACGAAAACAGACTAGTAGCAACGGCTATTTATAGATCGACTATATGGCAAATTAGGAATAAAGTCAGATATTTTTTCACAAAATACACGGACAACGAGTTAAAAGAAATATTTCAAGCAAAGCTAAGACATAGACTGGGAACTCTCACTTAACTAAGAAAAAGGGGTAGAAAGAGATACCCACCTCAACCCCCCCCCCCCCCAACACACACACACACTCCCCCCCCCCCCCCCCCACTCAACCGGACTGGCGGATATTTCAAGGTAGCTTGCCCTCATTGCCAAGGGTCAATTTTATGTCATGGAAAGTTTTGGAATGATAGATCAGTATGTGATTACAGAGACAATTCTCCCACGGTCGTTTCTATTTCTGTCCATGTGAACTTTTGACTCTGCAGCACACTAAACTAAGCAGTGAAGAGAAACCTAGTTTGCACACCTTATTTTAATCTAGTTCTTATGCCATTTTATTTTTTCCCTTTGATTATTATATATGCAATTGATGTTCATTGTTCATGTCTTTGATGCTGTGTAAAATCTATCAAATATATTATTATTACTGATTTAAATGTTTAAAACAATTGAATTAATTAAAAAAAAATCTACCCCCTCCTCTCTCCCCCTCTATCCACTTTACCCTCAGACATGATAACCCCACAATCCCTTTAACTGTTCCAACGACCCCACCACCCACCGCAACATCAATATCCAGAACTTATTTAAAGTTCTAAATCTTGTCTCTTTCCTCTCATCTTTCACACAGCAACCTTTTGAAAACTCAATGCGACCACTACAACACCCTTTCAACTAGTCAACTTAAGTTGTTTCCCTACATAGAAAATGCTTCACTGTCCCATTGACCCTCTCTGAAAAATTTCCTTTCCTCTCCCCACCCAGACTTCTGACACTTTCATTTGACCTTCACCCCTTTTACTGTCAGCCTTTGCAATTTTTTTTATAATCAAATACATGACATCATGTAAATATTTATTATGTACATTTGCAAAACCTTTCGTTTTCATTTGATGTTCAAAATTATGTTAAAAATTTGATGCTGATGTACTTGTTTAATTGCAAATAAAAGTATTAAAAAAAAAAAAAAAAAAATGCCGGTTGGTTCGAGTCAAACCATTTCACTTAAACAAAAAAAAAAAAAAAAAAAAAAAAAAAAACATGAGCCACCCGGACTACGGTTCGGGTGGCTTAATGAAAACTTGGTCCCAATCCCTTTCAAATATCAAGACAACAATCACCATCGACCAGTCTGATGAAATAGCTCCTGAGCATTTCAACACGCCTACAGTAATTCAAGTCACCATCAAATCAAGCAACCACCAAAACATCCCTGGTCACCTCTTGCGCAATATCATTAGCCCACACCAGATCCTGCTGCTCAACTATGGACGAGGGGATACCTGGTACTTCTCGTCCAACGAGTTTGACGCAGCAGATCTGGACGGCACCACCAAAACACACGGACCCTACACTGAATTTCGACAGATACTACAAGGACAAAATCATCGGAACACTTAGATGGGTCCCGCCCGCCCTGAGCAACGTGACACTGATTAAGGCACTACAAACAGTTAGCAAATCTACACCTACAATAACCAAAATCCCGCACACAAACAATCGCAGATTCACCATCCAGAACGACAATCCAGAACACATCCCACACTACATCAAAATTACATACAAAGACACAACACGTAATATCCTCATCGCACTGCCAAGAAGACGCCAAGCCTGTCAGGTGTGCGGCTCGGACAGACACTGGACCAACCACTGCCAATCATCAACACCAGAGTCAACACCCAATGTTCACCTGTCAACAATACAGGAACCAACTCAACAACCATCCTCACAGACAATTTTAACAGAACCACCTAGAGCACCACCCACACCGCAGCAAACATTGGTAACCCCGAACCTGTCGAACCAAAAAACGATTCCAAGTACGTCTTCCCCGAAGTCACCAACTACATCAAGAAAAATCCAAAACACTGGAGAAACACTAAGCCCAGATTCAGAAATAGATAACACCACGTCAATGAAAAGAAAAAAATGAAATCAGCCCCACAGAACAAGGAAAATTAACAAAAAAAAACTCGCGAATCAAATCTTCGATCGAAACCCAGCCGCAACAAGAAACTACCACCGAACCAATTCAAATCTTCAAACCTTTAACTCCTGGAAAAGACAAGAGCTGTGGTTTTTGCTTTTACAGGTTCCAGTACTATCAGCGAGTGTAAAACTCATATAAAAGCTTCCCATTCTGATATGATTAAATGCCCGCATTGTAACAATCTGATCAAAAGCAGAGGAGCAATAAAGCACCACGTACTAAAGCACCCAGACACCGCCGTCTTCCAGTGTGGATACTGCCTAACAAGTCAATACACCAAATACGACATAGAAAAAACACCTCAACGACCAGCACCCCGACAACGACCTCTGCCACAATCAAATATTCTACATCCTCAACCCAGACAGATCCATTTCTTACATATATGCAGACGACAGAACATAAAACAGCGAGAAGGACAACTCTTCAAAATATGACACGCTGTACTCACACTTAAACGAGTTTTGTCAATCCCTCCTCATCCGGATTCCAACACTTTCATTTTACTTTAACCCCTTTTACTGATTATCCCTTAAAATTTTGTATAACAACATATATAAAACATATATGATAACCATGTACATACTTATTAATACGCTCATCCGGAAAAAAAAATGGTTTCATTAGATGATAAAATTTAGTAAAAAAATGTATACATTTGTAAATTCATCTTGATCTGTTTTTTTTTTTTAAATAAGAACAATTTAGAAAAATGTAAAAATATGCTAATATTGTTGCACTTGTTTTAAATTGCAAATAAAAGTTTTAAAAAAAAATACAGTAAAAAATTAATTAAATTATACAGCCTTCTTTACTTCATGCAAACAAAAATAAAAAAAATAGAGGATAATGCTATTTAGACGTGCCAATAAAGTTTACAAATAATGTGAATTAAAAAAAAAGTAACCCATATCCATATTAATATTTGGTTTCGATTATATCGTTCATCGGCTATTTTTTAACATAATATTAGAGCTAACATCATTATAATTGGCTAAGCTAGAGGACTGCCACCTTAATATCTTTACAATGCACACCAAAATAACAACTTGATATAAACAATCCTAGAAGGTATCAGACAACACGAACAATTTAATTCATTAGAAAACATGTCAAAAACACTTTCTAAGAGAAATCGTATTACAATAAAAATGTTTAGGCTCCAGAGTTCTCTTTTCTAATACTGAGGTCACCAAAGGTTTAACCGTCTAAATTACCCTCACCCCCCTTCCTCCCTGCCTCCTTCTCTTATTCAGAATTTTCGAATTGTAATGCATTACACACTATATATATATATATATATATATATATATATATATATATATAATATATATATATATATATACATATATATATATATATATATATATATATATATAATATATATATATATATATATATATATATATATATATATATATATATATATATATATACATATATATACATATATATGTATATATACATATATATACATATATATATATATATACATATATACATATATATTATATATATATATATATATATATATATATATATATATATATATATATATATATATATATATATATATATATATATATATATATATATATATATATATATATATATATATATATATATATATATATATATATATATATACATACATGTATATATATATATATATACATATATATATACATGTATATATATATATATATATATATATATATATATATATATTATATATATATATATATATATATATATATGTATATATATATATATATATATATATATATATATATATATATATATATATATATATATATATATACATATATATATATATATGTATATATATATAACATCTCCGGTATATACTAAGGAATATGAGTTTTAGTTTAAAAAAAATATGATAGTTATTTCCCATTCACTTTTAATCGAGATAGTAAGAAATATAACTCTACATTCTACGTCAAAATTATTAATTTATTTTTTATAGTAACAGTTGAGAAATTATTTGTTGATATTTTTGTATTATTTGTTTGTACAAGTATTTTTAAATAAAATAGTGTGTCAAAATTTAATATTTAGATAAAATCATTTAAATAGTATAATATATTTTTTGAAATTGAACCCTTAACGATATAACAATACATTTTCTGACAAATACGAAAGCTTCATGATATAAGTTTTCTGTTATGTGTAACAGAATTTACGAACAAAATTAAAATAAACTCTTCTCTTTTTTTCAATTAATAAAAATAAAAATAAATAAAAAAAATATACCCCCTCCTCTCTCCCCCTCTATCCACTTTACCCCCAGACATGATAACCCCACAATCCCTTTAACTGTTCCAACGACCCCACCACCCACCGCAACATCAATATCCAGAACTTATTTAAAGTTCTAAATCTTGTCTCTTTCCCCTCATCTTTAACAATGCAACCTTTTGAAAACTCAATGCGACCACTACAACACCCTTTCAACTAGTCAACTTAAGTTGTTTCCCTACATGGAAAATGCTTCACTGTCCCATTGACCCTCTCTGAAAAATTTCCTTTCCTCTCCCCACCCAGACTTCTGACACTTTCATTTGACCTTCACCTCTTTTACTGTCATCCTTTTTTTTTTATAATCAAATACATGACATCATGTAAATATTCATTATGTACATTTGCAAAACCTTTTGTTTTCATTTGGTGTTTTCTCAACAGAGGGTCTTTTGATCACAGGCGGTTTATCAACGGGTGTTTGATCACAAGCGCTGTGTCCGGCTTTGATCACAGGTGTTTAAATGTATCACTCACACTCCCTATTTAAATGTATAACCTACTCTACATGATTGATTGTATTACCTACACTCCATCTTAAAATGTATCACATACACTTATTGTTAAAATGTAGCACATACACTTATTGTTAAAATGTATCACATACACTTATTGTTAAAATGTATCACATACACTTATTGTTAAAATGTATCACCAACACTCCGTGTTTAAATGTATCACCAACACGCCCTGTTTAAATGTATCACCTTTACTTACTATAAAGGTATCACCTACCTATTTACTGTGATCATTGTCTTTTATTCACCGTATTATACTGTACTGTACATTTAATATCGATTTCTCTATGGACGATCAAATGTAAGCCGGTGTATTGATGTAGTCTATTAATATAAACCAATCAAACGCCGCCATACAGAGCATAGTTAAAATTGTCTGTATTATAAATATTGATACCTGAATGCAAAGATTTAATTTTTCTTCGTGATTCAGTGCAACTTTGTAAGTAGGGTAGTACTTTATATTTAAAGCGTATTATTATGTACAGAGTCAATTTTAAATGGGTATACAGAGTATATCAATTTTATTTTTTTAATAATAATGATAAATACATAAGTAGTCATATACTATGCAAAAAAATATTTATTTTTTACATTTTTAAATGCATTGTTAGTCTGAAGATGAATAAAATGAAGATCTCAATTCTGTGTCTGCTGGTGTACTTCACACATTTTATTATTTTATCAGACAGGTAGGCCTTTGTTTTGATGCGTTCACTAAAAAAACAAATATATAAATATATTCATCTTTTTATCATTATAAAATTGTACTTCAACTATTTACTATGGGGCGGAGTGGCCTAGCGGTAGAGAGCTGGACTGCTAACACGTAATTATTTGAGTCCACCCAGCTCTTATGGGTACCTAACTTAGGTTAGGGTTAGTAAAGGCGGCTGGGCATAGTGCTGACCACACTATCCCTTCTTATGCTAAGGTCACAGAAACAAGTGAACTCTACTTTACTTACCCCGTAGACCGTCAGGTTTGAAAGGGAACTTTACTTTTACTTCAACTATTTAAAAATACTGCCAATGCAGTGAATTCTTCTTCAATCAAACTGTGCATTAAGAACTACACATTAAGGATTTTTAGTATGTATATAATCAAGCAGAGATACAAACATGATATACTATAAATCAGCTAGGTGACTTTTTAAGTGAATCGTGTTGACGTATGTTTTTGTCCTAGATGCTTTGACCATAGGGGCTTTGACCATAGGTGCTTTGACCATAGGGGCATTGACCACAACGGGGCTTTAACCACAGAGGGGGGGTTAACCATAATATATATGTTTTAAAATATAAATTATAAACTGTTATTTGATTTGAATTTATGATACAATTAATGCGATTTTATACACGTTTCCTGAGAGTACGTTAAAAGAAATTAACATGTATTTAAAAAAAGTCAAGAACGATATTTTAGTCTCCACATAAAGGATGGTGCTAGGCCTCATAGATTTATTTTAAATATAAATGGAACACAAATACTGCGACTAAAACAAGTTTCACAAATGAAAAATGTATAAAAAACATGCCAACAATATATTCAAAGAAGTAATACTTAAAATCGTTAACGAAATGACAAATGTGCTATAGCACGCAAATATGTCGGTACATCTGTTTGACGATTTGTCTGGACAGTACGTTGTACTTTTTCTTGTATCTTGTATCGCTTCTCAGCTGGGTAGCTTGCCCCTGCGACACCTTGCAAGAAAGTTGTCTATGTGGACAAAACACCTGAGATCAAAGCCGGACACAGCGCTTGTGATCAAACACCCGTTGACAAACCGCCTGTGATCAAAGACCCTCTTTTGACAAAACACCTGTGGTCAAACCCCCTATAGTCAAACCCCCTATGATCAAACCCATATGATCAAAGCACCGTTATGGTTAAAGCCCCTCTGTGGTCAAAACACCTCTGTGGTCGAAATCCCTATGGTCAAAGCCCCTATGGTCAAAGCCCCTATGGTCAAAGCCCCTATGGTCAAAGCCCCTATGGTCAAAGCCCCACTGTGGTCAATAACCCTATGGTCAAACTCCCTATGGTCAAAGCACCCGTGGTCAAAGGTCCGCGCACCGTTTTTGTACCTGAGATCAGATAATTATTGTTTAGAGTTAACTCTGCCTTATGCGATCGGGTTTTATTTTAAACATTTATATATAATAAATATTAAAAGAGTCTACAGATAACAAAGAATATATATAAAAACTTATCATCAACAGAAGAATTCACTAAAACGATATAAAAATGATTTATTTAAATATATGAATAAGCACTTATCTTTCAATAATTATAAGGAAACAACTTAAATATAAATATATATATATATATATTATTTCCAAAAATACCACTTGTAGTGAATTGATTTGTTTAATACATTTCAAGTACGTAAAGACTCGGCGACAATTCACTGTGACATAAAATGTGAATTAGTTAGATGTTTAATACATTTTTACAAAGTAATCTGTGTTTTCTGTATAAAATACTAATTTTGCGCTTAGTGACGCACACATTGTTTACGCTAATTTTGATACATAGTTCTTATTTTCTATTTGATTCTGTTATATTTTTTTTAAATGCAAGTACCACAACATTAATTTTAAAAAAATAATATTTATATTGCACAATTACATTGAAGGTGCTCTCCCTTTTACTGTTATATAAGAAAATACTTGAGAAAGTTTAAGAGTAATAATTTCCTATATCTTAAAAAAATATACAACTTTGAATAAATGCACCACTCAAATCAGATTAAAAAAAAACATATCCTTTAACTAAAGTGCATTTATTCAATCTACCTTTGAAATATTTATGACATATACCTTTGGTATTGTCCATTTATAATAACTGAACACAAACATAAGTTTATCATGTTATAAACTTTAAAGTTTAATTGTTTATAAAACATATGCTCCCCATAATCCAGCTTTCTCTTTCAAATAGCTGCTGTAAAACTTCATTGGGACCATGCGACTATTCGGGTCGATGGATACCTATAACTTGTTGTAAAGAGTATGAGTGCGTTTTTGAAGACAGGTATAGTTGATTGAACTAATGTAATTGGTTTTTTTTTCTTGGTTTTGGCATGTTTTTATTTTTGGTTTTACTTTGTGGTTGTTTTTGTGACTGTGGTTTTGGTAAGAGTTGGGGATAGGATTAGGGTTAGGTTTAAAGTTAGCTTTATGGTTATATTTTGTTCAGAACTCAATAATAGGATATAGACAGATATAAACAATTAATTGTGAATTGGAGTATTATAATTGTTCATTTGGTTTGGTTTGGCACCTACGTTCGTTTAAGTGAGTGCAAAAGACTATGAATAAGTTGGGGTACTATAGTCGTTTATTAAGCTGAAACAGGCGATTCTGCCCCGGGCTAGACTGTGAGCACTTTGCGTTTGTTTTCTTTGTGTTTAGGTTGGGTTTGCGTTAGTGGTTTCGTTTTGATTTGGTTTGTTTTTGTTTGTTCTTTTTTCGTTTTCGTTTGTGTTTGTGTTTTTTTCTTTGGGTTTGTGTTTGTATTTGTGGCTGGTTTTGCGTTTGGATTTGGTTTGTTTTCGTTTGCTTTTTCGTTTGTGTTTTTTTCTTTGGGTTTGTGTTTGTGGTTGGTTTTGCGTTTGGATTTGGTTTGTTTTCGTTTGCTTTTTCGTTTTTTTTCTTTGTGTTCGTATTGGTGTTTGTGGTTGTGGTTGGGTTTGTTGTTAGGTTTTTGTTTGCTTTTTTGTTTGTTTTTTCTTTGTGTTTGTATTGGTGTTTGTGGTTGGGTTTTCTTGTTAGGTTTTTGTTTTCGTTTGTATTTGTAATTGTGTTAGCGTTATGTTTGCGTTTTGTTGTTTTGGTTTTGGTTGGTTGTGGTTTGGGTGGGCAGTGCCGGGTTTATGATGATTACTAAACACACAGGTAATGGTCTTTAACAGAAAGGTTTTTCACAGAAGCCAGAGCAGGGCCTGGCCGGGACGGCCAGTATATAATTATGATCAAAATTACAAACACCTAAAATAAATGGTTCATAAACTAGTTACTGCAACACATAAAAGGAATAAATGTTAATTAGTTGAACACCAAAACTGCAATGATATTACCGAATATATTTACTTTATTGTCTATGTTAATCATGTGAATTCGAAATATTTTCTCTTTTAGAGAAAAAAGAACCGGCATCTGTGTCTACGGTATGTTAATTTATTTTACAGAGTACTTTAAATTAAAAGCGGTTTTTTTTTTCAAATATTGACCTAGTTAGAGATTACACTTCTATAAATTTATACAGATAGGTGTTTTTATCTAGATATCTTTATGTTTATTATGACGTTGTAAATAACTCTGCTATTTCTTATTTCAATGTAAACAACGTATTTATCATTCTAGAGTAGTTGAATGAGACATTATGAAACACTGAGTAGAAGGCTACAAATATATGTCCATGAATACGATAGTTTGAAATGTGTTAAGTGACATGATAATTTAATTCTGTGTTTAGCTGCAATGTTTTATAATTATTTTGTGTATGTTTTTGATTCATTTGTTCTTAATAAAGCAGCTTATTATTAATAAAATATAATAACAATACTTTTTTTTATAAAAATTTCAACAAAAGTCCCTCCATATGGTCTGACTTTGAACAATTCTAAAAAATACAAAATTTGTCACAATTAATATTTTCTAGTTCCAACGGTAGGCTACCATGCTATGCATCTTCTTGAGTATTTTCAACAGGAAGGGCCTAATTATTGGAAAAACGCAGCCCAATATTTCTTATTAAAAATATTTGAGGAAAATTATAAAAATGTTTGCATCATACACTAAATTTCTTTTATGTGCTGTTTTATAGCTACTAGATAATAACTATTATGGTAAAAAATATGTGTGTATGTATAATAATTTTTTAGGCAAATTTTTCGTGAATGTTCCATTGTCTCGGTGATACTGCCAAATAAATTGTAGGCTACACCTTTTGAGAATATTTTTGTTCTTGTTATGTAAGTCTACGCCTATATACGATTCTTAAGAGAGTAATAATTATCATTTGTAATTGGCTTTCTGTCAATGTCTATATTTATGGTCATTTTTATTTATTATTATTGTGTATGCATTTTTATATTGCATTGCAGATAAGAACTGGAAGGAAAACCAAAAGAAATGGTTGGAGAGAAATGGTTTTTTGCGAAACTTTGACGAACAAAAAAATGATACAACTAAATAAACTTTCTTCAAAGGAACTTGAGTTTGATTTTTGTTTCCTTTTTGTCCTAAAATTGAATTTGGTTAATTATGAAAAAATTCTATTAAAATATACACGTATTTAATATACTATGAATAGACCTACTGGGGGATGTTCAACTATTTACATAAGTAATTTTAAAATATATTATATTAACAATGAAGATAATATAGTTGAACTTATGTAATAAACTAAACGGTGTTTACCCTAATTAATATTTAAATTTAGCAAGAATATATTGAAGCACATTCTCAAAACTCTCCTGTAGGCCTATTGATTGCTTCAGAAATATAAATTATTTTTAAAAGTTAAATCTAAACAATATCTAAACAAAATCTAAACAATATGAAATCTAGAGGAGAAGTAGCTACATGGCGTGTAACAAGTTGACGAATACCTTATTGTGTTGGAGGAAATCTCTTCCTACAAAAGAGTTAAGAACGAAGAGGAAGAAGATAAACAATATGTTAACTCTTGTTGATTTACTTACAGAGGAGAGTGCACGTTATTTGTTTAAACGTTTGTTTTTGGATAGTTATTTTTTGTATAGTATTTACAGTTAACAACACATTTTTGGGTTGTAGTAAAAAAATGGACAATATAAATATATATATATATATATATATATATATATATATATATATATATATATATATATATATATATATATATATATATATATATATATATATATATATATATAGATAGATAGATAGATAGATATATGTGTGTGTGTGTGTGTGTAAAATGAGCACGTTAATGATTGTGTCTAACGTTACTTTACATGCCATTTAGAATAAGGCTAATAACCACTTCCAAACCAAGTGTAATAGCACGTGAAACCGAGAGACTTAGACTTGGGTGTTTTAAAACCAAGTTTTGCAGTTGTTTATGTTATCCTGTGTTTGTGTAACTGTGTGAAGAGCCAATGTACGAAATGACATATATATATATATATATATATATATATATATATATATATATATATATATATATATATATATATATATATATATATATATATATATAATTCTCTTCATGGGGACCTTGCGGGATACCACCACCAAGACGTAAACGCGCCTCTTCCTCTCTAGGCTTATCACTACCACCCCCAATCCACCGGTCTGGTGAGCTGTGGTTCACGCCAAATGTGTACAATCATAGAGCCGGGTCCAATTAGTCACGGCTATTAGTGGCAGGTAACTAAGACGTTGCTGCTTTCACAAGGGAGGGTGCTAATCGAAAGTTTGTCCCCGGGCGCCGGGAAGGGTCGCTACGCCTCTGCTCCCCAGGCAAATCGCTACCACCCCACCCCCACCAATGTGGTGAGCTTTGTTTCACGGCGAATGTTTACAATCGTAGAGCCGGGTTAGCGACGGCTATTAGGAGCAGATAATTTAGTATTAAACGATTTGAAAGGAAGGGGGGGGGGGGTAACAATTTCTGATTGATATTTTCGTTGTCTTTAAACAACTGCTTTCACTGGGCGGGGTTAGGGGGGGGGGGAGGGATGGAGGTGATAGTGTTAAATTTACAAATTATGGATTGCTGATAAGCAGAAAATAAAACAACTAGATGGCGGCGTATGCTACATCGCGGGTCAGCTTGTCTATTATAAAAGTACGAGCCGACCCGCGGTGTTTCATACGCCGCTATTTAGTAATTTCAGTAATTCATACTTTTTAAATTCGGCAGTACCAATGCTGCCACTGAAAATATTTGCTGTAAAACACTAACCCCCCCCCCCCGGTGAAAGCAGCCTCCTCTTAGTTACCTCCTCTAAGTTTAAAATCGTTTCAAACTAAATTATCTGCCAAACCCGGCTCTACGGATGTAAACAAAACATTTAGCGTGAACCAAAGCTCACCAGACCATGTTGGGGGTGGGGGTGGGGGTGGTAGCGATAGTGAGGAAGAGAGGGGACTGCAAGGCGCGCTTGCAGCTTGTTTTCTAACGTCTCCCAGAAGAGAATTATATAAATAGATAGAAAGTTCCCTTTCAAACCTGACGGTCTACGGGGACAAGTGAAGTAGAGTTCACTTGTTTCTGTGACCACGGCATATGAAGAAATAATGTGGTCAGCACTATGCCCAGTCACCTTTACTTACTCTAACATGAGATGGATGGACTCAGGGAACCCGGATTCGAACTCGAGACTTACGGGTTACAAGTCCAGCTCTACCGCTAGGCCACTGTGTCTAACATATATTTTCTAACAATCTAGCATTCTGTATACTTTATCTACCCAGCAGAAGCAATTATCTCACGGCACATGTAATATTTTATTACTAGCCCTGAAAATGTGTTTGTGTTCAACATCCTTTGTAGCACCCATGTGACAGCTTTCATACTATTGGCTCATTAAACTCGAGTTCGTTTGAAGCAGATGATAAGCTTTGATCATTATGATAAACATTGAAGCGTATATTGCTTCAACCTCGGGGATACGTATCGAAAGTCTGGTGTGTTTCTGGTTACTCTTTAACATAAAAATTTTTGCTAAAAAATTTCAAAAGCTCTAATGAGTATTATTATGTCTACACATATTCCGTCGTAGATCAATCAATAAGACCTATTTGAGATTATCGTAAAAATACACAGGTTGGGAATATTGTCAAACATAAGAACAGAAACAAACATTCGAATCATTGTACAAGCATTTTGTTATGTTAATCTTCAACATAATCTCCATCTTTTGATGATACAGAGGCTCTCAAACTACAGATTATGTACGTTTTTCGATTCACAAGCTTTTAAACTTCAGTGCGTATTATAAACAAATAATATTTTATTAAATTGGGGATAAATATAGAAAATAATGTGTTTTATTTAAGATAAAATAAACTAGAAAATATAGAGATATATAGAGTAAGAACGCTGTATAGTCTAAGCTGTATGTTTAAAATATAGGAAACGACATCCATGAATAGATAAACCAACATAAGGGACAGAGTAGTGGCGACCCCTCCCGGCGCCCGGGGACAAACTTTCGATTTGCACCCCCCCCCCCCTCGAACTTTTCATTTGCACCCCCCCCCTCAAACTTTCAATTTGGCGCCCCCCCCCCTGAGGTCTGCGCCCGGGGACATATTTCCCCCCCCCCGCCCCCTCCCTCGCTACGCCTCTGATAAGGGAATAAATCTTACGTTCTCTAGCCGGCTGATCGAGTTTCTCTACTCTGGATATCTAACCCTACCGTCTCATCAAATGTATTTTCAGAAGTCCTATAAATAAGTTTCCATAAGTTTTGTACAACTGTAGTTAGAAGGACGTAACGGTTGTACTCATGTCGCACACACACACACACACAGATTCCCCACAAAGACATTTACCACACCAATTCTTCACACATATATAGAACCAGAGGGGGGGGGGGCGGGGGCGGGTGCAGACCGCACCGGGTGACACCATTTAGGGGGGTGACACCAAGACAAAAAAATGCAAGAAAAATAGAATGAATATGTTTTTTTTCCAGTTCAATTAATGATTAATTAGAGTTTTAAAAAATTGATTAAAGTACATAATGACAACTCCGATACGGATGGGGGGTGACGTAAACATGCAAACTATTGTGAAAGCATTGCTACATTCAGCTGCATTAACAATCGACTATATATAAACATCTTTAATATTAAATGTGTAAAGCTTCTTACTTTGGCGGGGGGGGGGGGGGGGGGTGATACCAACTGCAAAATTTACAGAAAAAATGGGGGGGGGGTTGACACTATGAGTTGACACCCGACCTAGCATAGAACACACACATTCATCAGCTGACAGTGAACGAACATGTATGCGTATATTTACATTTCGTTTTAAGGTAAACATCCTTGGATGCATCGTTTGCAGAGTTTCTTACAGTCAAAACAGGATTTACAAGTTTATTATTTTAGACACAAGTGATACTATTGAAAGTATTATCTGTTGCATTCTGGGCGCTGAAGTAACGAAGCAAAGTAAAGACGCAATTAGCAAGAAGAGACATGTGTAAACCAGATCAATTTGAAATGTTTAAAAATATTTTTTGACAATCTTATATATTTTAAACACATATTTCTAAAGTGTATCAAATAATACTGATAAATCGGTTGTTTTGAGATACATATATTATGGGGTGGTCCATAAATGGCGTCACACTCGTAGGGGGAGGGGGGGGGTCGTAATTTTGTGACGGTGTGTGATTAATGGGGGGGGGGGGTATCAGAAGGTGTGACATCACACTTTTGCATTATAAAAAAAAACGTAATGTTAGAAAACGAGTTTTAGCCGTTAATTTGCGTTTTAGAAAAAAGTTCTCATAAAATGTAATATGAATTTATTAAAATTCAACTGGAATATTGAGGGGGCTGTAGGGTGAGGTTGACGTCATTTTATGTGGGGGGGGGGGGGGGGTGAGGGGTCTGGCTTTTTGTGACGATGTGTGACGGAGGGGAGGGGGGAAGTAAAAATCGTAAAAAACGTAACGTCATTTATGGATGAACCCTATATTAAAATCTAAATAAAATTGAAAAAATGTCAATGTCGACTAGAAGTGCTAATTCTTAAGGTTGTTTCCCTTAGACTAAATACAGAAATCAATGCGTTAATCTAGTTACTGCCCAAACTCATCTTAAAAGCTACATTCTTTTAAAAAAAAATTTAGGCGAATATCTTTGATTGTGTTACAATTGATCTCATTGCCATTAAACATATGTTTATGACATCAATAGCAACGCTTCGTAATGATAATGCTAGAAATAGTGGTTTTTTTTCATCTCATTTAGCAACACGGTAAATATAAATGAGTCTCGTATAACGACATGTAGTATACATTAAACATGTTAAACTAGATATATTTTTAAAAAAATACTTTTATCAATATTTTACAGTATGCTTGATTCAATACACCCCCAAATTATGTAGGCAAAAAAGGAAAAGTTAAAATATTTGAACTTTTTTACAGAAGTTGTTCAAAACTAAATACAAGTTACCTCCCCTAACACACCGTTAAAACTACAGAAAAAATAGCTACAAGTTTAATAGTTGTTGCCATTGAGTGATTTTACATAACCGCTTGAAATGTTGATCCTATGAAATAACTCCAGTGCTTAGACTGTATGTAGAGAATTTTAGATACAAGATATGGTGCGATTTTTCGTAGATTATTATAAAAAAAATCATAGGAACTCAACCTCTTTCGTCACGTGGATCGTTACATACAAAACGGGGACTACTGTATTAAAGATAATGGTAATTCATTTTTAATTGATCACGAACTGCTCAAACCCAAATTTTAAATGTATAAAGTGCAGACAAAGTAGAATTCACCTATTCAACCAAGCTATTTTATATTCCCTGACTTAAGATATAATCTTTAGGCACTCAGGGACGTTACATCAAATGAATTCAGGTAACTAACCAAGTACAAGAGCTAGTGACCCATTATGAGTCAGTGACGTCCCATCAGAGTCATTAACCAACCTAATCCTAAAGCTAGTGACCCATCATTGCTAGTTAGACTCAGTGACGTCCCATCAGAGTCATTAACCAACCTAATCCTAAAGCTAGTGACCCATCATAGCTAGTTAGACTCAGTGACGTCCCGTCACATGGAGTCATTAACCAACCTAATCCTAAAGCTAGTGACCCATCTTGGCTAGTTAGACTCAGTGCCGTCCCATCAGAGTCATTAACCAACCTAATCCTAAAGCTAGTGACCCATCATTGCTAGTTAGACTCAGTGACGTCCCATCAGAGTCATTAACCAACCTAATCCTAAAGCTAGTGACCCATCATTGCCAGTTAGACTCAGTGACGTCCCATCACATGGAGACATTAACTAACCTAATCCTAAAGCTAGTGACCCATCATTGCCAGTTAGACTCAGTGACGTCCCATCACATGGATCCAAATAACCAAGTTTGTCATCATGCACAATGTATGTTTTTACAGGCTTTACGCTTAATATGACAGGTCAAGTAGATTTCACCAGTTTCAGGGATGTGTGTGTAAACAAATGAAATTCCCATAAACTTACTTTAACATTAAGTATCAATGAAAGCTAGTAGAACCCGAGTTTGGAAACGACTAATGCGTCTGTATTCATTTGCGATACAAATCTTAGACATAATTAGCATGCATACATTACATTTGTATTAGTTATTTATTATTAAAGTTTAAATAATAATATTTCAAGTAGGCCCTATGTCTTTTTTAATTTTTAAAATCTATTTTACTTCTCAAAATGGTCTGCCTATTTTTTTTTTTTGACAAAATTTTAGAAATAGTTTAATCATGCGTAATTTTGATGTCCTATTCGAGTTTTATTCAGCTTTATAGATCATAGTAGGAAAACGTCATATGAATTAATAGGTCGGTTATTTCTGTAAGTAAGTGTAAAATTAATGCTTAGATAGATAGTTTTTAAGTATAGACAGATTTTTTTAGAAAATGCAAGATATCAGCTTGTTGTTATTTCACTTTGATTGCAGTAATTAAATATTATAAGTGGAAAATGTTCTATTCGCAACGAAATGTTTAACAACAGGTAGAATAGTTTTTCTTTGAAAATTATTTCATTTTCATTAGTCAAGGGAAGCTACCTAAGATATATTTTAAAAAAATATAAACGTAAATTTGATATTGACTAAATAAAAACAAAGTTAGTTTATTAAAAATTATTACTTTACAAATCAAGTTGTATATACACGTTTGCAAAATTTTAGAGGACTCAGAAAATAATTTTTTTTATAAATTGTCTCTAATTAAAATTATGAACTGTTAGCCGATAGAAATTTATAATTTATAGACTTATTAATCATAACCTATAACTTTATTATATCAAAACGATTTAACATGTGCAATTAGAGCAGGGGTCGGCAACCTGCGGCTCGCGAGCCTCATGCGGCTCTTTTGATGTCAAGTTGCGGCTCTTCAGCTCCATGCACAAATATTAATAATTATTTTATTTTATTTTCAAAACTTATAAAAATATTAGTCTGCAACACTCGGTAATAAACGACATAACAATAGATATAAACAATAAACATTCACTATTATATTATAATATTTAGTTACTCCCTATCTCAATGTACTTCCTATGAAATTGTCCATTCCGAATTGAAACATTCAACTTCATAGTGGATATCACAAAGAAACTAAACCAGCTAATAATTAGTGTAAAACTGAAAGGAAAACCCGGACTATGTGTTGCTTGAAGAAGTGGTTTGTTTCGAAAAAAATTACTTTTTTGTTGAATACATGGTGAGCGGTAAATTACTTAATTACGAAAAATCTGAAAAAATATCGTTATGAAACCAATGCTACTATTCAATCACTTCAGCATTAATATAAACAAAATGAAGGATGTTTTTACTGAGAGATTTGAGCAATTCAAAACAAATGCAAGTACTCTGACTTACATAGAAGATTCTCTCAGCACAAATTCAAATGAGATTATTTCATATATTCAATGTTATTTATTTAAAATTACATATATAATATATTTGTTTAGGATTTTATATATATATATATATATATATATATATATATATATATATATATATATATATGATCCAGTAGCGTACGCAGGACGGAGCAGGGGGAGCGGCCGCTCCCCCTCTGGCCATTTTCAGAAAAGTGGCGCCTTTTTGGAAACTTTTTAAACTCAAAGTTTTAAACAATGATTAAAAGTTGTTAAAAATTAATTTTGGTCGGCACATCTAGATAAATCACAAGATTTCTTTTCATGCAGCAATTAAGCAGAATTGTACTATTCTAGTAGCGTCTACGTTTACAACACGTATTAACAGCTGTATCGTCTTCTTCTTCGTTCTTAACTTTTGAGTGTTGGAGGGGATCGGGCCATATCTGCCAGAGGGTTTGAACTCGAGATTTTTTCGAATTTATCTACCATTAGGTTTAGCCGACTCGACCACGCCTCCATCACAATTAAGGATAACGTGTCAACTGGTTATGCGCCATTGAGGCCATTGACTCCGATTTCAGCCTACTTCTCTTTTTGGATTTGCTTCCATAGCCTTTGTCCAACCAAGAACATTACAAGGCAGCAGTTGTTTAATTTTGGAGTTGTCTCTCCTAGAAGAGTGGCTGTCCCCAGCTAACGAGCCTCATCTGCCCGAGGGTTCGAACTCGAGACTTTTCGGTTTAGCAACCATACCGACTCGACCACGCCGACCCAACAGCTGTATCAGTTTGTCATTCTAAAAATAACCATTACGATGCAGTGCAATTTTAAAAAACCTCTACTGGTAGTACCACTTGGCAAAGAGAGTGTTAAGTTTAAGGCAACTTTATAATGTATTTGCTTAAGAATATTTGATCTAGAAAATATTATACATAAATCTTCACAAAAAATTACCTTATATATACAGTTTTAATCGTGTAATTAGTTGTTTTTTTTTTAAATTACAATACAGACACAACTGATGTGGCACCTCTATTTAAATTCACTTATGGGCAAATAGCGTAGTGGTGGGGACATTTTGACAAGGTCAACAACGTCATAACGATGAAGTAGTAGTATTATAACAGTTTGGGCGATAGTGATTACGATTACAAATTATATGAAACAGTTACAACCCCCCTCCCCCCATGGACCCCTCTTTAAAAAAAATGTCATAATACCACTGCTACTTATTTAAATCTATTTCTGAATCAGGATATATGTGTAATTGAATATGTATGTTTATAACAGTCATCTAAAAACTGACGCTATGTTCACTCTGTTCACCACACACACACACACACACACACCTCACCACCACAATTGAGTAGAGCGACATTAATGTCACACCTAGGTATACACTGGGTTGGATAATTGACCTAAAGTGACCGGAAAGTGGTGAATGAAGTTGAACCCCCCACCCCAACCCAACCCGAACTGATCTGTTAAGTACATTTGGGAAAATGTCTAGCGATGTACCAAAGTACCATGCCGCCAGAATCATAGCTTTTGAATCAGGTAAAAGTCTTTGAATATTGTTTTTGCAATTATCAGTAAAAAGGTGTGTGATCAATACAGTGATCTAACCCATACCTGATCACTATGTTAAAAATGATATTTAAGGAACACAAAATGCAGTAGATTATTAAAATATGTATGATCTGAACTAAAAGACCGATAAATTAGTTAAATGTAAGCTATTATTCCAGATGTTTTGCTATAAAATTTAAAGCGTGTTTTTATACAAATTCTGATTTTAAAAACTTTCATTATGCTGTAATACTTTAGCATTAATGATGACGATATATTTAATTCTGATTGTAGACAAAAAAAAATTGAAAACACGAATACTGTTAAACAACTATATTACATTCTAAAGTAATTATTGATTTGTTTTGACATTTATAATTAAATATGTAGATATATACATATTTACATTAAGAGCGTGATTATTTCCCCTATTTCGCTTGTCTCAATGTCCCAGGAATTATTATGTAAACAATTTTTTTACAAGAATTACAAAACATTGTGTTGCGTTTATTGTCTTTGGTTGTAGTGTGTATATATATATATATATATATATATATATATATATATATATATATATATATATATATATATATATATATATATATATATATATATATATATATATACATATTGTTTACATAGATACATTTTTTTTCTGTCGGCCTACATTGAGTGCTTTTTCTTATTTCTTCAAGTGCTAATAACAATTTATTTTACATCATAGTGAAGTAATGACTTACAGCTAGTAATTATATATATATATATATATATATATATATATATATATATATATATATATATATATATATAATACAAGTATATAGAACGTGTTAAAAATTCGGCGCCTTTTTTTGCTCATTTCACTCCCCCTACAACGAAAACCTGGATACGCCTCTGATATGATCCTAAACAAATATAATATTGACATAAAAATGTTAGTGGCTCTTTAAAAACCGGGTAATGTTGTAAATTGTAACTTTTGGCTCTTTTGTCTCAAAAGGTTGCCGACCCCTGAATTAGAGCATAATAAGAAAAAAAATCAGAGCATTTATTGAAGTCTTTAATAAACAAAATGAAAAACAAAAAGGATCCAAAAAAAAAAAAAAAATAGCCGTCCTTTTTTTTTTAAATTAATAAAATTAAATTAGTAAATAAATCTGTTTCTAAAATTAATTTTGTTTTCGACTATTATGCCGTATGTTTTACTTTTTCACCACGTTTATTGGCACAAGTTTCTAAACCAGCCTCTGTCCAATTTTTGAACCAACATGCTCTAAACCCAATGTATGTTATGTATTTATTTACTTATTTAGCTATTTATTTATTACACTCTGTCCATCAATGTAAGTACCTTGTAAATATCAACCCAAACAGTATGGATGCTATTTTATTTGTTTTAAAATTTAAAAAAAAAAGCATTAAAAAAAGAAAAAAAAGAAGAATCTCAAAGCACCCTGTATACTAGAAAGGAGATCCTCAACTCAGAGTACCTCTACCACAGTTTTGAAGCATGACCTCCCAAAAAAATCAAATTCATCGTGAAGTTCATCCACAAATGTCACATTTTAACCACAGCCTTGGTGAGCTGTGGTGCACGCAAAATGTTTACAATAGTAGAGCCGGGTTTAGTGACTGCTATTAGGGGCAGATAATTTAGTTTGAAACGATTTTAAACTTAGTGGGGGGTAACTAAGAGGAGGCTGCTTTCACGGAGGGGAGGGAGGGGGGTGTAGGGTAGGGGTTGGGGGAAAGGAGGGTGGGGGTAGTATCGTCCTTAACGACCTACTGATGGTGTTTTAAAGCAAATATTTTCAGTGGCAGCATTGGTACTGTCGAATTCACAAATTATGAATTACTGAAAAGTAGAAAATAAAACAACTAAATAGCGGCGTATGATTCGCCGCGGGTCGGCTCGTAGTAATTAAAACCTAAAATTAAAAAAAAAGTAGAAAATAAAACAACTAAATCGCGGTCAATAATTCATATCCTAAGACTCGGTAATACAACTTGTAAATGAAGAACAATTAACAATAATATATATTACTCGTATAGTACACATGGGTTTGCAGCTCAGCTTTTTACTGTAGCTTTAAAATAATTAGTTTGATCGTATCGCCTTAAAGTACAAATTTATTTTGGCTGTTCATCAAGACCATCATACATATCAATGGTTATCGAACACGTGGTAAGATTATCGTGTAATAGAATGCCATTATTTTAAATAACTGAAGCTATTTAAGAATTTTTTTTTTATTTACAGAACACAATCAACAACAAACTAGCAAACCATATCAACTATAACTATATTTTAAAATCACTGTAGGTATAGGACGGCTCGCAACAGAGGCGTAGCGACCCTTACCGGCGCCCGGTACAAACTTTCGATTTGGCGTCACCATCGGGAACAACCTATCAGTTTTCGATTTGCACCCCCCACCCCTCAAACTTTCAATTTGCACTCCCCCCCCCACCCCTCAAACTTTCAACTTGCACACACCCCGATATATTTTTTATATTTATAATGCAAAACTGCATCTAAAATGAGATTTTATTTTGTTTTTCCAACCTATTAACCGATTTTGGCGCCCCCTAAGGTCGGCGCCCGGGGACATATGTAACCCTCCCCCTCGCTACGCCGTTTTGCTCGCACCCGGAAAACTAAATATTTTAACTTATATTTTAATACAAAATATTATAACGATTGTCATTACAGTTGCCTATTCTCAATGGCTGACTTCGTAACGTTATAATGAAGAAAACAACAAACAAACAAAAATAATTAAACACGTATGATCCATGTCTAAAACGGTCGTGTGAAAAACTGTGAGGAAGAAAAAGATACATTTTAAGCAAATACCTATGTAACCAGCTGCTAAAACAATGGACATATAGCATGATAAGGGAGAGTACCCAGAAAAAGTGAAAAAAAAATACTTTAAGTTCACAGTAAAATTAAATCGAAACACACTACAGAAATAGAAAATTGACATTTACAAATACAACAATAATATAAACGTTGATACATATATTTTCCAAATTTTATTACTAAAATTAATAACATTTGACGTTAATATAAATTATAACCCAATACTCAGTATAAACTGCTAGTTTTATAAGAAATCTTCTATCCTTTGAATACCCCTCCTGATAATCACTCAATTGATTCATATTATTTTTAGAAAAAAGTTTCCATTGTCATGGGTGGCTACAACGTGAACTATTGACCTCGCAGCTGAGGATGAAGCACAGTAAACTCAGCAGTCAAAGAGAAACAGAGTTACACACCTTATATGAGTCTAGTTCTTATGCAATGTTATTTCCTCCATTTAATTAATATATATACAATTGATGTTCATGTCTTTGAAGCTGTGTAAAACCATCAAATAAATTATTATTATTACTATTTAAATGTTTAAAACAAATAAATTTTTTAAAAATGTGGGAAGACTGCTAAAGATATAGATGTTTGAAAGGGAATAATGTTTGATTGGATGTGTCTCAATATAATAACAAAACGTTTCAGGTTTCTTAAATTGGTATCATTTTAATTCTTTGTAATCCCACATTTATTTCTGCTCTACCCCCCCCCCCTCACCCCACCACGACGATGGAAAAAAAATAATCCTGGAATCATCATTTAATTACATATTTGCATTTTCAGGTTGTTGTTTTTTTTTTGTGTGTAAATAAAATTGTAATTAGACGTTTTGTATTAGATCCATGTATAAGTAAACCATCTTAAATGAATGAAAGTAGGCTACAAGAAGAAAGAAGTATTACTATTGCAAATCTGTATCAGTCCTTACAAGCCGATGATAAAAACTGTAATACTAAAGCGAACATGGCAAGGCAAAATGACGCTGTGAATTACATGATGAAAAAAATGCTATACAAAATGCGCTGTAAAATATGTTGTAATTTATTAAAAATAAAAGTATTTAAAAACAAATGCTAAAAAAAAAAAAGAGAAGAAATAAATAAATTAGGCGGCACTGCTAAAACGAAAATTGGTTCTGTAAAGTTTAAAGAAGTATTAAACAAGATGAATGTATATCAAGATGTGATTTCATATCTGTTCTTTGTAGAAAACAGATTTACAATATGATACACACATTTTTAAAAAAATAATTAATGTAAGTACAAAAATAAACAGTCGATGTTGTCCAGAAGAAGAAATGTAGACGCCACTAGAAAAGATAACAACCACACTTATTTGCACAACTCACAACAGCAATGTCTATATAAAAAAATCATAGTGAACCGATTGTTATTGTTGACTTGAAGTTAAAAATAAACGTTTGTTTTGTCCTTACGATCGCACTGAATTGGACGTTATAACAAAACATTAATTTAGGTCATAGCAGTTGCAAAGGGCTAGAAACAATTTTGTTTCGAGGCTACTTTAATGTAGGACTGAAATAATTATGTTCACATCGCCTTTAAAATAACAGACTTAACTTTTTTATTATGACCTTATAAAAGCCTCGCGTGAAGAGAAAGTCAGTTTGATCTAAGGACAATCTACGGTCTCAGAACTGAATAACGAAATTACGACCTTTGTTTATAGTCGACTAGCTGCTGAGCGCTTGACTGCTAAATCCAAGTTCAAGTCAGTGTAATGTCACTGAGTCCACCCAGTTTTGATGGGTACCTAACGAGAAAGTAAAGGCGGATGAGCAAAGTGACCACATTCCTTCATATCAATTCCTAGAAAGTTATGAACTCTACTTTATCTGCCAATGCATCCATAAGCTTAAAGAGGTCTCTTTACTTTATTACTTTAATTATTTTCTAATTGACTGTATCTATCTCATGGTCGGCAATTAAACACGTGAATTTGATGTGAGTTGCACTATTACCAATAACCATTTATAAACAGAGTTTCTTCCAGAGTTTCTATCGCCTACCATGAACGAAATGTAATTTATATAGAAAACATACACTTTTACCAGTGTTCGTCTCGCCCCCCCCCCCCCCCACTCCCCCACCCCGGAAAGAAAATTTAGTACGACCCTCCGAAAATATCAAGTGCCCCCCCCCCCCCCCCTCTAAGAAGAGGAAATACTGCAGCTGTTCAGCCATTAAGCTTGTGATAATGAGTCATTATGCTCGCCGATGACAATTCTATCTAGATTCTACAGTTGTTTAAAACACTAACCAATAATGTGGAGCGAGTGTTTCTTTCAGGCATCTGGAAAAAATTGAATTTATGTAGAAAATATATCGGCTAGTTTTACAACCCCCCCCCCCCATCCCAGGAGATTAATGTCTGAAAGAAACACTGCAAGCCTTTGAATTCTAGATCAAAGAAATACAGAGTTTCTTCTAGGAATCTCTTCGGGGTGGGGCGGACTATCGAACGAAATGGAATTTATATAAAAATATATACGTTTACCAGAATGGCATTTCCCCCCCCCCCCCCTCGTAAATTTTAGTCCGCTCCCATTAAATTTCAAGAGTCTCTTCCCTCCTCTACCCCCCCCCCCCCCTCCTCCGGAGAAGAAGTGAAAGAAACACTGTTTATAACTCTTTTGTGGGTGGTTAATGTATGGGAGTGGCTTTTATCCTTGTACAGGAATCCAAACAAGTCCATAATGTCGAGTCATACACATGTGTTTCATTCTTCGGACGATTGTTAATCAGTCTTGGCTTCAGCACAGGAAAGATCATAGGAAAACTTGAACGTCTCTTTTTTTTACTCCTAGATATCTTCTATTTCTGGAAATCCCCCTGGGAAGAGGAAACTAGGTCAAGGCAACTCTGAAGGAGGAGTAAAAGACAAGACAAGGACTGTCGGGCGTACGTGGGCATAAATAAAGAGAGCCGCTAAAAACCGAGTCCGATGGAGAGGTGTAACTGCAGCTAGAGTTTCTTTCAGGCATCTCTTCGGGGGGGGGGGGGGTGGGGGCGGGGGGATTTATATAGTAATATAGAAAACATTTACTTTTACTAGTGTCCGCCACCACCCCCCTCCTGAAAATGTAGACCGCCACCCCCCCCCCCCCGAAAATATCAAGTGCCCCCCCCCCCCCCCTCCCGGAGAAAAAAAGTCTAGAAGAAACTTTTGTTACAGGTCAGTTGTAGGTTAGATAGAAATAGGTTAGAATAATCTAGAATTAGGGGAGAGTGCGTTTGTGAGTTGAGTTTACCCTAGAATATTGTTAACCCCGGTGTGTTTATGTATTGTTATCCCAAGGTCGAATGCGGTATAAAAGTTAAAGTGAATGGTTGTCAGGGTTAGTTGGTAGAGGTTCGGGCGAGGGCTCCTCTTTTATGTAAAGAATTGAGTCCAAATAAAAGTATACTATATGTGTCACAAATCGTTGTTGAGTTAAATCGAACCCGGACCTAACAACATTGACTGCAGCCCTTTGCTACTCAGGGGCCACAATAGGATACATCAAGTCATCTTCTGCTGCTGCAGTTCCAACGTAAGAATTATACCAACAATAAAATATAAAAGAACGAAAAAACACACCGGTAAAACAAAGATTGAGAGTCGTGATCCTACAGTTGGAGATCAAATCTGGTTCAGAAGAAGTAATTTAATACAAAGTGTGGCCCAACCCTTATTTAAACTAGTTCACTATTCCACAAGCTTGTATTTACATTGATTTTTTTTTTGCCTCAAACATGTAATTTAAAGCGTCAGTTGTGTGTTCGCTTTAGCATCACAATTTTCATCATCGGCTTGTGAGGACTGATACAGATTTACAATAGTAATATTTCTTTCTTACTTGTAGCCTACTTTCATTCATTTAAGATGGTTTACTTATACATAGATCTAATACAAAACGTCTAAATATAAAAAGATTTTAAAAAATTAAACACACCAACCTGAAAATGCAAATGTGTAATTAAATGATGATTCAAGGGATTCTTTTTTCCCTCGGCGTGTTTACAAATATAAAATACGAGTAGACCCGCGATGTAGCATACGCCGCTATTTAGTTTAATTCCTAATTTTCAGTAATTCATACTTTGTGAATTCGACACTAACAATGCTGTGACTGAAAATAGTTTGCTTTAAAACACTATCAGTAGCTCGTTAAGGACGATTATACTCACCCTAACTCCGCCCCCCCCCCCCCCCCCCCCGCCTCAGTGAAAGCAGTCGTCTGTGACGACAGTTTACAGGCGACAATGAAAAGAGCAAGCAAAACTTGTTATTACCTCCCTTAATTTCAAATCGTTTAAAAACTAAATTATCTGCCGCTAATAGCCGTCACTACGATTGTAAATAGCTCACCAGACTATTGAGCTTACGTCTTGTTGGTGTCTCGCAAGGTACCCTTGGAGAGAATTATATATATATATATATATATATATATATATATATATATATATATATATATATATATATATATATATATATATATATATAACTTATATACAGCTTTCATAACTTCACAGAAATTAACGCAACGGTTTGAGAGCCTATAGTTTTATACATAAAGGACCAGGTGTTCAAATTTACCCGAATATAATGTTATTAAATAAATGTTTGAGTTAGGATCTATTTAAAAAAAATCGAAATTAAAAGAATATATATATATATACACAAGCGAAAAACTAGACTTGTTATTTGACACCAAGGGTGGCCGTGTGTTGACTGCAGCTCTAATAAAACACCCAGTTAAACAGACGACATTGCTGTAGCCTGTGTAGGGCAAGGGAGACTATCTTGTTAGGTTTACGACAAGGGAGACGACTTGATTAACCTGCAGGTATACAAAATGTTCAAAGTTTAAAATAGGTCTTAGTTTGCTCACACTGCAAATAATTAGAAGCTTAAGGTAGAGAAATATATTTAAGTTAGAAAAGCCTTCGTTAGTTATAATATCTTTTCAAATGGATATAGTTTGCAAGTTTCAAGGCTTAAGATAAACCTCAGGTAAACAAACATAAATATGTTTTAATCGATTTTGTGAGTAAGTGTAATCAATATTAACCCTCCACCGACGTTTTTACAGTAAAAAAAAAAGAGGTAATAAATAAAACAGATTGTAAATAAAACATTATAGGGAATTGTTCCCACTATCTTTACTTAAAGTAAAACATTTAAATTTCTCAATTCAAATTAAAGTAGTATTCAGTTTTAAACATTATTTCAAAATCTTGATTTGATAATAAATGCAATAAGGTGAAGGATGTAATAGTCTGAAATTGAATGATGTAGTTGTCTGTTAATGTTGTTAATGTTTTGTCGTCTGCATATATGTAATAAATTGATTTGTCTAGGCTCAAGGTGTAGAAGATTTCATTGACAGAGGTCGTTGTCACGGTACTGTCCCTTGAGATTTTGTTCTATGTCGTTTTTGGTGTATAGGCTTGTAAGGTGGTATACACACTGAAAGACAGCGGTGTCTGGGTGTTTTACTACGTGGTGTTTTATTGTCTGTTTACTTTTAATCAGATTGTTACAGTGCAGGCATTTACTCATGTCAGCATGGAAAGCTTTTATTTGAGTTTTGCACTGGCTGGCAGTATTGAAGCTGTGAAAGCTGTATCCACAGCTCTTGTCTTTTCCAGGAGTTGAAGGTTTAAAGACTTGAATTGATGCGATGGTAGTTTCTTGTTGCTGCTGGGTTTCTTTAGTTTTTGGTCGAATTGTTGCAGTTGTTTCTAATGTTGTTTTGGCCGATTTCGTTTTTCGTTCTTGCAGTGTGGCTGGACTGTCTTCGTTCTTCCTTTTGGCTTTTGTTTCTGTTTCCATAGCGGTCTGTGGTTTCTAGTCATTGGTATAAGAGGCGTCTTGCTGTTGTGTGCTGGTGTTTGCTGTCGTTGCTGTTCTGTTGCTAAGTTCGGAGCTTGCTGTTGTGTGCTGGTGTTTGCTGTCGTTGCTGTTCTGTTGCTAAGTTCGGAGCTTGCTGTTGTGTGCTGGTGTTTGCTGTCGTTGCTGTTCTGTTGCTAAGTTCGGAGCTTGCTGTTGAGTACTGGCGTTGGCTGTCGTTGCTGTTCTGTTGCTAAGTTCGGAGCTTGCTGTTGAGTACTGGTGTTTGCTGTCGTTGCTGTTCTGTTGCTAAGTTCGGAGTTTGCTGTTGTGTGCTGGTGTTTGCTGTCGTTGCTGTTCTGTTGCTAAGTTCGGAGTTTGCTGTTGTGTGCTGGTGTTTGCTGTCGTTGCTGTTCTGTTGCTAAGTTCGGAGCTTGCTGTTGAGTACTGGTGTTTGCTGTCGTTGCTGTTCTGTTGCTAAGTTCGGAGCTTGCTGTTGTGTGCTGGTGTTTGCTGTCGTTGCTGTTCTGTTGCTAAGATTGAAGCTTGCTGTGTCAAGCAGTGGCGTGCTTCCATTCCCTGTTGTTGCTTGCGTTGTTAGTTGTGCTGTTGGGATGTTTATCTATTCCCTGTTGTTGCTTGCGTTGTTAGTTGTGCTGTTGGGATGTTTATCTATTCCCTGTTGTTGCTTGCGTTGTTAGTTGTGCTGTTGGTATTACATGTTGAAGTGGGTTGAGGTGTGTTTGGCTGCATTGTTTTGTCCAGTGTTGGGTAGATGAACAGTGTTGACAGGCTTGTTTTCTGCCTGGAATGGCTATTAGGATGTGCCCCGGGTAATATCCAATGATTTTTAAACTCATTTTGGCGGTAAAAAAGTTTTGCGATCGAAAAAAAAGTGTGGTGTCTAGCCTTAAGGTTTCACATGACCGTTAGATCAGATAGGCAAATAACTAATGGACAGGTCTCAAGTTCACCACGGTATATCGTATTGTTACATAAAATTGATGCCAGTCGTGGAAGTTTAGCACAACCCAGTGTTAGATTCACCAGACATATTTAAAAATACAACACCGACATTTACATTGCATGCTGAACGAAAAAAAAACATGGCGACCGGTTGGTAGTTAAAATTTATATTTACATTTTTTAATACTAAATCAAGCGAAATATCGCTTAATCATGAAATCTTATTTTAACAAGTAAGCATTTTAATCTCTTAAGATACTACTTGACGTTAGAATGAAAAAAATCATGCGCTATATATGTTTTTACTTTGTAAATACTATGTAAACTAAGCAAAACATATTTAGTTTGAAAACTGTTTTAGTAATTTCAGTTTATTATAATACTGTTTATTTTGTCAATAAAATATGAATTCTATTTCACCAGTATTGTCTAGTATTTTTTATTTTTTTCTGAGCAATACCTACTGAGTATCATCGTGATGCGTATCCTTCTATGAGCCGCAACAACAAATAAACCATAATACATTATTTATAAGTAACCTATCTCGATCTTTCCCCTTCAGCATCTGTTTCATCGTTACAGCAACATGATCAACATATCAAAGACCGTAATGCTCCTCCTGGCACTAGTGTGCTGGTCAGCCCAGCAGCACGGTGTCAGCGGTCAGTTCCTCTTCAACACACTGACCAACTCCGCCTACTACTACCCCTACCCTTTCCAGTGCCAGACGGCTGTGAACCCGCTACTCACGAAGGACTGTCCGGGTGGCGCTTGCTATCTGTCAACACTTAAAGGTCAATGTTGTATGGCCAGCTTTTTCACTAGTAAGTTTGTGTTTTATTTATTTTTTCATTTTTAAATATTGTGTTTACTTAGATTTTAACAGTATTTCTGTGTTTAAGTGTTAAAATGTTACTAGTAATTCAGTTTTTTTATTTTACTAGACTGGATTTTATTTGATGTAACCAGTAATTCTGTATTTATGTAAGCAGTGCTTTTTTTTGTGACGATACGTACCGGTACGACGTACCGGTACCTTGTTCGATGTGGGGAAAATATTACTTTTCTTGCATTTTAACTTTTATTATTAACTTGTTATATTAAAATTAATAATATAATATAAATAAAAGTTAGGCAATCCATCAATGAGTACTGGCACCTATGTTTTGTACGCACAAAAAAAAAGAACTGTAAGTAAATGTAAGAATAGGTGTTCGATTGTATCCAGCATGTATGTATTTAAATGCTAAGTTTTATGCAAGACTGTTTAATTAGATTTTAACCACTCTGTATAGTTTTATATGTTTAACCTTTTGCAGTAGTAATGTATCTACGTGTTACTTGACATTTTGTATACAATGCAATGCAACATATTATAAATTAATGCACTGCTCGAATACTGCATTCGAATGGGGCACTTGAATCATCTGTGGGGGAGGGGGTATCAAGTGAGGGGGTTATGTAATTTCAGCGCGACGGCCACAGGTAATAAGTATATATGTGTTTACATACGTTAATTTTTTTTTTCATTTCGTCCTTGGGGTGGGGGGGGGGGAGACGTTTATGTTTTCGGGGTGGGTAGGGGGGGGCTCTTCTTCCAACCCCCCCGCCCCCCCCCCCCCCCCACTCATGCATTCCCCGCCTGTAAAAGGCACGGGTCGGAGCAATGTATGTCTCTAGAGGAAGAGTTTGTTTAGATGAATAGTAGTTACAACTTAGGTAACATAATAGCATCAACAGAAATGGGGTATACACACATTCGCAAGATCTTAAGCGAAGACCATACGGGATAAACATCAGATGACCACTTTTTGAAATTTTCAGTTAGTGCAATTTTCGTGTAGTACTAGTGTATATTTAGCAAGTAAACACTATGAAAGCGTAAATCTATAACAATATGAACGCTTAAATCCACCTCAATCCCCTCAATATTTACGATTTTAAAATCAAGTCACAATGGAAAACCAAAGAATCTCAAACATACAATCTCATTTTTCTCGAATGTAGACAACTGTGACAACTTTTGGATTTTAAGATAAAATATAAGAATACTAGTCTACTTATGATTCATCTACAATCGCATGTCCATAAGAATATATGGAACACTTATAATATTTTACTATCACCTTATGACCCCCCTCCCCTGTAACATCTTGTCTACATCCTATAAGTTTTATTCTCCCAGGTTCTAGAGTGTACTACCAACAATGTAAGTGTAGTCTGAGCGTCACATGTCCAGTACTCGTGGGCTAACATGACGTCATGAAACACTCAATCAGCAGCAACTAACAAACGACCCAACAAACAACAGCATAACTACAAAGGAAAATCAAGTTTTGATTGTGTTTTAAACATTACATTGTATGCCGAAGCATCTTTTTTTAAAAATAAATTGCATGGTAATCAATTCTAGTCGTTTATTCATTGTTGTGTCCTAAAAATAAATGCACTATCTGCTACTCGTGTTTAATTTAAAACGCATGAAAATATACAACACAAAAGCGCGCATGTGTTTTGCTAATATTAACTCCTGTGGAACAACTTTGAAATCCGGGAACGAAATAAAACATTTTGTTTAATGTTATTGGCATAGTTAACAACAATTGTCAGTATGTTTGCAAATAACACATAAAAGTTATTTGCAATTAATGCCATAGATAAAAAATCAAATAAAAAATCAATGCTTTACAATCTAATAAACAGTAGATAAACACATACAATTTTTAATTACGAAGTTTCATTTCATTTTTAGTAAAAGAAAAACGTTTATAAAACAAAACAAATCCAAACATATAGACATGCTTTAAAAAAAAATTAGAACATTAATAAAAGAAAATGACAGTAATACTTTAGGCAATTTCTTTAATGATTTCAACACCGGAATTTGTGTCCTGGAATTGAGACAGTGTTTAATTAATAGAAGAATGTTAGCGTCAATCTAAAATGTGTATATTAATGAATGAAGGGAAGCATTAAAAAAAAAACAACTTAAATTCGTGAAATAATAATATCCACTGTGTTTGGTTGTACATCATAACAAGAGATTTATTACACGATTGTATGTTTTTTTTTTACCTGTTTATTCAAGATCTTAAACAAATTATAATTCTCAAGCAGTATGGACTTTCCCACATTTAATATTAGCCCATTCTTTAAAACTAAGCATTTAATATTTTTTCTGATATAAAAAGCAAAATAAGGTAAAGATATAGCTTGTTTTCTGAACATATCCCAACACATTCTCTCTCTATATATACAAATGTGAAATAATTTTACCTCATAATAAACCTACATAAAACAGTGGCGGAACTAGAAAAAAAAGGCCCCCCCGCAGAATTTTTTTTGGGCCCCTATATATATATATATATATATATATATATATATAAATATATATATATATATATATATATATATATATATATATATATATATATATATATATATATATATATATATATATATACATATATATATATATATATATATATATATATATATATATATATATATATAAATATATATATATACATATATATATATACATATATATATATATATATATATATATATATATATATATATATACATATATATATATATATATATATATATATATATATATATATATATATATATATATATATAATATATATATATATATATATATATATATATGGAAAACAAAGGTCGCACTAAATTTTTTTAAAAAAATGTATCCGGTACCCGAATAAATCAGAGGTTTTCCAACACACGAGCTGGCCCCATTCAGTTTTCCATGTGAGAAGCACGGACTCTCTAAATCTAGTCCAACACTCCAAACTGACGCCGGTTTTTATGAGGCTTTCATCAAAACGTTACCAACCGTGTGCCCTGTTTTCCAGAAGTTTAATTAAATGTTAACAATGTCGGCAGTTCATTTCTTGGATCTTAGGGCGCGGGTTTGTCCACACTACCAACTAGACACGCCAAGGCATGCTGTAAGTCCCTCGGCGACGACCCAGGTGTCAGGGGAGTCACGGGGCTCTTGGAGCTACCGGTTACATTACTGCACGGGTTATGGGTGCAACACATTGTTTCTTCCGGCAGAGCTCCCCCTCCCCCACCCCTCCTCCGAAAATAGTCTACCCAGGAAGAAACATTGGTGCGACACCTAATTAGATTTAGTCATCGAGTGTTGTAGCGAGACTTATTCCTAGTGTTGTGGGAACTTTTAAACGACTGTCTGTGGGGGGCCAACTTGCTCATATGTGATGCGCTCAGGATGACACTGCCGCCGGTTGTATTCAAGTAGTAACCTCATCCGTTTATGCAGGATCACGAGGCGCTAAATCACATATTTCCGTTAGGAGTCCCCACTCCAATATGTACAAATGTTAGGCCTATGACAGAAACTTTTGCGGGGCTGTACTCAACAGCTTCCCAAGTTTTCATGGCGATTGGGTGAATGATGCAGTAATGCAAAATAGACAGAAAAATGTTTTTCGCATGTACAACTGTATGTGGCCAGGTCACGCGTTGGATAACCTTCTGATTTAGGGGGAGGGGGGGGGGGGACTAACAAAAAGCCAGACCCTCACACACCCCCACCTCAATGACGTCATTTATAAATAGTAATTGACTATTAATAATGTTCAATTAATTCTAAACGTAATTAATTTCTAAATAATTATATAAAAATAATCTTACCTGCCCTGTTTTGTGAATTAGATGTGCCTAATACTATGAAAGTAAATTAATATCTGTTGACTAGATCTAGATCTAGTGCTGTCTAGTGTCTGACAAAATGTGCTGAAGTGTTGAATCGTACGGTTAGGAAGTAGTTCATAAACGATACATTTATCTCCTCGATACTTGTGAGGTTGAGAAAGAGGGGTGGGATAGGGGTCGGCTCGGGAAAAAAACTTGAAAGCGACAACAAAACGCCTTGATCTATGTACGTCAGCATCGCCCATTGTAAAACTTACTCAGGGGAGATTATTCCAAGTATAGACTTTAAAAGTTTACTATGATAATTCTCGTAAAAGCAAAAACAAGTAACCGTATATAAAACTGAAGTTTCTAGTATAGTATTATATTATTTTTTTTATTATTTGTAGGATGCAAGATACAAATTCAACCACTATCACAAACACATTAACATTGAAAAATGTACAATGGATTTCGGGTCCCTTACCAATGCCGCAAAGAAGAAAGCCCACTTCATATGTAGCGGCTTTTCGTGCTATGGACTTTGTTGTTTTTTAAAAAGAATTTTGCCGACGACAGCGTGTGTTTGATTGTAGGGAAATAGAACTCGGCCTTGACAATGGTTAAAAAATACAACTATAAATAACTGTTTAAAATATGTAAAACAAATTCGACAATTTTTGAACCCCCTTTTGTCCCCATCCCCTGCCTAATCCGCGACAGTACACTTTGGAGGATCGGTTAAACAGTTACGTGTCCTCTATTTAGCTATTGAAGAGGTGGTGGGCAACGGGTCAAAGAAGTCATTCAAATTTGAAGAGTTGCCTATATTTTACACTGTAGTTTGTGTAATGGATTTTATCTGTTGCGGAAGAGCGTGGTATAGTGACTGTAAAATAAAGATAATCGTACCGCAGCTAGTGTTTTTCTTTTACAAACCAAATATTAAGGCAAAAATGCACGAAAATTAAATTCAAAATTTAAAAAAATATTAATTTTGGTCAGCCGTGGGTGGGCCCCTAAACGGCCTGCCCCCCCCCCCCCCCCCCCGCGCATTGCGGGGACTGGCGGGACTGTAGTTCCGCCCCTGTTCATCAGGTAAATGAACAACTACTGACTAGTGTCTTTAACAAAATGTGCAGGAGTGGTCAGTTTACAGTTCAGTAGTTCATAAACGGTTCGTTAATCTATGCATTACATCTTATTGTAAGATTAAGGGTGTGGTGAGGGGTAGAGGTGAGGGGTAGGGGTGAGAGGGGGCAGGGGAGAGAGTTGGGAAGGTTCATTGGAAGGGGACAAGAAAGCGCCGATGAACATCTACATCAATAGTGCCGACTTTTTCCGGTCGTCTAGAAGACCAGGATAGTCGCCGCAACATTTCCCCAGCCCGATTTCAAAGTGTACCGGCACAGTCAAATTTCAGATGCTTCGCTGAAGGGAGATAACTTAAACTTTTACAAGTTTATTGATACAGTTGTTAAAGTAAAAATGAACGCAATTATAAATGTACGAGATCGAAATAAATAATTATATTTTTTGTAGAATTCAGGCCAGTAGTTTAAACACACAATCATAGATATGTATTTTAATAATGTAAACAATATAACAATGCTTTTTTGTTCTCCTAATCGACGCCACTAAAAAGAACGGTAGGCTGCGTCTTTGAAGTTGTCTATATGTCTGGCGGTCTCTCGAGCTATATAGTCTGTGCATTTTTTATCAAAGACGTTTGCCGACTATCGTGTTTGTTTGTAACTGTAGAAGAAAGATAACTCGACCTCCACCTAATTTTTTTTTTTTTTATTTTTTTTTTTAAATAATTTAGCCAGGATTTTTGGGCCCCCAATCGGTCTGGGCCCCCCCCGCATTGCGGGGTCTGGCGGCACTGTAGTTCCGCCCCTGCCCCCCACCCTACCCCACACACAGTCGACCACACGAACAGAAGCCAACTCTGATTGGAGAAGCTGGCTCACGTGACGTGGTTAGGCAGGTGTGTACGCCTGCAGTTTGTAGACTTATGTGTACATATTTGTGTACACATCTCAATGTGCGCGATCTTCTACTGGCTGTGTTGTACATGTGGCCCTGTGCAGGTTGGTGTGTACACGATAATGTAGTGAATTGTGTCCACGCTGTGTACCACAATGTACACACTGCTAGTGTTCGACCCATCTGTGTACTCAGTGTACAGCCTGACTATTGATCTCTGGGTAAACTAGAACATACACTGCAGCAAATGTGGGAAATGGTTTCACACTGGGTAATGGGGTTGTGATAAGGTGTTCGTCTGGGGGTGGGTTCGTCTGGGGGTGGGTTCGTTTTAGGGTGGGTTCGTGTTAGGGTGGGTTCGTGTTGGGGGGGGGGGGGGTCGTGTTAGGGGGGGGGGGGGGGGTTTCGTGTTAAGGTGGGTTTGTGTTAGGTTGGGTTCGTGTTAGGGGGGGGGGGGGGTTCGTGTTAGGGTGGGTTCGTATTAGGGGGGAGGGTTCGTGTTAGGGTGGGTTTATGTTGGGGGGGGGGGGAAGGTTCGTGCACGCTGGGTTCGTGTTAGGGTGTTATTCGTCTATTGATTTATGTGCGTTGTGGTATTAGTATGAGGATGTGTTCGTCTTTGGGTGCGTGCATGTTAGATGGCCTGTCTGCTTCTAGCCGCTCACCTGCATTTCTCTAAGCGCACCCCCAACGGTTTTATAACCCCTGACATCCCCACCAATCCTACCCACAACTAACCCCCCCCCCCACCAACAGCACCCTTCTTCTAACCCTCCCCCCTCCACCACGACTAAGAAAACCACTCTGCTGCCATATATGGTATATGGTCTAGTGACCCGCTTAACACAATACACCCTATTAAATACCGTATGGAAGTGTTCGGAGTGTCTTTTCTGCCAGATTGCTAACAAAACGTGCGTGAAATACGAAATTAGAAAAATTACAGCAATCCGCATTGCTTTTGTACATAAGCGAGTGATATCACAACGTCGACATAAAAATATAGATCTCCATGTATTCAATGACAAAAGGGGAGATCACTAAAAAGTAGCGGTCACTCCATCCATCTTTTGAGCTCGTGTTCACGGTTTTCAGGCCAATTTGTTGACAAATCTGAAAGCCGAGACAAGCGAATCAGGGGCAGATAACTCTCGTTTAGAATTTATATATCGCAGGATGCGGAGAGTTATACAACTAGATCTAGAAGAAATATTTTAATCGAGTGACATTGGACACTAAATCTGAGAGGCAGATAACTCTCGTTTAGAGTTTGTATATCGCAGGATACGGAAAGGGTTGTACAACTAGAAGAAATATTTTAATCGAGTGACATTGGACACTAAATCTGATACTAAATGTTTCAAAAAGCTAATTATCAACTTGATATTATATTTTTACAATTCATAAATATTTTTAAAAAAAAGTGAAACGTAAAAGATGTAACTGAATAGCAATGTTATTAACAAACTCGTTCAATCTCTTTAACACAAGAACGAACTGCTGCATCTAGAATACCAAAAGATACCTTTTTTATTTTCCTATCTTTATTTAACTTGATCCTTGGTGTTTTTGTCGTCTGTTATGGGCGGAAGCTTGCGAGCGAAATGTGACCCACTTATACCGAACCGATTTTTTTTAACGTGATACGTTGGTCAAGATTCGAAGACAGCGCAATGTGGCGTGAATTTTGAAATAATTAAATGATTCATTAATTTTTTTAAAGCTAATTAAAGATTGACATGTAAAAAACGTCACAGTTATAGGTAGGGGTGGGGTGTTCGGATTAATGTAATGATGAGGGGGAGGGGAGTTCAGAAAGTGTGACGTCACACTGGGCTTAAAGAAAACTATAAAGAATAGTTTGAACGCTTATACAAATTTTAGTAGGCGTATTCAATACATTAAAGTCTAATCTAGCCAGTGGCGGAACTAGAAAAAAAGGGCCACCCCGCAATAAAATTTTTAGGCCCCCCCCTATATATATATATATATATATATATATATATATATATATATATATATATATATATATATATATATATATATATATATATAAACACACACAAAATACGAACATAGGATACTCATTGCATGCCTGTTCGGGTTTTAATTTTTAAAAAGTGTTTTTAATTAAAACAAATTACAACAACATGTCATGTGTGTAAGTGCATTAGTGTGTTCTGTGAAAATCGGTTTTTTATTTTATCTCTGCCATAAGACCTCTAAACATCTAGTCGGTCAAAAGAATATAAACCTTGAAAGCTTTGTATAAGTAATGGTGTCTCGTGTTATGTTTATTTTTATTTATTTTTTGTATTTTTATTTATATTATTAATATTAATTACATTTCCTTTTTATACAGTGTCATTCTTTAAGTACTTTATAAAAAAAAATAATTCAGAGAAATAATTGCTTTTTAATTTGTTTAGTACAAATCTATTACAAAGAGCTTATGAGCACCCCTATTTGACTATTTAAAAAAGGGAAATAAGTAATGGAAGTGGCGTGAACGTTTGTTTATCTTTGATAAGTTTGATTGTAGGAGAAAGAGGACGGCTTTCAGGGTGGTTTAAAAACAAAGGGAAAGAGAATATACAATAGCGTGGGGTGGTGTCTATAGAATAAAGATAATCCAACCGCAGCTACGGTAATCTTTTTTACAAAACAACCATCAAGTCAAAAATGCACGAAAATTAATTTTTTTAACAATAAAAAATTGATTATGGTCGGCTGTATGGGCCCCTAAATGGCGTGGGCCCCCCCGCATTGCGGGGTCTGGCGGCACTGTAGTTCCGCCCCTGACATAAAATAAAACACCTTCATCATTCCAGATACACCCCCCCCCCCCCCCACCAAACCCCACCCGCGCGGCACTATTACAATATTTATTTTACTAACCAAGTTATTACACTCGGTAACTCTAGATCTCCTAACACCGACTTCAATGACACCGACTCTTAGATCTAAAAAAAATGAAAAGTTGAACCAAGTACACACGTACTGTATTTGTTTAGCCACAGCGGACCAAGGGAGAGCATCGGCAGGTATTCTGTAACCCGTAGCGGACTGAACCATCAGGGTCGACGATCCCTGTGGAAGAATAAATATAGTTATTTCCCTTGGGCAAGGAAGACGGCGTACAAAATTCGGTCAGTCTAGCTGGCTTGCTGGCAACCCAAGATTAGTGATTTACAGCGTCACGATTTGGAAACTGACGTGGCGTGACACGTACCAGGTGACTTCATTACGGCCAGTGACATCACTATGAAAAACATTTGCAAATCCTACTGGTTTCTTTTTTTTTATTGCCACGGTCATATATTTTACAGCGTCAGTTTACCTTGCCATGTTCGTTTTATTATTACAAATTTAATCATCGGTTAGCGAAGACGTATACAGATTTACATTATTATTTTGTTTACATTTTCATTATGAAGCTGATTATATATATATATATTATATGATTTATATATATATATATATATATATATATATATATATATATATATATATATATATATATATATATATATATATATATATATATAATCATATATAATCATATATATATATATATATCTAAATATATATATATATATATATATATATATATATATATATATATATATATATATATATATATATATATATATATATATATGATTATATATAACAGAATGGTCATTCAATGTTCTTAGGAGTGATAGTTAGGGTCTAAGTTAGTTAATAAAAGTAATACATAATTTTTTTTTTTTTTTTTTTTTTTTAATGGTTAAATAGCATCTTTAATAAAATCCATTTTCATTGCAACAATCCTGGTATGGTTCTTAGTCTCAATAAATAGTTTGTGTTTAGTTCTTTACATTAAGATCAGTGCAAAGTTCAAACAATTTTTACAGGAACAAAATAAGAGTAATGAACATATTAGGATAAAAGTTAATAATGCTAACTTTCAGAAAAGGAACAAACAAGAAGTTAAAATGCATTAAAAATTCAAATGATTTATCTAATAGAAGCCTCAGGCAGGTTTATTTGATTTATCAGATACTAGGCATACTGCCTAGCTTCGCTTAGGTTTTCAAAAAAATTAAGGAATTGAATAATTAATTAATAGGTGATTGGCTGCTATCTTAAATGCTTAGGGCCTAAATTTATACAGTGGAGTAAATTTCTAGTGCAAAGATAGTGATGGAATATTCGCAAACTTATCACTCGCACGGTTATTAGAGCTGCAAGGGTTTTCTCAATAGTATCAATCAAATATTATAATAAATTAATTTCGAAATTAATTTTTACATATTCAATACAATGAAAAACTTGATTTATAACAAAATATTTATTTAAAACAATGCTATACTCTATGATTTTTGTTTTTTTCTTGAAAAGAGAATACAAAATATTTTAAAATTATTACATTAAAAAGTTACTTCCCCTGTTCATAGACTAAATGACCAAATCTCGTATAGTGAGAATTTCACTCGCGGTCACTTTTTAGCCCTCGTCGCGGGCTTTGAGTGAAACCGACAGTTTTCCCTAAAGGTCAAGCCATTTACCTAAGAGCATGCAAAAAATTAGCCAGATGTAAAGACGGTAAGTGCCCTAAAATCAGTTTTGAAATCACCCTCTGTTTTTCCCATAAAATACAAAAATTATATTAGGAAACACGACTGGTCAGTTTTGACCCATTTAACGAATTTTCCCGGACATGGCGAGTTTTTTGTGACACCCCAAGGCGTTCTCCTACCACCTCACAAAATTTCAAGGGGGGTCGTCGGAGGAAATTTTTTTTCGTAATAGAGCTCATATAAAGAGAATTTCACTCGCGGTCACTTTTTAGCCCTCGTCGAGGGCTTTGAGTGAAACCAACAGTTTTCCCTAAAGGTCAAGCCATTTACCTAAGAGCATGCAAAACATTAGCCAGATGTAAAGACGGTAAGTGCCCTAAAATCCGTTTTGAAATCACCCTCTGTTTTTCCCATAAAATACAAAGATTATATAGGGAAATACGACTGGTCAGTTTTGACCCATTTAACGAATTTTCCCGGACATGGCGAGTTTTTTGGGACACCCCAAGGCGTTCTCCTACCACCTCACAAAATTTCAAGGGGGGTCGTCGGAGGAAATTTTTTTTCGTAATAGAGCTCATATAAAGAGAATTTCACCCGCGGTCACTTTTTAGCCCTCGTCGAGGGCTTTGAGTGAAACCGACAGTTTTCCCTAAAGGTCAAGCCATTTACCTAAGAGCATGCAAAAAATTAGCCAGATGTAAAGACGGTAAGTGCCCTAAAATCCGTTTTGAAATCACCCTCTGTTTTTCCCATAAAATACAAAGATTATATAGGGAAATACGACTGGTCAGTTTTGACCCATTTAACGAATTTTCCCGGACATGGCGAGTTTTTTGGGACACCCCAAGGCGTTCTCCTACCACCACACAAAATTTCAAGGGGGGTCGTCGGAGGAAAATTTTTTTCGTAATATAGCCCATATAAGGCGCAGGTCAGTCGAGGTCAGTTTTGACCCCCTCTCCGTAGACTTTTCGGCAAACCGTCACCGACCCTCGTGTTCTATCGCCCCAAGGCACCATCGTGCCAAATTTGACGCGCCTGCGGCGCCGGGAAGTGCCCTATCGGGCACCTGACCACTTTGCTTTTTATATATAGATATTATACATATTTTATCAATTGTATAAGAAGCGAATGGCGTTTTAATATTAAAACAAAATACAATGATATATGTATACTAAAAACAGAAGTTAAATTGTATGGTTTCTATAATTTTAAATACGTTCAATTTCAAAACCTTTTATTGAAAAAAGTTAATGTCTTTTACGCTTTTATAAAGAAAAATATTTAAATCTATACAAAGGAATTAGTATAAAATCCTAGTGAGTATTTTTATAAAATGGAAACAAAAAGATATACATTTTGAGAGAAGTAATGAACTTAATTTAAAGGGAAATAACTAACAGCACGAGTAGATGGAAGTAACTTACTTATTCGAGTCGTCTCAAGACAACATTCGTTTCTTGTCGTGGTGTTAAAGCAGGGGACTTGATCGACGCACACTATCGGTTGAGTAGTCGAACTGGTGAGGGTGCAGTAGAGTGGCTCTGTACTGAGTGGTGATGGGGTGGTGGTAGTCGGTAATGTGGTGGTGCTGGCTGTTGTGGTGCTGACTGACGTGGTGCTGCTGGCTGAAGTGGTACTACTAGATGCTGGTAACGTGGGTGTGGTTGTCTGGGTGGTGGGTGGTGGTGTAGGGGGCAGGGCAGGGGCGTTGGACTTGATACACGTTTTGTTCGTGTCACAATGGCACTCGTCTACTAGGACATTCGTCGCTGGGGACGGTGGTGAGAAACATTGAACACGATTAACTGGCATGCGCATTATAAGTTAATTAATTAATTAATTAATTGATTAATTAAGAAATTAATAACTAAATAAATGTGACAATGTGTGACGTCATTTATTGATGACCACTAAATAAATAAATAAATAAAATAAATAAATTAATTAATTAATCTAATAAAAAAATAATAAATGAAAAATAAGTAAATTAATTAATCAATTATTTAATTAATTAATTAATTAATTAAATGTATATATATATATATATATATATATATATATATATATATATATATATATATATATATATATATATATATATATATATACATATATACATATATAAAAATAAGAAATAAAAATAAGAAATAGATACTATATAAATAAGTAGTATTTTGGCAACTGGACATAGAGCTGAACACACTATTCCTGCACATAAATTCAACTTTATCTGCTAAATAGATCGCTAGATTTACAGATTTACTTAATTCACTTTTAATGTCGTGTATTTTACAACCAAAACTGTGCTAGGGTTGGAAATGGACGTACATCTGATTTTTTTTTTTAGATCGGGATATTAATTAGCGTAAAGTTGAGTCTAGGTTTTGTCTTGCGTGTCTTTTGGGTGTTCATTTTAAATAAGGTTTGCATTAATCATTTATTTCAATTTAAAATTACAACTCCGATTACTTTTCTAATTACGTACTATACAGTCATGCTGGTTAACATACTTAACACTGTAAAAAAAATTTCATTATTTACAATGTGGAGAGTCGACTTACCGTCTCTGCTGATTCTCAGGCAACATGTTTGGATGGTCGAGGAATTGAAGCAGGGAACGAATCCCGAGCAGACGATCCATTTGAGTTGTGTTGAAGTGGTGCAGTAGTTGGGTGTCTCCTTCAGGTAGGGCGTGGTGGTTGTCGACATGGTGGTGGTTGTGGTTGTTTTTGTTGTCGTTGACGATTTGGTTGTCGTGGTTGTGGGTGTTGTGGTTGTGGTTGTCGTTGGCGTTGTGGTAGTGGTTGTTGTCGTTGTTGTTGTTGGCTGACAGTTGACAGCAGCACTACATTTACATTGTCTTACCGTCACTCCATTTACTGAATCATAACAAAAGCGTAATATATATATATGCAAATTTACGTACGCCGATAGCTTTACATTATTGAACAGAGAATACAAATATTTAAATTATGAAAGTTTTCTCATTCATTTTACTCATAGAATGCACTATGAGAATACAAAAGTGTATAAGTTTTTTTAATGAACAGAAAGTAAGTTTCACAAACGTATGATACCATTCCACACCAATCTATATTTACTTCTGATCTTGTCCAGGTAACACCCGCCATTAACGCATAAAGTGCACGGGCAAATATATAAACGCACATGATACATCTTCTTATCCTAGCGCCATAGCTAGGGCTAGGGCTGGGACCGTGAGACGGGGGCTTGGGCTGGGGCTGGGGCTGGGGCTGGCGCTGGGGCTGGGGATAGAGCTAGGGCTAGGGCTAGGGTTCGGGTTCGGGTTTGGGTTAAAACCTAAATGTGCAAGTTGTATATCATCTTTCTAATATTGTCTTTTGGCGGCGGGTTTTTTTTTCTTTTGCCTCCCTTATCTGAGTAACATCATTTTGTTTGCCCCAGTACGTCTATGTACAATGTTATCTCTCTTACTACTACAACACATGGGGTGTGGCTATAACTTACCCAGCAACAGCGCCATACAGCAGCTAGGTCTAGACACCGACCAGTAACACAGAGACGGTACACAGTTGCTGTAGTCAGACACGGCCGTCGTGCAGTAGATGGGGGTGGAGTAGTTGAAGCCAGTGCTGGTGTCCAGTGTAATCTGTTGACCGCTGCATACTTCATGTGATGACCACACGATGACCAGTACTAGACCGAACCATGCCCTCGATAACATTTTCACAAAAGTTATGTATTACTACAAATTTTGTCAGAACGTATTTGTGTCCAAAGATGTGTACCGTTGTCTTATTATATAGGCAGTCTACAAGTATTGGACAACTGCCATTAAATCTTTATAATCACCACACCATGTGAAGTACAGTTTTTATTGCTTTAAATCTCACAGAATATAAAATTCTTCAACGACCTTCAGAAACCTAAAACTTTACCATATAATAAAAAGTTTCTAATAAAAAACATCAATTATTTCTAATAAGGATATTGTTCTTTCCAAACGCTTCATCAACTACAATGGTTATTGTTTACAGGGAGTGTAAACTCGCATAGGTACACGTACGCGATTGATAGGATTATGTGTTGACCTGACCTTGACATATGACCTTGTCTTCATAATATCCCAGCAGTGTTTCTCACGGTGCTAGACATGTCTTGACGATATTGATCTTCCAAATGCCGAGCAGACGGTAAAGACAAGCAGACGATAAACAAACTCTGATGCATAGTAGGTTACTCATTTATAACAGGCATTCATACAACTTTAAGGTTTAAGTTTGACACAATATAATATACAACATTTTTTTTAAATAATTGTTTTATTATAACCATTTTGCTCAAAAGTTTAGTAATACAACATAATTTCAATGCATTTATTTATTTAAAATTGAAAACATTTATTGTGAAGATCTATTAAGTAAAACATTTTAAAAATATACTCTGCTTATATTTTCAAGCATTAGTCACTGTCCTGTAATTTGTTCAAATTTTTAACTCAGCGTTGCTTACATTATTCTGTGGATTTATGTAAATAAAAATCTTGAAGTTGAAAAATGTATATTTAGGTAACAGTACACAACACACAAAGGATATATCAAATATTATGACAGATTACAAAATATACATATCATTGCTATGTGTTATTTAAATTCATTACTTTAAATCGCTACAACTTAATTTGATAATTTAATTTTCAAGTTCATGTTTATTACGTTTTATAAACTTTATTAGTTTTAATATGGTTGGTTTGAAAATGTTATAATATTGAAATGGAAAACAGACCAAAAAAAAAAAACGTTTACTATTTTCAGTGATAAAACACAAATACGTTTAGTTATTGTACTGGTAAAAACATACAGCTAAAACAACCTCAAACTTACGGCATTTCATCGCAGACAACTTCGCTCGCACAGTTGCAGTGGTTGATTACTTCAAGGGTGGTCTCATTAGATCCCCAGTATTGGACATCTGTTAAATAATGTTTACATACGGCCAATATATCTATATCTATCTATCCATATATATATATATATATATATATATATATATATATATATATATATGGATATATATATATATATATATATATATATATATATATATATATATATATATATGGATATATATATATATATATATATATATATATATATATATATATATATATATATATATATATATATAAGTGTGTATGTGTGTGTGGGGGGGGGGGGGCTTCATTTATATTAATTACACAAGAAATACAAAATTTAAAACTTTTTTTACAAAGGTTTTCAATTTTAAGATGTGACATTTTTTGTTTTTCCAGTTTTAAAGATGACTAAAGGAACTTAATTATTATACCTTACAACGAAAATACAAGGACTAAATGTCTATTAGTTTAATAAAAAAAAACAACGACTTACACATGGAGGTTGCGCTCATGCAGCATTTGTCCCTGGATGTTGATATGTAACATGGGTCAGCGCTAGCGCACTCTTTGGTGATTTTGGTTGGGAACGGGGTGGGGCAATAGAATGACTTGTCGTAGTAAAATAGGGCGGTGGTTGGTGTTGTTGATGATGAGACTGTGGTGGCGGGAGTTGTGGTGGAATCTTTGGATGGTGTGGTAGAGATTTGTTTTATGGTTGTTGATGAAGCTGATAAAATTGTGGTCAGCGTTGGCGTTTTAGTTGGTGTTGAAGTTGAAGTTGTGGATATGGTTGGTGTGGTAAGTTTAGTTGTGGTTGATGCGGTGATTATAGGCGAAGTGGGTGTGGAAGGTTTAGCTGTTGTTGATGTGGTTTTTGTGGTTGCTGTTGGTGAAGAGAGCTTAGTAGTAGTTGTTGTTGCTGGTGGTGTGTCTGTTGTAGTTGTTGGTGTGGTGGTTGTCGTTGTTGTTGTCGTTGATGAAGAAAGTTTAACCGTTGTCGGAAGGGTTGTAGATTGAGGTTTTGTAGTTGCTGTGCTGTCTGATTTAGTTGGTAAAGTAGTTGTAGCAGTTGATGTGGTAGCTGTTTTTGTTGGTATGTTAGATGTAGTAGATATTGTAGAAGGTGTTGTGGTAGGTGTGGTAGTTGTCGTGGTTGGTGAACTTGTTATAGTGGTCGAAGTTGGCGTTGTGGTTGTTGGGACGAGTTTGATAGTAGTTACTGTTGTTTTGGTGGTTGTGATTGGCGTTGTGGTTGTTGGGACGAGTTTGGTAGTAGTTACTGTTGTTTTGGTGGTTGTGATTGGCGTTGTGGTTGTTGGGACAAGTTTGGTAGTAGTTACTGTTGGTTTGGTGGTTGTTGTGATTGGTGTTGTGGTTGAAGTCGGTGTTGTGGTTGATGTGATTGGTTTGGTCGTTGTTGTTGTTGGTGCAGTAGTTCTTGTCGTTGGTGTGGTAGTTGTTGTAATTGGTACGGTAGTTGTTGTGGTTGGTGCGGGTGTTGTTGTGGTTGTTGTAGTAGATGTCGTTTCTGTTGTCGTTGATGTCGGCATTGCTGCTGTTGCAACTGCACAGTTGACATTGGTGCTACATCTACACTGGTTGTACGATACACCAGTAGCTGTCGAAAAAAAAATGTTATTAATTAAACGTAAGTCTGGACAGTGTGTCTCCAAGGGCAGCAAATACATATTCATGTTACATTAAAATAAAATAAAAACAATATGTCTTTCAAATAAAGCACCCAACTAGCAAAGACAAAATGTAAATATAATATATCAAAAACAAAGCAAGTTATAATTAAGTAATTCCACGAAAAAGAATGAAATCTTGCAAGAGGAAATTAGAGCAAATACCATATATTCTATGTTAACTAGATATTTAGACTGTTAGGGTGAGTTGAATATTTTAAATATATACTATTTGAATCACCGTTAGTATATTATGCTAACAAAACCACACACAAAATAAATATGTGAACACGTGTTTCTTCCAGGCATCTCTTCGGGGCTCAGCGCCACCCCCCCCCCCTTGAAGAAAGTCTACCGCCCCCCCCCCCAACTAAATGGAAATGTATATAGAAAATATATACTTTTAACAGTGTTCGTCCTCCCCCTGCCCCCTCAGGAAAAATAAGTCCCCCCCCCCCCAAAAAAAAATATGCAAACATTCACGGATAAAAATCGCCAAGTATAGACGTGAACTGTTATATAATCTTTTTTGTTTCAGAAGTAAACATTTACATTGTTCGCGCCAGAAGACAATGTTTTGGTTTAGGCTTAACACTGCACAGGCAAGCTATAGGCTTTTGGCAGACATGACTTGAACTAACATAGCATGCTAGTTCCAGACTCGAGCGCATAATATTTGAACCCTAATCATTCGGGTGAGCAGTCCTAAGCTCTACCATCCGACCACGCTGTCCCTTCCATTCCAAAACATTGTTTATGTGCTCACCTGATTTAAAGACAGCCATGCAGCAATATGACCTTGACCCTGACCAGTAGCATGCCGACATCTTGCAGTCGGTGGCAGGTAGCGAGGTGGTGCAGTAGATAGGCGAGCTGTAGTTGAAGCCGGTGGCGTAGTTCAGTTCTATCAACTGGCCATCACACCCTGGGGGTGCCGACACCCACAAGATGGATGTCAGGCACAGAATCGCGAGTCTCGCTATAGGCATCATTCTATAGACACGGTACCAGTCACAATAAAGTTGTAACAACAGAGGTAGCTTCCAATGAAGATTTCAACTCAAGAGATTATGCCACTCAAGATTCCAACTCCAGAGTTAGATGCCACTGAAGATTTCAACTCTAGAGATATATGTCACTCAAGATTTCAACTCTAGAGATATATGTCACTCAAGATTTCAACTCTACAGATATATGTCCACTCAAGATTTCAACTCTAGAGTTAGATGCCACTGAAGATTTCAACTCTTCCTGGCTTTTAATACAAACTTAGACTAAACACTCATATATATACCGTGATATATCATATCAAATCTCATATTACTTATATATTTGACAGATAACACGTTTTTATCTAATTATAACAAAATATGACAAATTATGTTAAATAGTTTTGTAACAAATAATATAATACAAACGTAATTCTCAAGTTACATTATGATTCATAATACCGTATCATACACGATAGGATACTCGTATTTGAACTAAGCCGTCGTGAATTTGTGTAGGTGTGATATAATTGGCCGAAAGAGCATCATGACTGTGCATAAATATAGCTCATTAGAGACGCTTGGTTTGTAAGGAGAGTAAATATTTGAGCTATAGAGGTTTGTCAAAATTGTGTTATTATTTAAATAAAGAAACATCCTTGGGTAAGTACAGAGGATGTCGTTCTAACTTGCACTTCAGCAGTTTTAGTACAAACACGAGAAATGTACGCGCAGGACTGGCGGTAAGGTAAATAGACGAATCTAGAAGGTGTTAGGTTTTCAGCTTGGAGTAATGTGCTTTTAGGTTCAAAAAGTATATGAATACATATAAATGGGTGACGGGGGGGGGGGGGCAGGAAAATAAGATTTTGTACTTTTAACATGCTGTTAAGAAACTTAAAGTAATGCCAAAATAATATTTCTATTGTCATTGTATACACCTCATTTACGAAGATAAAGAAAACACTCATTTGTTTTTGTTTATAAATCCTACTATTTTATTATCTTACTTGTTTTTCTATTTTAATACACATCGTCAAGAATAGCATCTGTTTGGTTATTTATTATTTTGTTATAGTACTAACTTTATACGCAGTTTACTGGTAATGATTAGAATGGATTGTTTATTTTTACATACGAGCATTTTCTAGATTTTGTTTACAATTACTGTGTACTTTTATCTTTGACAGTAAAGTAAATATGATTTGACAATAGGATAGGTTAATATCCTTATATGTGTTTTAGTTTATTTTTGAAGTCGGTTTCTTCTTCTTCATCTTATTCGTTCTTAATTTTTAGTGTTGCGAGGGATCGAGCCTTATCTGCCAGAGGGTTTGAACTCCAGACTTTTTTCGAATTTATCAACCATGAGCTTTGCCGACTCGACCACGCCTCCATCACAATTAAGGATTACGTGTCAACTGGTTTTGCGCCATTGAGGTCATTGACTCCGATTTCAGCCTGCTTTTCTTTTTGGATTTGCTTCCATAGCCTTTGTCCAACAAAGAACAAACTACAATGCAGCAGTTGTTTGTTTTTGGCCTCAGTCCTAGAAGAGTGGCTGTCCCCAGCTAACGAGCCTCATCTGCCCGAGGGTTCGAACTCGAGACTTTTCGGTTTAGCAACCATGAGCTTTACCGACTCGACCACGCCGAACCCAAGTCGGTTTAAAAATCCGCGGTGTTTTTTTTAATTAGTCTGTTTAATGTCGACAGAGAATGTGAGTTGAATTAATATTTAATGAGATACATATAGATGTGTGTTGTAAATGATACGTGGCTTATAAGAGGTAGAGGTGGTTTTGAAAATGTGCTGTATTATACACTTTATCTTTTTTTTAAGTTTTTTTTTAATGCTGGCTATATCTATTTGATATGAATTGTGTGACCTCATAGCGTGAAGTAGGCCTATGTATATTTTTAAATATGGCTACGTGTTCAAATTTTTGTGACTAGTATTTTCATTTGTAACTGGGTAAAACTTGGGTATATACCGTAGTTTTTTTTTATTGATGAACTGCCAACTTGTAGAGCCAATTGTAACTTGCTAAATCAACAAAATCTACTGTTTTTATATATTACACGAAAAACAACCATTTTGGATCTTGCATTTAAAAGATGATACAAAGCGATGGTGTTGTCAGTTTTATGCTCAGCTGAGTTTTCTTTTTCTAACTCCCGTCAATTGCATATTCTACATTGTTGTAATCATCACCTTAAACCATCTTCAAGCAAAGTATGCGGATAGAAACAATAAGACACAAACATAATTTGACAGTCCCATAAGTATCACAATCGATTAGTCCTACTTGTAAATGAGTATGATATTTCTGCTGTTTACAAACCTAGTGTCACTAAGCAGCAGACATATCATGGAACATTTTAGAGTTCTCACTTTAAAACCTTTGTAGAGCTGATTGGCAGAAGTGGTTACACGTCTGACTTGATGCATGGAAGGCGAGGCGATTTGGTGCCGTGTAGAATGGTAGGTTCGGATCCCTTTGGGTTCTGACTGTTCTGTCTTTACTTGGACTATATTCTCTACCTTTGTCTACCCTTGGCGTTGAAATATCACTTTCTGATTACATTGCGATTTCACTTTTCAACCTAGACATTCCGATTCTTACACTATGCGATACATTATTTAGATACAGTACTTCTATACGATGTTTTCATACAGTATTGCGATACAGTGTCTGGATACAGTATTTCGATACAGTATCGCGATACAGTATTTGAATACCGTGTTTCTATTCAGTATTTCGATCAGTTATATCTATACAGTATTGATACTGAGTATATTGTCTGTTTCGATAGAGTATGTTGACACATTATCTCCATACAGCATTTCAATAAATATTCAATAAAATATCTTGATTCAGTATTTCAATATAACATCTATATACAGTATTTCAATAAAATATATTGATATAGTAAGTCGTCTTGCAATATCTTGCAAATGCGTCTGCAGCGTCTATGGAGGCCTAAGTCTTCAATTTCTTACAGACTCAAGCTAATCATCTACCCATACAGTAGCAAGAGCCTGGTACGTCGGACTCCCAAGTCCCCTACATAATAGCCTGGGGGAGGAGAGTTGCAAGACTGCCGGGAACCAAGAAGGGTTTGCTCTCGACCCTAACCAGATATCTTGACTTTAAGTTGCGGCCTTCACGTGGCTTCGGATGTGTGCCACTAGTCGGACCAAGCTCATGACCCCCCTAGTGGGTGCGGGATGGCTAGTGGTAGCCAACAGCAGCTAGAGGTTTTTGATCTGGCCGAGTAGAACTGCTGTATGCGCTAGGTTCAAAGAATGTCTAGTCATGATAATTTGATGGCTTTTTCAACTGGACATGAACCATGGTTGTAATATTCATAAAAACAATCAAAAACACAAATGTGTACAATATTTGAGTTTATTTTTAATTTGAAATATTTTAAAATAAGATAAAAGTTTGGTTTATAATTAATTAGTAAACAATTTTCAGAAATTGCCTTCTTTTGGTCGACTTCCCAACAACACCCAACGTGGCCAAATCATCGCTGTTGAAAATATTGCTTTCATTACACTAAAAAAAAACGAATGCAATTAGCATTACAAAAAAAAAAATAACGTGTGTTACCGTATGTTTTGGGATTCATTGTAATTTGATAAATTTACTAGATATATGTTTAAAAAATGGCTAAATAAATTAACACAGCATGTAAAAGAGATTATTAATGTAGATTTTATAAGTTTAATTAGTTACGTCCCCTGCTAAATGCATGATGCTTTGATTAACCAAGATACAATGTTCCAAAACAAATGTCAACTACATTACATGACTCTCATAAACTCCTACAAATGCTCACCTTCTGCAACTAGATACACATGTACTTGGGAGAACAACGACACACGTTTTTCAACATGTAGAAGACATTACCTGTCTCGCGGTCCACAGATTCTAAAACAGGAAAATAAAAAATTGTATTCTAGGGTGTAAGGTATTCTAACAAAGCTTTCAGTATTTTTACAAGCTTTTATTTAACTCACTTCCTCTGTCTGTCGTAAGTCGACAGTCTGTCGTCAGTCTAGATCGAAACACAGGAGTGAAAATTCGGATAGTTCTACTTGACCGATACGATTCACAGTTGGCACGTGGGTCAAGACATGAAGACAATGCAATATGAAATTAAATTTGACTTAATTGGATGCCTAATTAATTTTTTATGAATTAATTAAAATTTGGACCGAATTTGTAGGCATGTCTATCCAATCACACCACACGCGTCATCACGTTCAATAGCTGCGCCATCAGGTTCAATAGCTGCGCCATCACGTTCAATAGACGCGGAATGGTTTTTAGTCATGTAACACTATTGCAAATAAAACATGTAAAGTACTGAAAAAAAAAATTCATAAAAAACGTTTTAATAACAAGCTTTTATGTACTAATGCACTAAAAAGTAGAAAATAAACTATACACTACTATTTAAATTACTATAAAGAAAAGCGTGGGTCTCTTCTCAAACATTAGTAAAGGTATCCAATAGGTACTAAAGTACTAAAGTGACCCACGCTTTTCTTTATAGTAATTTAAATAGTAGTGTATAGTTTATTTTCTACTTTTTAGTGCATTAGTACATAAAAGCTTGTTATTAAAACGTTTTTTATGATTTTTTTTATTTATTTCAACGTAAATTTGTACGCATATTTATTTACTTAGACTTAAATATTCTTTTTGTTAAACCCGGTGGCCGGATTTATATTACGAGAACTTTTTTTCTTTTTTAATGTTTTGAAATATATCTTTTAATAATTCTATATAACTGTAATTATTGACTGAAATACTTCTATCTAACGATTATTACTAGTCGCGTTATTGAGGAGTGGACCTGTACAATAACAACAATTTTGATTGTTGACGTATTATCCTCAGTAAAACAAATCATACTTATGTCATGGAAGTAAGAGACAATGTTTTAAGAATCACTGCGATTGTTGTTTTACAGCAGTCATTGCAGCGTTTGATTGCATTGGGCTACGATCTTATAGTATAAGAACCACTGCAAGTGTTACCTTACTGTCATCCGTCTAACGGTTGGTGGCATTTCGGGTACGAACCTGTAGTTTAAGAATCACTGCAACTGTTGACTTACTGTCCATAATGCACCGGTCGATGATATCTATGTACGTACCTGTGGTTTAAGAAACACACCTATCTTTTACTTACTACCCTACGTTGAAGATTATCGGAGTACTGACCTATAGTTTAAGAACCTCAGCCATTGTTCACGTATGTCCTTAATGCACCAGTTGATGATATTGATGTATGGACCTATAGTTTAAGCACCGCTGTAAATGTTGACTTACCTTACTTAATGCACCAGCTGATGTCAGATTATCGGGGTACGGACCCATATCTTAAGAACCACTGTGATTGTTCTACTATCGTACGTTCACGATATCGGGGTACGGACCTTTAGTTTAAAAACCACTGCAACTATTGACTGTCATTTATGCACCACCTGATGATATTGATGTACGGACCGATAATTTAAGAACACTCTAATTTTTGACTTATCAGTTGATGTCAGATTATTGGGGTACGGACCCATAGCTTAAGAACCACTGTGATTATTGACCTACTTTCACGCGTGACATCCATGCAACAGTTGACCCTGGTCGTCGTGTTGAAGCAGGGAGCCACCTCTGAGCAGATGATGGGCTGGGTGGTGGCGCTGCTGCTGGTGCAGTAGAGTGGGACATCACTGATCACCGGTGGCGGGGTGGTCGTCGGCGCTGGTGTAGGGGGCAGGGCGGGGGCGTTGGACTTGATACAGGTCTTGTTGGTGTCACACCGACAGTCGTTTATGATCACGTTGGAAGCTGCAGTACAAAGAAAAAAACAATTAAACATTTAAATATACATTGGCGGCTATGGTTATAGCAGACATCAGGGGCGTAGCGAGGGGGGGGGGGGCGGGGGGCGCGGACCGCACCGGGTGACACCATTTAGGGGGGTGACACCAAGGCAAAAAATAGCAAAATATGTAGAGAAAAACTTGAGGGGAAGGGGGGTGCAAAACTAAAGTTTTAGGAGGGTGCAAATCGAAAACTTGACGGGGGGGGGGGGGTGCAAATCGAAAACTTGAACGTTTGTCACCGGGAAGGGTCGCTACGCATCTGGGGGGTGACACCATTAAGTGCCGCACCGGGTGACACCCGACCTCGCTGCACAGATATAAAGATGTTTTTTTTTTCTTTTTATAACGTCTAAAGTAGTCGAGTATCATTTCAGACATTGAATTGTTAAAACACTAAAAGAAGTAAGTTTACGTCTAAATGTAATGGAAGCTCTGTCAGACCAATGGCCAAACGCTTTTGTGTTTTAAGATTTAAATCTGGTAGTCGTTATCGGGTAGACTGATTATTACAACAAATCATGTTTCATATAGTTAGCTGATAGAATGCTCTGTCACTATAATATGGGTTTCTAAGTATCTTTCAGAAGGGACGGCGTGGCCTAATGGTAGAGCATTAGACTGCTAACCCGAAAGGCTCGAGCTCGAATCCGAGTTGAAGTCTTAGAACATTCCTGAGTCCACCCAGCTCTAATGGGTACCTAACTCACGTTAAGGAATTAAACGCTGCTGGAAATAGTATTAACCACATTATATCTTTATATGCGGAGGGCAAGAAACACATGAGCTATTCTTTATCCGGCTATTTCAATGGATCGCTAGGTCTAGAGAGGAATCTTCAAATATCTTTTGGGCACTGACACTAAAAAGTTATAGATATCTAACACAAGGTACATTGAAATAGTAAATGTTTACCGAATAATTAGAGTTAAAGCTCATTCTGTGTAAACCACAACATAATGGATCTAGGCTTGTACATTAAATTATAAATTGTCTAATTGTAGTAATTCGTGTGCAACATTTTAAGACATAGGGATAATGTTAAAGTTATGCTTGTACTATCGTTAATATTGAGAAGAATGTAGACTATATTAGCTAGGTTAATAGACTCATTGTAATTATACAATTTTGAATTATAATTAGTATTTTGAGTTTATTAGAGTATAACGTGTAAATAAATGACAATAACATAATACGAATACAGTACCATTAACATGTGACTGGAATACTCACGATCTCGCGTGACTTTCAAGCAACAAGACTTCATGGTGGTGGAGTTAAAGCAAGGCGCCACACCAGAACATAGGGTCCATTTCAGCTGGGTGCTGGTCAAACAGTAGGCCGACACGTCGCTCAGGTAGGGGGCGGTGGTTGTAGGTGGTGGTGATGGTGTTGTTGGTGGTGTGGTCGTGGTGGTTGTTGGCGTAGGTGTGGTGGTGGTTGTTGTAGTTGTGGTGGTTGTTGTTGTAGGTGTTGTTGTTGTAGTTGTGGTAATGGTGGTTGGTGTAACTGGCTGGCAGTTAACAGCGCTGTTACATTTACATTGACGAATCGACACGCCATTGACTGTGAGAAAAACACAATGTATTACACGTGTGTAATAAGATGCAAGGTTATACTCACTGGAGCAGATTTTTAAAAATTACAACAGTTCAAAGGTCAATCTTAACTATGCAAGTAGAAACGTTGTACGCCCAGAATTGTTCTAGTGCGTTAATTATACAACAAGTAAAATACAAGAAAATGTATCGTGTCTATATATGGATGCTCTATTTCGTCTTAAGTTTGCTATACTTATTAAAAGTTTGAACTTGATTGCAACAATAGTGAGGGAAATGAATCAATATCCTAACACTGATACAATGTTTACATTAGAAGTATGAACTAGTGGAGTGGTCCACAACACAGTTTTTTGTTATACCATTTAGCATTAAGTGTCAAATATACTACTTGATGGTGAATGATCAAATGTTTGATAAAAAGGATTATTTTAAGCGAAAGAAAAAACAAATAATAAACCGTCATTCGTTAACCTGTCTACGCATTTATACCGTTTACTGCTACAAACAAACCACACCTCATCACCATAACTTACCCAGCAACAGCGCCATACAGCAGTAAGGTCTCGACACCGACCAGTAACACAGAGACGGTACACAGTTGTTGTAGTCAGACGCGGCCGTCGAGCAGTAGATAGGGGTGGAGTAGTTGAAGCCAGTGCTGGTGTCCAGTGTAATCTGCTGACCGCTGCATCCTTCATGTGATGACCACACGATGACCAGCACAAACAGCAAACCCGAACTTGTGCAAGATAACATTTTCCAAAACTATTTTTTTTTCATTCCAGTTAGGAAAATGCCCTGAGCTGTTTTACTGACTTATATACCTAATTTTATAATTAGCTATTGTTCTTAAAATTGGGGTCATTTCCTTTTCTTTATTGGTTTTACTCCAATTTAATGTTGTTAACGATTTTTTAGAAACACAAAACCCTTTTATATTATACTGCATACAACTCAGACTACTCAACAAAGTATCGTCTAATGTACATTTTTGGTCCATAATATGAACAATAGATTTACTTGTTTTCATATAATGTTTGCAAACAACGTTCAACCTTTTATTTGACACTGTCCTTTAGCTATGTCGCCGGATTTTTCCCACAGCATTAGAGGACAATCTTGAAGGTAATGGTAAACAATAGCAGCTGTTGTTTAATGTGTGACCTTCCAATAACCTACAGTTTAATGTCTGGAGATCGAAAGTATCAAAATGAAAGGTAAAAAAGGTATACGTTTAAAAAAGCTTAATTTCATTTCTCTTTTTATATTGTTTTAAGATCAATCTCTAGGTTTTAAGATTATGTTTTAATTCATAAAGGTGTTATCAGTAAAAAAAAACAACCAAAAACAGAAAACAATCAGTTTCTTTCAGGCATCTCCACCCCCCCCCCTTCCCCTTGAACGAAATGGAATTTATATGGAAAAAAAATACTTTAACGTTTCCGCAGTTTCCCCCACCTCCACTTCGCAAGAAATATTTAGTCCGCCGCCCCCCCCCTCCCCGAATATATCAAGTGCCGTCGCCCCCCCCCCCCCTCAAGTCTGAAAGAAACACTGAAAACTAAAAACAATCTACGCACATCTACTTGTATGTCATGAAGAAAATAACGTAGCCAATTGTATTTTAATTCATGAAAAAGTTCATACATCGTTTATCGAGTGTTTTGCAGGCTTTAAACATTGCTGAACTGTAGTTTCACGGGCATTAACTTTCATTTGTTTAGTGTTTTTTCTTTCTATTGCATTCTCATTTATATAGTTTGTGTCGGTCTACCCGCTAGAAAATGTATTACTTTTAAGGATGGGGATACTAGCATGCCGGACAACGCATGATTGTCATTGTACCGACTGATAAAAAATGTCACCTTAGTGTAGGACTTTAATATAGTAATTAACGTGATGATATTACAATCAAGTCCAGTTCGGTGTCAACGTAAGACAATAACGTTTTGTTTTATTTATTTGTTATGATAGATGTGGATTTCAATGTCAGATTGGGCTTATAAGGGGAAAAATGGTTTTATTTGACTCAACAATTGATTTATTGTTTGAAAAAATTAACACAACAAAAATATTATCTTATGTTTAAATGTTAACTTTTATTTAGAAAATTATTGTCTCTTTTTTTAAAATAACAAGTGCAATGACATCAGGTTTTAAAGCAAAACAATCTCCTTTGATGTCAACAACTTAACTGTGAAAGGTTCTTCAAGGGTGTCTGAGGATTTAAAAAAAAGAATTTCGCTAAATTAAAATTAATTCAAATCTGAATTAAAAACGGTAACGAATACTTTTACAGCGATTGTAAAACAAATACACATATGAAAAAATATTCAAGCTGTAGAAAGTCCCTGTTTATAATGTTTCAAACCAAAAGTTTTTTAAAAAAATTTGGTCAACAAGATTAGCGACCGTATCAAATGGGGTCAGTGAATTTCTAAAGGGTAATTAAAAAACGAAATCTTGCGTAGGCGGGGTAGTAGCATGCGTTTGCTCAGTAAGTCTCGTATAATACACAAAGTTAGATTTTAGAATCTTTTTATTTTTCAATGTTAATATTTTATTTAACATAGTTCACTCCAGATGTGTTTTCCGTATTAAAACATCGGTTAATCTGTAGCTCTAGCCCTAACATACCATGCCACTACATAAACCACTACATTTTAGTTATGTTCTTGTTGTCTGGTGTCAGCACTACACGTCAACAAAACTTACAATTCTTCAGGGCAGACTACATCAGGTGTGCAATGACATTGATCCACTGCTTGAATTGTCGTTTCGTTTCTCAAAGTTCCATCACCGTTGAAAACTGGTATATCTGTGTTGTCATTTAGGAATATAGTGTGTGAATATATATATATATATATATATATATATATATATATATATATATATATATATATATACATAATTAAAACATGCAAGTATGTATATACATACTTATATAAATGTATAGCCTATGTTTATGCATATTAGTATATATACAAGCATAATAGTATATGTCTTTTTTAAATTTCTCTATTGATATGTTCCATCAACAACGTTTAAAACAGTATTATATATTATGCAGCATGAAGCATTGATTACTAAAATCCCTTATTAAATAGTACTAGATTTTTTACTTTTAAAAGATAAAGAAAAGAATTTAAACTCGAAAGTTATAGTCTATAATGTATTTATTTACTAAGAGATACTTAAGTTAAATATCAGATATGGTACCATTTTTCTTCTAGAATACAAACTAGTTAAGTAAAAGTAGAAACTCCCTTTGGGATGTGACTGTCAATGAGGCAGTTGAAGTAGAGTTCACCTGTTTTTGGTTGAACTCAGCATGTGAATGGTCATGGCGGTCAGCATTAACATAGCTACTTTTACTGTCCTTAACGTGTCGAAGAGTTTCCCCATTAGTGCTGGGTGAACTCAAAGACTTTCTACTGACTCAAGGCCATTTTCAGAACGGGATGCTTTCAATGTAGTAGCTGTGTGCTTTACCGATCTGTAGCGCCGTCATATTTAATCAAATCTATTATTAAACTATGCTACTGATAAATGATTTATTTTATTCAAGCGAATTGAGTTGTTTCTATGACAGCAACCACTGGGTTCTTACAATGGAATCTCAGCGTAATAGGCTTGAAAAGTCTATGTAATCACACTAAATTTTAAAAAGAACTTTTTAGAAAATATTATAGTTTACGTTTAAAAAAAACGATCAATAACACTCATTTTCATATTTTGTATTGAAAATAGGCTGTTGAAAAGCCGTTTAGAATTATTTCATAAATTTAAATATTTAAAAAAAAACACCATCAACCCTACTTGAAGTAAACCGCAATGGCCAGGGAAAGTAAAACAATACTTATTGTTTGTTTAACTATTTCTAGACTTATTAAAACCGGAAATCATTTTACACTTAATACACAAATGTATAAAAATATTCAATTTTGCTTGAAAAATATTCTTTCAGGCAATACACATTTGGAACCAGCTTTTCAAGCCTAGTGTTTAAGAACTCTCTGAGTTATCAAGGAACTTACTCGTAGGAGACACGGATATGCAGCAACTGCTCCTGGTGGTAGAGAGGAAGCAAGGGTCAGCACTCTCACACATTTTGGACTTGGTCGCAGGCACGGGGTTCTTACAGTAATAGGGGGTCGAGTAGAAAAAGGGCGGGGTCGTGGGCTTAGGGGCTGTCGTTTTGGTGGTAGTTGGGGGTTTGGTGACCGTTGTTTTCGTTGTTGGAGGTGTAGTCGTTGTGGTAGGTGTAGTCGTTGTAGTAGTTGTGGTGGTAGTCGTTGATGTGGTAACAACAGCGCAGTTCACGTTGCCGTAACATCTACATTGATAATAAGTAACGCCTGTAACTGTAGGATAAAACATATATAATATATTATTATAATATATATAAATAAAATGTATATATATATATATATATATATATATATATATATATATATATATATATATATATATATATATATATATATATATACATATATATATATATACATATATATATATATATATATATATATATATACATATATATATATATATATATATATATATATATATATATATATATATACATATATATACATATATATATATATATATATATATATATATATATATATATATAAGTACATCGATAATATATACATGTATATTATAATATTAATGTATGTAGTTGCATAGATTGTTAACGTTACATCTACCTGTTTTTAAACCCGCCATACAGCAGTATGACCTTGACCCCGACCAGTAGCAGGCAGACGGCTTGCAGTCGTTGGGTGGCACGGTGGTCGGGCAGCTGAGAGGCGTGCTGTAGTTGAAGCCGGTTGAAAAATTCAGCTCTATCAACTGACCGTCACACCATTGAGGGCCCGACACCCATAACATGAAAGCTAGACACATCATTTGAGCGTTTCTGGGAGACATCATTTTATCATACATGTCTTACACACGCTAAAGAAGTTAAATTGATTTTCGAAGATAAGCCACTGAAGATTTGAAATCCTCCTGGCTGTTGAAATGGTTTCACAAACAGACCCTTATATACAACCTACTTAAACTTGTACCGTTATTAATACAGTCAAGTCAATATTATAGTTTGATAATGTCTAAATACAATATTTAACCACTCGAGTTTAAACCTAGACATGTTTAAAGTAAAAGTAAAAACTAGGATTGATTAAAAAAACAGTTATGCTTTGTATTGTAACACGTTGAAAAGCTAGAGTAAAAATAATGTTAAGAAAAGATATCATGTCTTTGCATAATCTTGGATAATTTAAGCGCCGCTAATTGTGTCTTGAGTCAATATTTAAAAATCTTGAAAGTAAAAACTGACCTTGATTTGTAAAACGAAAGAAGGAAGTTAAACAATTTGAAACGTATTTTTTTTCGCAAACAGAGCTGGGAAAAAAAATAATTTACTGTTAGATAAAATAGTTTTACCGCTGATAATATCTAGTCTAGTTTTCAGACATGTAAGGTTGTCTGATAAATTTCTACATGTACACTGACAGCTTGTGGTAGGCTAACGCATAGACATGTGGTTGATTGTTATAAAGTTTGATAGATACCTGAAATGCTAATAACATTAACAGAAATGGCTTCCTAAGCCTTGAAATACAACGAGTATGTTTTCATACAGCAGGCTATGTTTTTATACAGTATAGTAAGTTTTCATAGAGAAAGTTTTCAATCAGCAGAGTGGGAGCCGGACGTTTTCCCGAAAGACACTTGCCCGAATGCCGTTTGCCCGAAGGCCGATTTCCCGAATGGACACTTGCCCGAATGGACACTTGCCCGAATGCGACAAATGCCCGAATGGACACTTGCCCGAATGCTACAAATGCCCGAATGGACACTTGCCCGAATGCGACAAATGCCCGAATGCCACTTGCCCGAAAGCCGTTTGCCCGAAAAATGTTAATATTAGATAATAAATAATATTACCAAATAGAGATTCTTTATCACTTTAAGTTTAAAATTTTGATAATAAACACAATTCTAAGCATAAAAACAAAGTTCTTTATAATTTTAAAATTTAGCTTTTATTTTTTTTTTCAAAATTAAGAAATGGCTGTAGAAAAATCTATATTCTTTCATAAATGTAAGGTGATGTTGGCGGCGATGTCTTAACATTCTTTTGATGTAAGTTTTGAACACCTTGTTTAGCCGACGTATTGCAGTGGTTATACAGCGCTTATGACATGGTGTAGGCGGCGCGGCGTCTCGCAACATTGAACAGAGGCGCATTTGTTTGATTTATCTTGTTATGCTCAACTTGTGGGGTGATCATTTCACAATAGAACGAGGCGTGGTCTAGGCGGCGAATTTAAAAACTAAAGGTAGTCACATATGTTTTATCTCCATTTAATGCACATTGTTTAGACGATGTGTTGGAGCGATTACTTTATAAAGAAAGCAAAATTCATTTTAAAAACTTGTTATAAACGAAAATGGTATTTTTTGTCGTGTTTTATAGAGGGAAGACTAAGTATGTTTCTACACTTTTTATATAGCAAATACAAATTAATTTAAAATGTCTGCGTGGTAATATATAATTTTTTTTCCTTTCTTTTTGCTAAGATAAGTTTATTTGTATCAACTTTTCAAATTTAAATTGATTACGAATGATTATTTGGTAATATATAATGTTAACATTTTTCGGGCAAACGGCCTTCGGGCAAGTGGCATTCGGGCATTTGTCGCATTCGGGCAAGTGTCCATTCGGGCATTTGTCGCATTCGGGCAAGTGTCCATTCGGGCATTTGTCGCATTCGGGCAAGTGTCCATTCGGGAAATCGGCCTTCGGGCAAACGGCATTCGGGCAAGTGTCTTTCGGGAATTTGTCGTAGACCCCAGCAGAGTATGTTTATATATAACAGGGTATGTTTTTATACAGCAGAGTATGTTTTCATAGAGTATGTTTTCATACAGCAGAGTATGTTTACATACAGCAGAGTATGTTTTTCTAAAGCAAAGTATGTTTACATAGATAATTTTTTTATACAGCAGGGTATGTTTTCATAGAGAATGTTTTTATACAGCAGGGTATGTTTTCATCTTCGTGGCACGCCAAAGCAAAGGGTTACAATTAGTGTATAGACTTAGGAAATTCTAGACTAAGAACATAAATGTACACATGAGAGACCAGATTATATTTTGCAGCGAACTGTATTATATTCGTAGAAATAAGTAAGGAAAGTCTGGTCAAAAGTATGCCCAGCTATTTAATCACATACGTACTTTAACATCAAAACATTTTCTTTAGTGTAGCTATAATAGACTCATGTACACTCATGTATTACGTTGTTCCCAAGTACATTAAATAGTTTATTATGTATTTAATGTGATTTGGGTATGTCTAGTAATTAGGTAAATAGACAGCAGCGCCGAGACATCGTTCACAATTAACTTACCGATTGTACAATTACATTTTCTAACACTAAGTACACCTTTTTTATTAAGGTTTCCCTTTGTTCGGTATTCTTTTATTATTTCTATTATTTCTATTAAGTATATAGTTGTGTTTCCATACTTTTGCCTAGCGATTTTGTTTAAATGAGGAACATAAAACATATTGTCAATATGCATATAAGTTCAGTACCATGCAAGCTATTAAACCACTCGCCCCTTGTTCAGTGTATTTAATTCCTCATACAGACAAAAATATTAGTTCTAACCACACTCATTACAATCCATTTCTTAGGCTGCACAATGTAAAAAGGAACTTTGATTTGTATGCTGTGTTGAACACTCAGAGATATTTAGAAAAAAATCCTTGCGGTTTATAGGTGCAAGTTAACATGAACTGTAACAGATGTTTTTGCAGAGGCGTCGCTGGGAGTGTGGACCGCATCGGGTGACACCATTTAAGGGGGTGACAGCAAGACATATCATATCCAATATATAATAAATAAATATATTTTTGCCAGTTCAATGAATGGTTAATTAGAGTTAAAAAGAGTATTTTAAGTACATAATGACGATCGCGACAAGAGGGGGAACAGGTGGGGGGGGGGGGGGGGAGAGACACCATTACATAAACATGCAAACTACAGAGGGAACAATGCTACACCCTTGTGTATTATAAACTGACTATATAAATCAAAATCATAATTATTTAATGTGAACACTTATTGGGAGGGGGAGGGGGTGGGGGGTTGACCCTATCTGCAAAATTTACAGAGAAAATAAAAGGGGGGGGGGTTGAGGTTACACCATAATGTGCCACATCAGGTGCCACCCAACCTAGCGACGCCACTGTGTTTTTGCTCTAAAAGAAAACAAGGTTACTACTTTGTTAGCATTTGATAGTTTTCAATTCATTTGAATTTTTCGCACTTTATTATTTTCTTCAACTGATATCACGAATAATAATCATGAACGTCATAGCTTTAAAACATATAACCTACACGTTTAAGTTTAAACTTTGAAATATACAAGCAGCTTAAACTCAGGGTTTTTGTGTTAAACGTGTATATATTCTTCTTTTTATACATACTTTTTATATATAATTCTATGAACTTATTTTTATGTGTAAAATATGACACTAATGCGTTAATTGTTATTTCTAATTTTTTTTTTTCAGAACACTATATTTAAAAATAAAATTCATAAAAAACGTTTTAATAACAAGCTTTTATGTAATGATGCACTAAAAAGTAGAAAATAAATTATAGACTACTATTTAAATCACTATAAAGAAAAGCGTGGGTCACTTTAGTATCTATTGGATACCTTTACTAATGTTAAGGAAGACACCCACGCTTTTCTTTATAGTTATTTAAATAGTAGTCTATAATTTATTTTCTACTTTTTAGTGCATCATTACATAAAAGCTTGTTATTAAAACGTTTTTTATGAATTTTTTTTTCAGTACTTTACATGTTTTATCTATAATAGAGTTACATGACTAAAAACCATTGCGCGCCTACTGAATATCACGTTCAGTAGGTGCGCAATGGTTTTTGAACGCAGCCATTACGTGGTCGTGATGGCGCAGCTATTGATGACGCGTGTGGTGTGGTTGGCTAGACATGCCTACTAATTCGGTCCAAATTTTAATTAATTCATAAAAAATCAATTAGGCATCCAATTAAGTCAAATTTAGTTTCAGATTGCATTGTCTTCATGTCTTGACCCACGTGCCAACTGTGAATCGTGTCGGTCAAGTAGAACTGTCCGAATTTTCACTCCTGCGTTTCCGTCTAGACTGACGACTGAAGACTGACGAGGAAGTGAGTTAAATAAAAGCTTGTAAAAAATAAGCACCGTTTAATTTCTACATTTATTGAATGTGATGAGAGACTATAAGCTGCATAGATTAAGCTTATACAAAAGCTATGTCTACTTGCTAAACTATGTGTTTCTCGAATTGCATGTTGATAAAATTTAATTGCAAATAATCGATGTTTCCATCGTATATTTTCCCACGTTTTCTTTAACTTGCTTTCTCTGTGTCTGTGTTTCTGTGTTTGTCTTTCCAATCAAATCTTGCGATCGAAATTTCTGGCACTTCCCAGTTAGCTAGCGCGCTGAAATTTTCAGGGAAGCTTTCTTTTGGATGACCATTGAATATTCAATTGTTATTATTACTAAATTGATCAATGGAAACATTTTATTGAGCATTTTAGACCGCTATATAATCTATATATATAATTCTCCTCTGCGAGCCATTAGAAAAAAAACGAGCGACGCGTACCTCGCGCGCAGTGAAGCGAACGATCCCACATCGCCACAGGCTTAGGGGCAGATAATTTAGTTTGAACCGAGTTTAAACTTACAGGAGGTAGGTCAGTTTGGGGGAGACGATATGGTCGAGTGGTTGGGCACACGATTGCTATCCCACTCGACACGGGTTCAAATCTATGTGTTAACACAACGTGTTTTTTACGAGTTGTCTTTTTACGAGTTGTCTTTTTACGAGTTGTCTTTTTACGAGTTGTCTTTTTACGAGTTGTCTTTTTACGAGTTGTCTTTTTACGAGTTGTCTTTTTACGAGTTGTCTTCGTTTACCCAAAAAAAGTGAAAAGATAAAATCGATAGCAAGATTTTAATGCAAACAAACAGACAAACACTAAAAAGTAGAAAATAATAATCATTAAAAAAGTTTTAAAAAACCCACGTTTTCTGATTGAACTAAAAAGTAGAAAATAAACGCTATACATCACAATAATGCAAGCGATCACTCTACTATAAGCGATCAAAAACGTGGGGCGCCGTCATTTTCTTACAGTTTCTAATACTGTTGACTCTCTACAAGCTCCCTAATAAAAGTCAATAGTATTATCTAATCAATAGTAATATAACTTTTACTTCGGCGCCCCACGTTTTTCATCGCTTATAGTAGAGTGATCGCTTGCATTATTGTGATGTATAGCGTTTATTTTCTACTTTTTAGTTCAATCAGAAAACGTGGGTTTTTTAAAACTTTTTTAATGATTATTATTTTTAATTTTTGTTTTTTTTTATTTTATATCAGAAAATCAAAACAAACCATTTGATAATAAGACGATAATAAAAATTCTAATCGTGAAGTTTATTGCTGGGATATTTGTGTTAGTGGATTGTGGTTGCTACATAGAAAACACAAACAAATGTTTTCACTGTGATTAGTTCCATACGTATCATTACAAATGTCTATATCTACACGCGGTCTTGTTTAGTATTTTAGTTAGAGCTTTTTTGTGATTAAAAACATGTGAAATTTAAAGTGCATTTGTTTCTTTACATATTGGTTGTGGATCTAGCGTCAATCTTTTAGAAATATTTCAACTGCAGGATCCAAAGTTGTTTAGCTTTACGATATCAATGGTTTTAATTTTTCTTAAATATGTCACTTTAAAGCTAAATAACCTTTTTTTTTTATTTCATTATCGCCACTTCAAACACAAAAAATAGCATGTAGCACACCAATGGAATAGATTGTTATATAATGAAAAGAGAATTTTAGTCCATATAAAAATAAAAACATTATATAAATAGTTAGCCCAACAAAACTGCACTTCTGATTAAATGATTTTATTGATTTAAAAAATGTTATATTTTTCAGCCATTCAGCCTGTCTTGACAGCTGTCAGCGTTTTGTATTCAGCCTACATGACAGATGACCTGCGGGAACATAAAGCAACAAAATATTAGAGAACTTTCGTCATGGAAAGATGGTAATTTTATTGAATGTGATAGTTTTAGATACCCCATTTGCTTAATAAAATTAATATTACGACGCTGCATGAAAGCCTAAGAAGAAAATTCTAAGAGTAAAGTTCGTATTCGTAGAAAGATTTAATGACACAAAATCTACCCGTTTTACATTCCTAGTAATAGTGTTATTGTGAAAACTTAATTTGAACTGCTCTAATTGCACTATGATATATATATATATATATATATATATATATATATATATATATATATATATATATATATATATATATATATATATATATATATATATATATTATACTCTAGTTGTGGTGATTGTTTATAACTGTAAATGTAAATATATTAAAGTATAGCTCACAGTACCTATTTTTTTTTTATCGTGAACAGGGAACATCAGAGGTGCAGCGACAAACATTATCTACCAGCAAGAGATTCACAAGGGTACCATCAAATGTTGGAACTTGCGCAACTATACAAAAATCAACCATTAGATATATAAAGCAAACACTAAATGAAAAAAACAATGTACTATCATCATTGGTTTTTTTTAATAAAGAATGGGTTGTACATTATGATTGTATATTCCATTAATGCGTTATGGGATGAAAGCTACACAATTAGGCCTAGTCCTTCAGAATTGCACAAACATAATGAAAATTAAAAATTAAAAAAAAAATTTCTAGTTTACAAAAAATAAAATCCAAATAATTAAATATGTTGAAGATATACAAGACTAAATTAATATTAGTCAAATGAATACAGAGGCGTAGCGAGGGGGGGGGGGGGGCGGGGGGGGGGGACATATGTCCCCGGGCGCCGACCTTAGGGGGGGCGCCAAATTGAAAGTTTGAGGGGGGGTGCAAATGAAAAGTTCGAGGGGGGGTGCAATTGAAAAGTTCGAGGGGGGGGGTGCAAATCGAAAGTTCGAGGGGGGGGGGGGTGCAAATCGAAAGTTCGAGGGGGGTGGTGCAAATCGAAAATTTGCTCCCGAGGGGGGCGCCAAATTGAAAGTATGTCCCCGGGCGCCGGGAAGGGTCGCTACGCCTCTGAATGAATATGTAAAAAATAAACAAGTGTTTATTTATATTTGTCGCACATTTTACACTTAGTATTAATGGTTTTAAGAAAATCTATTTAATTAGGTACTGTAGCACACGATTAACAGCAAACCCAAAGTAAAAAGTTGTACTCACTGATGCGCGTACTTGACAGGCAGCACTTGCTCCTATAGGTGGACAGGAAACAGGGGTCATAGGCAGCACACGTAACAGGCATGGTGGTGGTGCTGGTGGCGTTACAGCAGTTGGCGGTCTCGTAGAAAGTAGGGGGGCCGGTGGTAGTTGGCTTCGTTGTAGTTGTCGTTTTCGTTGTGGTGGTTGTTGTCGGTGTGGTCGTGGTTGTTGTTGGCGTGGTAGTCGTAGTGGTTGTCAAAGGTGTTGTTGTAGCTGGCGCACAGTTTATGTTGCTGTTGCATTTACATTGTTGGAATATTACCCCCGATGCTGTAATAGAAATAGATTTCGGTGTTATATATATATATATATATATATATATATATATATATATATATATATATATATATATAGGCCTATATATATATATAAGTGTGTATTCTTGTATAGGCTCTACCTCTATACTTTTTTTTTTACTTTGGTAAATATAATATTTGGTCGTTAAATATTAGTTGTTGCTTATTTAAAACAAAGAAGAAAACTAGCTGTTCGCCTAAAAGCGATCATTGAAACATTTAGGGACTGAGCTTCTAAGTCGAAAATTGAATGTAAAATGTATACATTGTACTTGTATATCAAAAGTCCGCCGTAAATGTACAAAATATATTATCAAAGGGTTTATACCCGTAGTGTTTTGAACAAACAAACCTGCACATCTTACTTAAACAGACATAGGTCTATCATCATCTTTTCCCGTTCGTTTCCAAAAGTTCTTCTGTTTGATGGACATCGACATGAATGGATATTGTGGTCATCACTATGTCCAGTCGCCTTTACTTTCCTTAACGTGAATAAGGTACCCATCAGAGCTGGATAGACGTTCTACTGTCTTCAACCCAGATTCGAACTCAAGACTTAAGCGTTAGCAGCCTAGCTCTCGACCGTTAGGCCACGCTATCCCATAAACAACGTATGGTTATCCAATACCAGAGTTTCTTCAAGGCATCTGGAAAGTCTTCCGCCTCCGAATGAAATGGAATTAATATAGGAAATATATACCTTTAACAGTGTACGCCCCTCCCCCCGGATATTTTCCGCCCCCCGAAAATTTCAAGTACCCCCCCCCCTGAATAAAAAAGTGTACCTGTTTTGTTGGTGTACATGCAGCACTGTGACCTTGACCCCGACCAGTAGCAGGCCGCAGGCATACAGTCAGCCAAGCCGTAAATCGTGCTGGGGCATGAGAGGGCCGTGCTGTAAATGGTGCCCGTGCTGGTATTTACGGTGATCTGCTGACCGACGCACCCCTGGGGCGCCGACCCCAAGAAGACGGCAGCACATAGTAGAGCGGCACATGCAAAGGACATCATTCTCTAGACGCTCGAACTCTACCACAGTGAATCTGGCAGCTAAGGTTGGCACTGAGGATGTGAACGATTCCACATCATCTTCCACATTTTTATACACGCAGCAGCATCGCATGCCGTGTGTTTACTTAGTCTGATATACGATCTACCTACAAAACTTTGTAAAGAACGCACATTCTCAAGGCTCTGTACAAACTATTGTATAAATTTGCTGAGAGTGCCAATACATTTTAAAATATTACTTAACCAAATTCCAGTCACATTTTTAAAGTCTAAAAGTATTCAATTAGAGATGTTTAACATGTTAAATTATTCATCTAAATGTGTTTTCATTATAACTCCCGCTTTTGGCTTAATTACCACGAACATAAGTTACGTTATGATACATATTGATTTTCTAACAAAGTGAAAGCAAACGTCTGTAGACTTGCATATCATACCAGGATCCAATTACAACGTACCGATGTAAATTAGACTACAGTAATTTATTTTAGACACGTCTCAAACAGGACGTTACGTCATTCCAACGTATGGATTTCAGTGTACGACCTCAGATAGATCAAATATTTGAAATGTGGCATCTGGTGGGTCTAGTTTTTTCTCTGCAGATTTTGTGGGTAAAGTGATACAAAGTATTAATTGCATTGTCTTAGTAAGAGATGCACATTATATATATATATATATATATATATTTATATATATATATATATATATATATATATATATATATATATATATATATATATATATATATATATATATATATATACAGAGGCGTAGCGAGGGAGACAGCGTGTGCGAACCGCACCGGGTGACACCATTTAGGGGGGTGACACCAAGACAAAAAATAGCAAAATATATATAGGGAAAAACTTGAGGTGGGGGGGTGCAAATCGAAAATTTGAGGAAGGGGGTGCTAAATTTCAAATTTTAGAAAGTTTGTCCCCGGGAAGGGTCGCTACGCCTCTGGGGGGGGGGGGGGGTGACACCCTTAAGTGCCGCACCGGGTGACACCCGACCTCGCTACGCCACTGTATATATATATATATATATATATATATATATATATATATATATATATATATATATATATATATACTATGTATAGATACGTGTCTTTGTATAGAAATTTTTTTAAGATTTTAAATGAATATCGACCCATTCACCACAATTCACTGCTTAAAATAAAACGAGTTACATAATCGTATTACTCCCTCTAAACTATTGGCATTAAAAACGCACAAAGAAATAAAGTATTAAACAAGTAAAACGGTTCCATGACAAACGATCTCGCACAGATTATCCCAGACAAGACAACCTCTTACTCTGGATATAACGAGAAAAATAAAAACAGGAAGTTTTTTGTTGTCGAAAAAAGTTTTGTCTAAGGGGTCATCCATAAATGACATCACGCTTTTTTTGACGAATTTTACCTCCCCCCCCCTCCCCTCCGTCACACGTCACAAATAGCCAGACTTCCCCTAAAATGACGTCACACTTCAGTCTACAACCCCCCGCCCCCTCAAAAAGGCTGTTAAATTTTTCTTAAATCATGGATATTTTTCCAAAATCTTGTCAGAACTATGTCAACATAGTCTTTTAATCAATTCCTATTACAATTTATTAAAACTGTTTTGTAAAACGTGAAATAACAGCTAAAACTCGTTTTCTAAGATTGCTTTATTATAATGCAAAAGTGTGACGTCACACCATCTGAACCCCCTCCCCTTCATCACACACCGTCACAAAATTACGGGCCCCCCTCCCCCCTAAGAGTGTGACGTCATTTATGGACGACCTTTAACAGTCTTTACACAAAGTTTGATTGATACCGCATTAAAGAAACTGAACTGTTTTTCTTTCTAGTAGATTTATTGTATGTGCAATTGTATATTTTCATTCCATGTGATTTTTTTGTCTGCATATAGAAAACTTAAATCATTAAAACAATTTAAAAATACAAGTATTTTCTTTAATATATTTATTTCCATGTTAGTGTGAAACATCTTTGTATTATATGCTCTCTAGGTTAAGAACTCTTTTTTAATAGGATTAAGTCGTTTTGGAAGTCCATTATCTGCGGATATTAACACAAAAATAAAGATTAAGTATATATAATAGCATGCATATGTTATGAAACAAAAAATTAAACTAAAAATATCACTAACAAAACATAAATCAAATATAAATAAAACAAATATTAAACAAACTCGAAGTCGAAGGTATCTGGAAAATGTGAACGAAATAGCTGAATTAGAAGTTGGTCAATATTGAATTACAAGATTTGCCACAAACCAACGAACGTGAACTAATTAAAAGCTTGTGAAAATGTAAACTATATTTTTGAATGAGCAATACTCGCCTAAGACTTAGTAACGAGAAAAAAGGGAGAAAATATTTCGTTCATTGACTTAAATATGTTTTTTAATATAACAATAAATACGAATACGTACGTATAAGGTTTAGCTTCTAACACATCAGCGTTTTATCCTCACAAGTACACTTTTGTTCAAATTTTCCACCTGAAAATAAAACATTAAACTACTTTGTTACATTATAAACTATAAATTTGTACCTGCATTTTTTTATTGAAAACTTTAGAATGATTTGAATAAAAATGATATTTGTACTTTTACGTGTATGTTTGTATAATGAAGAAAAGTCTACCGACTCAACAAAAAAAATATAATTTATGGAGAAAATATATAATTTAAACAGTGTCCGCCCCCTCCCCCCCCCCCCCCCAACCCCCGAAATGTTCAAGTCTGAAAGAAGCATTAGTCATAATTTCAATATGTAGAAGAGAGTAATTTTAATATCTGACCTGCATATGAGATTAAATAACAACAGCTAGCCCTAGTTGATTTTTTAAAACATGGGTCGATGCTAGAACAGTTCTTGGGTGTAGTCGGAGTATATGCGTCACAGAATTGTGGTGATCCATCCAAAAATGGTTCTGTTGTAGTTGTTGACACTGTAGTGGTAGTCAATACAACGGTGCAGTTGACTTTATAGTTGCATTTACACTGGTCGACCAATATTCCTTGAGTCAAGATAAACATACTTTTAAAGGTTTCAGCTTAGACTGGTGTATTTCATGAACACTACAGTCACACTAATGCAATATGTATATATATATATATATATATATATATATATATATATATATATATATATATATATATATATATATATATGTGTGTGTGTGTGTGTGTGTGTGTGTGTGTGTGTGTGTGTTTATTTATATAAGGAGATTTGAATTATTAAGATTACAATATATAATCCTCACACCATCACATTTTTAGTTCCAGCCCAAGAAACATGTTGCAGATGAAGTAGAGTTCATACGTTTTAAGGATTTCGACAGTGTGATCAGCACTACACCCAGCCTCATTTTGTTTCCCTAACGTGAATCAGGTACCCATCAAATGTATATAGACTCAAACCGGGATCCTAACTCGAGATTTGCGGGTTCAAGTCGAAAGTTCTACCATCCGACCACAAATTTCCTTTAAAATCATTTAGTGTTAATGTAATGAGGAACACTACACCAAACCAGTTTTAGCTTGCCTGGATATGTAAGAGATCCGTTTTTCAGGTGTCCTCATACCGTGTTCTAAACCTTATACATCTTTTACGACTTCGGCACTAGTAATACCCATCTCAAAATAAAATATCTCTAAGCATGTACTGCTCAATCTGCAGGTATTACAAAAATATTAAACTAATTCTGAAGTTGATATTATGTCATCCTAAATGTAACCTTTGGAAAACGTCTTATTTTAGATAAATGTTGAGTAATGATTTCGTTAAAAGACAAAAGTTAACTATGTAGGAAAAAACCAAGGTTATTTTTTTTTATCGGCCTACTTCTTTTAAAAATGTTATTACGTTGATAACATATAGGTTTATGGCTAACAAATGCGTCTCTAAAATTTATCCATTAATTAACTGAAATATTTTAGAAAATTAAAATCCTACCATTGTAAGTCGCGCGGTACATGCAGCACTCTGACCTTGACCCTGACCAGTAACAAGCAGACGGCTTGCAGTCGCTGAGACCCGCCACAGCAGACGGGCAGTAGATGGGCGTGGTGTAGTTGAAGCCTTTGGTCAGGTCGATGTTGATGGTCTGACCGCTGGAGAGGTTAGGACCTGACCAGGACAGGACAGCAACACACAGCAGGACAGCAAGGGACATCATTCTCCACAATTTTTTCTTCTAACAGAGTAACAGACTCTTGTCTTGGCTGCAGTGTTCCGATATTCGTTCAGTTCTCTTTTTATAGTTTCTAAGCGTAATTATGCACATAGCTCAACTGATTATTTTTCATTTTCAAGTGTTTACGCTTGCATAATTGTATTACGAGATGTATTTTTAAAGCTAATATACTTCAAAGAAGTACACGCCTATATCCTGGAATGTCGTTTATTCAATTCGGAAATTTTATTTTCTAAGTAAATTAATCAAAGTATTTCAAGCATTTTTTTTCCTTAAAAGCAATGTCGGTTTTCATTGGGTAAAGGTCAACGAATGAAGTCGGGAACTAGCTCAAGGTTGACCGTTACAGTGTTACCTCTATGGGTGGCCGTGTTTGATGAAAAGGTTAAATACACGGGTACATCTATTGAAATATGATATTGAAACACTTGTGTATAGAAAATATATAACGGCGGAAAATATAGAAAGTGCATTCAATGAAATGAATCAGGATGTAAAAATGTCTATTGCTATCGTTGTATTACTCCCAGTTTTAAGGGCAAAAAGGTCGTAGGCCTGCTAATAATATATGTTTTTAAATATAATATAATTAAAATTGAATGTTAACTTTATTGATGTAGATGTTCACGTTTTAACTATATTTCAAAACAGCTGTTTACGACTGATCCATTAAAGTTCATGTTTCTCTGATCTCGTGCGGGCTACCGAATGAATGCTCGGTCGTCTCAATTAAAATAAAATTATAGAAAACTAACGTATATATATATATATATATATATATATATATATATATATATATATATATATATATATATATATATCAGTACAACCAATACACATTAATTAACATCTAATTATTTTCTTTGTCTCTTAAGCAGGATTTACCTCACCATGCCACGAACAGTTTTCTTCTTTGTCAGATAAAATTATAACTTCTGTGAGGATATGTACGTTCATTTTTCTTCGTCTTCGTTCTAAATTTTTAGTTTTGGAAGGAATCCAGCTTTTTTTTTCGAATTTAAGAACCATGAGCTTTTAGCCGACTCGACCACGCCTCCATCACAATTAAGTATACGCGTCAACTGGTTATGCGCCATTGAGGCCATTGACTCTGATTTCAGCCTGCTTTTCTTTTTGGATTTGCTTCCATAGCAATTGTCCAACCAAGAACAAACAACAAGGCAGCAGTTGTTCCCTTTTAAAATCGGACCGCCCTTAGGGAAAGCTATTTTTTGTTTACTATCCCTAACGTGAGATAGGTATCCATCTGAACTGGGTGTGTTGGGGGGGGGGAGGAGGGTCTCAGGGACTTTCTACTGACTTGAACCAGGATTTGAACTCGAGACTTTCGAGTTTACTTTTGGCGCATTCTGACACCTTTTGTGTGACGGGTCATACTTTTTACAAATTCGCCACATGTGTTTTTTTTTTTAAATCAAACTGTTTAGTTGAAAACTTATCTGACATTTTAGAATTTAAAAAAAAAAATTAATATTTAGACTTTAGATTAAATGTTCTGTATGAAAAGTAAAATCTTATGCACATAGGGCAGTATTTGTCTGTTATCGGGCTGTCCACAAATATACCCACCCATAAACAATTATGTCACATACAAACTCTGTCCATTATATGTTTATGAAATGGAAGAAGTAAAAAAAACGTATTCATGAAACGCAGCTAACGTATTGTTAACAGGAATAGCATCACTGGTACAAACTTTATTTTACAAGATCTTATTTATTTTACTTTTCACTAAATCTAAAAAAAAAAATTTAAATAGCTACATATAACTAAAACAAAGAAAATCGTTGCAGAAATATAATATTTTATTGATAGAGTTGAACTTGAGATAATTATTTTGCAATCATCATACACAGATGTAAACTTGACATTGTTGACCTATTATGATACAAGTATATACATATCTAAAATATATTAATTACTTTTAACAGTGTTTTTAAGTTTAACCTAATACTTTAAATAGCAAAACCACAAATAATTTAAGTTAAAATTGTTTACAGAAACTTACTGTGTTTTTATTGAACACAAGGTACATCAGCTGTGCAGTGACATGTAGCTGTGACTGTCATATTTACCGTGACCAGTGCATTGTCTATGAAGGGGAAGAAAACGAATAAAAGCTTACATACAATAATATTATGTGTAGTATATACATGAATTTCAAAGTTAACGGAAAAGAGGGGTTTTACATATAGTTTTCATACAAGATGTCGAAACAATACAATATAATATCTGCTAGAAAGATATAAAGTGTGCTTTTACAGGGTTTAGTTCGTGTTGCGTAGAAGGTTGTCATCGTTTTCTTTCTCTTCTTCTTCTTCTTTGTTTTTAATTCCAGCACAATTAAGTATACGTGTAAAATGGTTATACGCCATTGAGGACTTCGATTTTAGCCTGCTTTTGTTTTTGGATTTGCTTCCATAGCCTTTGTCCAACCAAGAACAAACTACAAGACAGCAGTTGTTTGATTTTTGAGTTGTCTCTCCAAGAAGAGTGGCTGTCCCCAGCTAACGAGCCTCATCTGCCCGAGATCATTGTTTTCAATTATAGACATGTGAATCTGGTAATATTTAAATGACGTTACAAAACAAAGCGAAAGTATTTTTTCTGTAGAAAATTTGTCTGTGTGAGCTGTGGAAAGGACATTTCGACTACACGTCGTAAAAACAAAAACAAAACAAAAATTATATTAAATAATGATCATTATGATCATTATACGAGACGGGCATTAGTTACACTAAATTTCTAATGAAGAGGTTAGCTATTTATCAAGACATGTGAAATATCAACCCCCCCCCCCACCCCACCCCAGAGGAGAATACTCACTCGCCCAGGTCACCCTAGAACAGCAGCTGCTCCTGGTGGTCGAGTTCAAGCAAGCGTCGTGGTAGAGACAGCTTTTGATGTAAGTGGTCGCGTAGCTTGTCTCTGGGCAGTAAAGCGGAACGGTGTACACAAACGGCGCTGTTGTTGTCGCTGTTGTTGTTGATGTTACTACGCTACAGTTCACGTTGTTGTTGCACAGGCACTGGTCAAACAGTATCCCACTCGCTGTTATATAAAAGATAAAAGCTGTTATACATACCTTTTTCATTAGTTATTGCAGATATCAACAAGCATAGAAATATAGTATTTACTCAAACTATTAAACAGCTATAATCGTTTAATACGTTAGGTTTTAGAACTTCTGCAACATTTCTTTAAAGTATTTATGTATTGAAGATGATTGCTGAAGCGTAACGTGTAAACCCATTCTGGTGCACGGGAGGAACTAACAATTTTGCGCCCTCTTCATAGCTATTATCGTTGGCAAAAACGTGTACTCCCTCTACATAATTGATGTAGAAAACAGTTGAGTAAGACCATTAAGCCAAGTACAATATATTTTTTTGAAGCTTTAACTGTGTGTAATTCAGTAATGCATCGCAGAATGTGCTTTTAATTTTTTTCTACCCCGTTTCGTGCACCTTTATGCTCGCGCCCTACCCGCCTTCTCCCAGCTACGTCTCTGGTTTAGAGGTAGTAATCAGAGTTTCTTCCAGGCATCTCTTCGGGGGGGCGAAGCCCCCCCGAAAAATTTTTACCGCCCCCCCGAACAGAATGAAATTTATATAATTTATATAGAAAATATATACTTTTAACAGTGTCCGCCCCCCCGAAGAAAGTTTACCGCCCCCCCCGAAAATTTCCAGTGCCCCCCCGGAGAAAAAAGTCTGGAAGAAACACTGGTAGCAATTGACCTAATAGAGGTAGCAATTGACCTAATAAACTGTTAGGTAGTTTTTGTTTAATTGTATTTTTATCTTAAATTCATTTTAGTATGCTTTTAATGATGTTATTTAGATTTTTTTTCCAATAATTAGAAACCAAGTAATTATATATATATATATATATATATATATATATATATATATATATATATATATATATATATATATATATATATATATATATATATATATATATATATATATATATATATATATATATATATTTCACAACTAAATGTTTACAATGTACCTGAATGACTTGTTAGACACTTAACTGTTTGATTGGGTTCGAAACAAACTTTAAGTGTATATATAACATTGGTATCATTAACCTTTTATATCTTACCTGATGTGTTCCGGTACATACAACACTGTGACCTTGACCCTGACCAGTAGCAGGCCGACGGCTTACATACGGTCAACCCACTGACCGCAGCGCTGCAGTAGATGGGCGTGGTGTAATTAACGCCCTGACTCAAGTCGACGTTAATTAACTGACCCGTGCTTAGCTGCGGGGCTGACCACCACACGGCCGCTACACACATCAGACCAACACTAACCATGGACATCATCCTCACAACTCTACAGGTTCTGACGCTAAATCCTTATGCAATAGCAAACCTGTAGTCTTTCTATTTGTAATGATTCCTTTTTATACTGTTTTTCGTTCTGTTTGGTTTTTCTATACACACATTAAAATATAGAGGCTTGCTGACATTGTTTGCATGAACGTATGTACCGTATCAAGGTGTACTCTTTAAAAATATATATTCACGTTTTAAGGAGAGTAAATATTTTTAAAATGAACTATTACCTTTTTTTTCTCGTATGATTTTTATAACATCAAAGGACATATTGCATTTGCTATTGACGTTACGACATCGGTGATAGCCCTGTTGTCAAGGAATGTTTTCTTAAACTTCATGCGGTAGTACAGTGGTGTGTATAAAATCCTGCTTAACAGGGGCGTAGAAACACATTTAATCGCCCGCTCTATGTTTACAAAAATAAAAATACTATTACATTTTGTTCTCTTTGAATGAAGTATTAAATTCAGTGACCAACATCTTTTGCATTAATGTTAAAGTTATTGTTACTAAGCATCCATTTTAAAATCATACGTTCATAATTTTATGTATTTTAAACAAATAATATTTCATTGTACAGATTTTATAAAAAATATGATTTTAATAAAATCTTTAAAAATGCTATATTTGATCCCCTTTATGTCTTACTCTTTCAGCAGTGTTTCTTCAAGACTTTTTTCTCCGGTGGTGCACTTCAAATTTTTGGGGTGTGGGAGGGGGGGTGGGGTGGACTCAAATTTCCGGGAAGGGGGGGGGGGGTCGGACACTGTTAAAAGTATATATTTTCTATACAAATTCCATTTTGTTCGGGGGAGGGGGCGATAAACTTTCTTTGCCCCCCCCCCGCCCCCCCCCCCCCCCCCCCCCGGAAGAGATGTCTGGAAGAAACTGTCTTTGAGTCTCACTCTTATATTTTGCTACGTGTAGTGCAAAATTTTAATTACGCTCATCTTTATTTCAAATAAACATGTCATAAGAATAGTCACGCATTGATTGTTTATAGGAAGAAAGATTGTTTCTTCTACACAATTGGTTGTAGTACATATAACTAAATAAAAAAACACAAATATAGACATAAATTTGTTTCTAATTATTTTTATTTTATTTTAAATGTAATTTGATACACAATTACTTTTTAAATGTATCTATAATTTATGAAGTTTCATAAAAAAAAAGGTTGGATCCTTGTTGACGTCTATTTTCTGTGGATAAATAAAATAAACTTTAAAATTATACAATACAATAAGGATACTTATGGAAAAGCAGCACCTCAACTAAAAAGTAAATATATCAAGCGAAATATGTTAAATTACGATCTTAAAGTCTGACATTAACTCAATAAAGTTGAACATTAGAGAGGAGAAGCAGATCAATAACTATGTCCCAGAAATTCGATCTGAAAATAGCATTATACACAAATCGCTTCTGTTAACATTTGTTTTAATGTTGCTTTCTTTGCGTGTAAGCCATAATTGTTATAATTAAACCTACCAGACCTATCTCACAATCAGAGAGCTCTACTGCCTTTTCATGCATTTAATTAACCCCCTGAAATACATCGCTCAGCGTATTTTAAACAGCTTCAGAGTAAGTGATTCTATTGGCTAAAATTATATTTTTAAAAAAGTACTGAATTAGTTCAAGGTTGTCCGTTCTAGAGTTACCAGTGATGAAACGTTTTGAAACATGATATGTCGATTGAAGTGTAAAGAGTACACTGCGTGACGAATAATAAAAATGAACCAAGGAAAGTAAAATCATATTTCAGTTTTATTAGATCCTGTTTAGAAGAGGGGAAAGTCATGACCATTTCACAAACATACCTCAGAACCTTGAATTAAAACTGTGTGTCAATTTTATATATCTATCAATCTCTGTAATAAAATACACAGTCATACTTTTCTAACTATAAGTATAACAAGCGGATTATATCAAGGCTTATCCTCGCTAACTAAATGGCAGTTCAGAGCTAACAATACGTTGGATTTAGCTGTGAAATAGATGTTAAATATATGTTAAAGAAGAATAGACACACATTTACTTCATCAAAGAGCATGAACGATCACACTGAAAAAAAAACTGAACACATTCTTGTTTACTTCTTTTAATATTTTTTAATCAGAGTTTACAATATTTACTGCTAAAGTTAAAAAATCGGGGTAATTGTAATTTAGTCCAAGTCAAGCCATGAAACTGAGGAAAAATATTATGTGTATATCAATTTAAAATGTGGTAATAGTTTGTTTCTAAACTATACTTAGTATAATTAGTGTAGCTATTGAAATTGCAAAAAAAAAAAATTAAGACTATTTTGAGACAATTATCACAAGATATTCCATAATGCTTAGAAATGTATTTAGTTTTTCGTTTCAATAATATGCATTATAACGTAATGATCTTAACTCAGCAGCTACCTTCACTTTCTCCCACCCCACCTCCGTCTTAAAACTCATTTCGTGTCTTTGGATATGCATATACATTACCGGCTTACTATCTCTAAAGAAACTGTTTAAAAATGATACAATTATTAATAATATTTTTTTTACGAATCAACTCACGATGTGCTCTCAGCAGGTTACTGTGCTCTGGCACCAACACTGAGGATCGAATCCAACGGCTGATATCGCCGTCACATCTGAAAGACAAGTATGCATTGATTTAACATCTGACAATTGTATTGCACTAATACCATTGTAAAAATCACTAGCCACAGATTTCTGTAATGATAAGTTAATCCCTAACGTTCCGATAATAGGTTTAATTTTTTAAAATCTCGGCCTGCGTGTGATAGGTTGCCACTACCATTTAAAATTCACCGATGACCATCAATACACAGATGACATAGCTGTTAGATGACACAATCGACGAAACGCCTCTGAGCGATTTTACAGCTTTTATGAGCTTTTGTTTAATTCACAATGATGTAGTCTCATTAAGTATCTTATATACTTTACATTTTTTTTAAAACGAGTTCTGTTTCATTATGTTTTAAAATCAAAATGCATTTAAAAATGTATTATGCTGTTTATACTTGTTTTATTAATCGTGTAAAAATCCACAATGACATGTGTACTATTATATAAGCTCTCATTTCACAAACTAAAAAGAGACACCCACTATATATACTTTACATTTTTTTTAAACGAGTTCTGTTTCATTATGTTTTAAAATCAAAATGCATTTAAAAATGTATTATGCTGTTTATACTTGTTTTATTAATCGTGTAAAAATCCACAATGACATGTGTACTATTATATAAGCTCTCATTTCACAAACTAAAAAGAGACACCCACTATCCAAGACGACAAAAAAAAACTTTTCTGCAATCCGATATAGCTACCGTAAAGCTTGCTACTTTATTGTGTAATTATTTAGGCCTACATGAATTTCTTTACACACAGATGCGCGTAGAACCCAACAAATATAATACAAACACACCATGTTTCGAGTTTTATAAATATTTATCCGTCTGATTGTTCATTAATATTTTTAAAATTTAAACATTTAAGAATGGATTATTGTGACCTATATTCGATAACAAACATTTTAAAATATTCGAGCAAGAATATCTTTCGTCAGACGATTCTCTATTATATCTATAAATAATTAAAAGTGTTAACAAATCTAGATTCGTGAACATGTTAGGACTTACATCCTCCAGGGGTACGAAAACAACATTTGCTTCTGGTCGAGGCGAGGAAACACTGGTCGTACTGGGCACATCGTTTGGTCAATGTTGTCAGGCTATCAGATGTACAGTAAACAGGATCGGTGCTCCCCGTGTCTGTTGTTGCCTGGCAACCGACTTTGTCGCTACATTTGCACTGGTCATATATTATTCCGCTGGCTGTTGGAGATATAAAGGATCAATGCAAATACGATGTAAATAGAACTGTTGTAACAGGAATTCATATTACTTTCGACGTATCCATTCTGTTACAAATTTAAAACAAACACAAACTTAAATTTATATTTTTGAGCAAACAAAACTCTTACAACTTGTTGAACGTTTCATGCAGCATTCAGATCTAGACCCAGACCAGTAGCAAGCCCCAGGCCTACAGTCGTATATGAACGTAAAAGTGTCGTTGCAGTAGAGCGGCTGGGAGTAGTTGGTCCCTTGGCTGTAATTAAGTGTAATCAGCTGACCAGTGGTTGGTTTAAGCACTGACCAGAATAAAACCGCTACACTAACCAAGCTGACAATTGACATAGAAAACATTTTTTCGACTCCACGCTTCATCAAGCACCACACTAAACTAGGATTCTCTGCCTTGAGAATACCGCTATATATAGGCCTACCTTTTCACAATATATATTTTAAATACCATCTTTTTTTAAAAAGTGTTTGCTTAGACCGACTAAATTAAGATTGTCATACCACCATCGCCACTTATTAAATATGACTGACCTGGTAACGACTTATACTGGATATTTGTTTGTGGCTATTAAACCTGAAGGGAATTCCAAAAATTCAAATAATTCGGTGCAGAAGAAGGCCTGCCTACATTTACACACACCAAAGTTTTTATGAACCATACCTCATCGCCCATAGTAAATTTGCTATTTACTGAAGACCATATACCGTATTGTGCGGATAAAAAGAAAAAGTGTATGTTTAAAACTTAAACTGTGCAGTTAATTACTTAGAAAGAAGATATGTATTTGGGCATAATTCTTAAAGTACAGTGGTTAGAAGTAGCAGTGGCGTCGCTAAGGCGAGTGTCACCCGGTGCTGCACTTCGGGGTATCACCCCCCCCAAGAAACATATATATATATATATATATATATATATATATATATATATATATATATATATATATATATATAGGCCCTATAGGCCTACATAGACGTAATAGTAACGATGTTTATCTATAGTCTGTTGATAATACAGTTGGATGTAGCACTGTTTTCTCTAAAGTTACCACGTTTACGTCATGGTGTCACCCTCACTCTCTTGTAATAATTGTCAATGTGTATTAAAAAGACTATTTAACTTTAATTTATCATTAATGGAACTGGAAAACAAGGATTTTCTTTTGTACATTTAGCAATTTTTTGCCATGGTGTCACCCCGTTAAAAGGTCCGCACCCCTGCCCCGACCTCACTACGCCTCCGTGAAGTAGGCCTATAAAACGAACAGAAAACTAAAATATTTGGAAGATTGTATCTTTTTTTCTTATGATACAACCAAAATGACAAATGTATGCTAAACTATTGTTCTAAATATCGTCAGGATAATGCAAAGTCATCTACTCAAATGTGTAAAATCCCAAATTAACGAGTTACTTTTCAAAGATCACAAAACAAATGTGTATTAAAATCGATATTTATTGTTAAATAAATGGTGCGACGTGGCGGTATGTTAGCGCGTGGGACTGTTAACTCCACAGTCTTGCGTTATAATTCCTGTCCGAAATAGGTCGCATATTTGATAGAAACCAGATTTTTCGTTGTGAAGGTAAATGCAGCTAGGCATACTGCTGACCACACGATATATTCATATCAAGTGGATACACAAACAGATTAACTCCACTTCATCTGCAGCTTTGATCACCATTTTCGAAAATAGAAGAGAATATACTTAAGTGTTAAAAGTATGATTTTTTTTTAATTTTTTTTTTTTTTTTTTTTTTTTTTGCTTTTAGACATAGTACTCTTTACATTATATAATCGTTACAAGTTTTAGTTAAATTATTAAAACAGTTGATACCAATTTAACGTTTACACAGTGAAATTAAATAGAAAGCTCTGAGAAGATGTTTGTGGAACTTAGATCCAAATACGCCTGCATGGATCTCGGACCCGCAACTATTAAAATGAATGTCAAATAATACTTCAAATTATTTAACTGATTTGTTTTAGTATTACATTCAAATTTATAAAGAACTTCAACTTGATAAAATAATATAATATTAACATATTAGTTTCTGTCAAACGGCCTTCCGGCAAGCGGCTTTCTGGCATTTGTCGCATTCCGGTAAGTGTATATCGAGGAAGACGTCCAGCTGTCATATATTCGTATGTTTGAGAAAATAAAATGTAGAACTCTTGGTCCATCTTTTTCCCTGTTTATTTTTTGATATGTACTAATAGAAGCATTAATTGTTTATAGTTATTTCTCGTTCCCTGGAGTTTTTAACTGTTGCAACAATTACATTGCACTACTAGTACTTTTAGTAAAAAAATTGTAATCACTTTTAAAATGGTAATAATTTCTGACGGTAAAAGACCTAAAGTAAAAATGTATTTTTTTTCTCATGATTCAATGAAGACAGCACACTGTATTCCAGCATTTATCTGCTGTATCTATGGTTAACTAAAATAAGCTCTTTATTATAGTTATTGTTTTAACAAGTGTGTCAGTACCCAATATGGCATTGTATTTGTTATAACAGTTATAACAGATGCACTTGTGATGATGCCCATGTTGACTAATTTCAAGTTTCTTCAAACATGCTTGCGGATTTCAAGCAACTGACATTAATTTTTAACTGTCATTTGAAAGAGAAAATTAGACCCGATAAGAGATAGCAACTTTAAAAAATATAGTGCAATTACTTGTGAGACTGCATTGTCGTATGGTACAGTGTTCGACTGCTAATTAGGAAGTCTTGAGATTGTCTTTAATTTCAGCCAGCTCCTACAGGTGCCTTACTTACTTAAGAGAATATAATGGCGGATAAGCCTAGTGCTGAACACACGATCGCATGAACAGGTGGAGTTGTTGAAAAAGGTAACTTAAATTCATTAAATCAGCGAATAGGAATTCTCATAACAAAAGATAAATCTGCCGGTCTGTTTATTTTTACCAGAAAAGACGTAAACTACAGAGGAAAACATTTCCAAAAAAACATCATCAAATGAACAAATGAAATGTAGTTCTTGACAACATCGTGTTTGCGAATTTTTTTACAGTTCGTTCAGTTTTTTTTTTAATTTTAGTGCTATAATAGCACAACTTTTCTGAAAACAATGGCAGATACTTCCTATGCCCTTCACTCTGCATACGTTACTGAGCAATGCTAAACACGCAAGCTTCAACAAAGTTAAATAAACAACTATGTCAAAAATAACACGCTAAATTTATTAAAAAGAATCAGTAAATTACAGGAAAAAATATCCGTTTAGTCCAATTATACTTAGACTATACGAATAAAGGTTAATAGAGCTAATATATATATTTAAATGAATTTCAGTTGGGTTCTTCGACACAGCATAGGAACCCTGCTTTCTGATGGGGCATGGTGAGAACCTGAGGCAAATAAATGATATTCACATTGTATAGATATTTAGCAAACATGTCATAACTTATTTTAATATTTCATAAATATATAAATAAATATATTTAAATATACACACTCATATATACATATATACAGTGGCGTAGTGAGGTCAGGTGTCACCCGGTGCGGCACTTAATGGTGTCACACCCCCAGAGGCGTAGCGACCCTTCCCGGGGACAAACTTTCAAAATTTCGTTTTGCACCCCCCCCCCCCTCAAACTTTCGATTTCCACCCCCTCCTCTAGTTTTCGATTTGCAACCCCCGCCCCCCCCCCCCCCCCCCCCACCTCAAACTTTCGATTTGCTACCCCACTCAAGTTTTTCTCTATATATTTTGCTATTTTTTGCCTTTGTGTCACCCTCTTAAATGGTGTCACCCGGTGCGGTCCACACACCCCGCCCCCCCCCCTCGCTACGCCTCTGCATATATGTATGTATATATATATATATATATATATATATATATATATATATAGAGAGAGAGAGAGAGAGAGAGAGAGAGAGAGAGAGAGAGAGAGAGAAAGAGAGACAGAGAGCCAGAGAAAAAGAGAGACAGAGAAAGCGAGTTAGAGAGAGATTTACTGCAGCCTGTTTTATGAGTATAAAATAACACAACATATGAAAACAAATAAAGACATAAGCAAAGCGAGTGAATACTTACCTAGAGACACTGAACTTCTCCAGAGCAGAAGCATTGAGGTTCTACGCCCCAAAATTTTAATACGTCTTGTGGGTCATCAGATAACGGTATAGTAACATCTAAAGGGAACAATCAAACGAAGTAAAGCAAAATCGCTAAAAACATTAATTAAGGAAACAATAAATTTTAAAATATGATTTACAACTACACTAATGCAAGGGAGCAGGTAGGGACTGTCTGTGTCCAAAAAGCCCGGGACATTTTAAAAGAGGACCCCCAATCCTAGAAATTCAATGTCATTTTGTACTCCCCCCCCCCCCCCCATAACATTGGATTCTACTTTATTGCTGAGGAATCATAAAAAGGAAATATGCAGCTTTTAAAAAAAATAAATCACTAATAGGCCTATTACATGAATGGTACTGACCGAATTATATCCGTATATGTTGAGGTCATGAAGCAAATGAACTCTACTTCATTTGTCTCATGAGTCTTTGAAAAGATAATGAGGATGCTTGTATTTCTTTAAAGAAGAGTCACTATTCTATTTTCACTTTAGTTTTCCCACCCTTTCCCCTTACACAGATCACAAACATTCAGAGTAGCTTAGACCTTTTAAAATTGGAACTTTACGTTTTGAAATAACTATTTAATTCTAAAATACTACTTTAGTTAACTTATATTTAGTAATTTTTTTATTACAACATGAAAAAAAAACAACTTCCGGATGATAGTACGATCCCACACATGTCATTTATAAACATTCTAGTAAACTTACCTTTTCCCGACAGTCGAGAGCAACATTTGCTTCTTGTTGTTGAATAGAAACACGAGTCTTGGCGTTCACAAAGTTTATATGCATCAGCTTGCACATTGGCTGTACAATACAGGGGTTCGTTCGCATAATAAGCTTTTGGAGTAGTGGTTGGCGTGGTCGTGGTCGAGGTAGTTGTGGCTGTTGTTGTCGTGGTAACTGGACAGCTAACTTTGCTGCTGCATTTGCATTGATCAAACGTTGTGCCGCTTGCTAAAATAATGTATTAGTTATGAAGCATATCCCGTTTGAAATAAAGCTGGTAAGTAGGTCACCAATCAGTTATATGGCTCATGCAGGTTTTATTGAGCCGTAGAATTGGTTGGTGATCTACTTACCAGCCCTATTGAAAGGAGCTACTTGCAAATTTATTACACAAATAGTTATAGAATTTTAATAAATTTTAATATCAAATGGAAATCCATGAACCTCTATTTAACATCCTACAAAAATTTAAAAAAAAAACATTGACTTTAAAATAAAATTTCATTAAATTATTTAGCATACATTGTGTTTATTGAATTTCAATAATTCTTTTTATGTGTATGCCAAAATTTTTTTTTTTTTTCAGTTTTGGTAAAATACACATTAATTGATTTTTTAGATGTTATTTTAAACGGTAAACTCGTTTTATAACTTATATTGTGTTACCTGTTTTGTCTTTGTACATGCAGCACTCTGACCTTGACCCTGACCAGTAGCAGGCTGAAGGCTTACAGTTGAAATAGCTAGGCACGGCAGCAGAGCAGTAGATCGGGGTGCTATATATGAAGCCCTTGTTTAGGTCCACTTCAATTAGCTGACCAATGCTTGCATTAGGGGCTGACCACAACATCATTACAACACAGACCAATGCGACTTGAGGAGTGTACATCATTTTTGGATGAGCCAGTTTGTCTCACAGTTAGAACTTCTCGAAAATGTTAGTGTAGTTTTAAGTTGTAGATAGCTTATATATATATAGGCCTACCTTCTTCACTTGCTTTTGATGAGGTTTTCTAAATTTAATGAGTTTGCTTTTGGAGCAGTTCAAATGTTATTGTAACTTGTTATAATAGCTGATAAAGTGACGTCTTTCAATTGAAACGTCTTTTGATGTCTTGAAGAAACATTAAAATTTACATTATTATTCAAAATATATTCTTATACAAGCAGAGCCGAAACACACACCATTTCATTGGATAAAAATTTGACGGAAAAATTAAACCAAAAGTGAAATTGAAACGTATTTTTAAGTCTAGTGGCTGAGAAAAAAAACCTGAATATGTCAAGGATCCATCACTGTTGTTTAAACACTGACGCTTCCTGGTTGGTTAGAATGCATTCCATATGCCGTCGCGAACTGTGGACCATAAACCTCTAACGCTATAATTATTTTTTTATTTTAGTTTCTGGATACTTTCTTTACAACAATGTGAGTGTATTTAATATTTTCTTCACGTTTCTTGACGTATGCAAAAGACTGAAAGCTTTGCCAAAGATCAAGAAATTTAAGTCCTTACATAAATAGAACCTAGTACAAGTAAAAAGCAAGGCATTTGTTGTTGTTTACTTTTATGGTTTTAGAATCTATAACGATGACAGACGGAAGGACTGATACACTACCAGCCCGCTTATATTATAGATAATTAAATTTAAAATGCTGGCCTTCATGTGAAATAAATAACATTGACTAACAATTCTTTTTAATTTTTTTTTTTAAATTATAGTGTTTGTAAAAATGATATCAAATATTTATTGTACATATATTCAAGTTTAGACTACAGTACATTTCATGTGCCAAAAGCGCAGGGTTGCTCATAAATTATTTTAACAAATCTTAAGGTGTTTGATGCTTGTCTGTTTTAAGGTTACCCCTATATGCGCAGTCACAACAGCCGCCCCTTCCCCCTCCACAAATCTAAGCCAACCCGTTTGCCATTAATACATTTTTTAAATTCGATGATAAATTAAAATACTTTTCCAAATTGTTTATTTGGGAAACGCGTATTTTATTATAGTGAAAAGTGTAAAGCAAGTATCGTTTGATTCTTCAGTATTTATTTGTTACTTTTTGCAAAAAAAGATATATATGTTTGAATAATTTTTTAATGTAGAGCATGGGTGGGCAAAGTGCGGGCCGCGGGTAAATGCGGCCCGCCACATAGTTTTTTGTTGCCCGCCAGACATTTAGAAACAGTGTTTCTTCCAGACTTTTATCTCGGGGGGGGGGGGGGGGGGGGGCACTTAAAATTTTCGGGGGGGGGGCGGTAGACTTTCTTCGGCGATGGGGGGGGGGGGGAGGGCGGACACTGTTAAAAGAGATGCCTGGAAGAAACTCTGTTTAGAAAACCCCGACTAGAATTGAGATTTGCTTCATGTCCGCGACCGAAATTTCGTCTTGTATTTTTCCATTAGATCGGCTATCTGCATGCGCAGGTAGTGAAAATACGCACTTTTCCGGTTTGTTAGTTTTATTTTATATGCAACAGAACAATTTTAAAATTTCCAAATTAAGTGAAGCCATGAATTCTCAGAAGAAGCGCAACATTGGTGATGAAGAATTGACACACACATATTTCTTTGGTAACACAGGCAAATTTATATTTATTGATTTTATTATACCATTTATAATTTTTCTGAAATGAAATGTAATGTTAAATAAAGAATACAATCATTTTAAATGGTGCGGCCCTCCGCTAAAATCCGCTACCACAAAGTGGCGCTTGAGCCAAAACAAATGCCCAGCCCTGACGTAGAGTACAAGTTTTAAGCTGTGGAAAGAAAGTTCTCAAAAAAAATTCTTAAAAATTATTCTTTATAAAATGCACCAAGCATTTGCAAAGTTTTAATAATCGTTAATATTCCAACTAGCTCCTCATTAACTAACAAACAATAATATTTCGACACAAAGTTTGCAACATGTAGGCTATGTTCTGTTTATTAACTATAAGGTAGGTTTAAAGAGATATTGGTTTCTTTTTTTTAATACATTCAATGTTTTTACATCACACAATAATTACACAAAGAAAATAATATATAAAGACTCTCCAGCGATCCTTTACTGGTTAGCATTGGACATCTCCCGAACAAAAGCATTCTATATCTAAAGCTGAAAATCCGTAGAATCCTCCTAAACCATCTTGTCTTTCTTGGTCTAAACAGCAAATAATATATATGAGATAACTAAATGAATTTTACAACATAAATCACAATACATCTGTTTCAGCAAGGATATCACACATGCTGTAATATTCATTAAAAGTTAACTAATTAATTATTTCTACACATGCTAATGTACAAACTGAACAAAAAATAAACATAAGCAACAAAATCTGGAGCTTATATATCATTTAAATAAATCATATTGGCTACTAGATCTAGAAACACACTTTCAAAATAACAAAATGCATTATTTTGACATTAGATCCATTTAATTTGTATTCTTTTTTTAGCACAATGACATGTACTCTATATGTTTACGTTATTGTATATGTCATTAAAATCATTCAGCACTATTTCAGATTTTAGATGGATATGTATAGGCATTATATCAACCACATATTTTATTCATGCTGTTCTGGTGAATAGAGTGTTTGCTGTCAATACATGTGTGTTTTTGATGGGAAAGTAAAAGCGGCCTGGCATGGGTGCTGATCACACTATCCCCCAGCAAGCCAAAGTCATTTAGATTGCTACGCTCTACTATATCTGCCCCATATGTCTTGGGCACCAACGGTTATAGATAATGATGACTTTTCCTTGGCAATTATGAAACGACAGATCTTAATTATTAAATTTAAAAAAAAAAACAAAAAAAACAAATGATTCTGAATATATTTATATAATTTTATGCATCTATTTACTTTTTAAATTTTTTATGTTTAATCTGGTATATTTTTTTCGTTTATTAATGAAAAGAGTGCGATTTAATATAGCATAGTATAAAGAAAACATAAATCAACATTATTAATATGGAAAAAGAAACCTACTTATCCTCATTATTCTGGAGCAACATTTGCTCCGTGTGGACGCCATAAAACACTGGTCCATGGTTGGACAAAGTTTGGGTGCTGATGTCTGAATGGGTCCTGTACAGTACTGGGGTTCTGACGTAAAATAGTCGGATGTCGTTGTTGTAGGGGTGATTGTTGACGTGGATGCCGTAGTTGTAGGTATGGCAGTTGTGGTGGTAGCTACAACGGAGCAGACAACCCTACTGCTACATTTACATTGGTCGATAGTTGCGCCGCTTGCTAAAGGAGTAAAGTGAAACAGTATAATCTATAACGTTCTACAATAAAACTATCATAATTAATGTTGACTTTAGTCATGTAGTGCTCTCTCTCTCTGTATATATATATATATATATATATATATATATATATATATATATATATATATATATATATATATATACATTTTTATTTAAATATATTGATTTATATAGTTAGTTGTTTTGATCCCTATAAGTATATATATATATATATATATATTATTTGTGTATTAATTTAAATTACATTATATTACTGTTAAAATTCTACATTAAAAATATTATGAAATAGAATGTGAAGAGATAGTTAATACTTAAAAAAACTTTAGCTAATAATGCTTTACTATTATACTTACATGCAGAGTTTAATTATAATAAAAAAAGTTTTACTTTTAAAACAACTTTTGTTTCTGAAATTGATGTATCTAACATTAATTTGTATATTGAGTTAGGCGTTTATATTTCAATCTTACCTAGTTTAGACCGGTACATGCAGCACTCTGATCTGAAATCAGACAGGTAACAGGCTGAAGGCCTACAAATGTTGTAGCTAGGAACATCAGTAGAACAGTATATAGGTGTGCTGTAGTACGTGCCCGTACCGATCAGCTGACCACTGCTAGTCTGGGGTGACCACATCATCAGGTAAACACACAGCACGGCAACCTTCGTGAAAGACAGCATTTTATGATAACTTAGAGTTGTTGCTTATTGTAAACTTTGAATTGAATAGCTGTAATGGCTAATCTGAACAGAAAATCTGTTTTTGCATTTATACTTTTCTTAACTGCCCTAAAGGCATACATTACACGTCCTGTTTGCTTAATGGCGAGTCAATATGGTTTAAAGCAGTAATTGTTTGTACTAGTTTATCATTAAGTGACGTCTCCATTATCCGGTTATAAAATGTAATCGTTTTTTTTTTCTCATCAGAAATTTTCAAAAAAAAGATTGGCAGTAACTGTCCTGAAGTAGGGCTATTTTAATTCTGGGTAAACATGGTCGGCAGGTTTAAAATACAACGGGTGCATGGTAGGTGCACGTTTGTATCTTCAAAGCTGTTTGATGTTGGTCGATAGGTGGACATTGGCCTTGCTATTAGCATTGTGAAATAAACTCAGTAACTTTCTACATCGTAAATGACGCTTTCTACTATTATATAAAATAGAAAAAAAAACTATTAATTTATATTACATAATAGTTGCTTTAAAACAATGATGTTTTTATTTAAAAAATCAATATTTAGCATCTTAATCAAAACAGCGTGGTCGAGTTGTTGAGCGCTCGATTGCAACATGATGTTTCTCGAGTTTGTTTTCCAGACATGAGACATATTGGGTTTTTAGATAAATTAAAAGTTCCCTTTGAATACGGACTGTCTATCGGACAAGTGAAGTAGAGCTCACTTGTTTCTGTGATCTCGGCATATGAGTTAGGTACCCATCAGAGCTGGGTGGACTCAGGCACGGCCTACTGACTTGAACCCGGATTCAAACTCGAGACTTACGGGTAAACAGCCCAGCTCTCTCCGTTCCTTAGCTAAATTTGGAGAAAGTAAAACGTGCTGGGTATTTAGCAATACAATTTAGTGATAATGTAACCGTCATTTGAGCGTAGCAATGGCAGATGTATTTCTTACACCTAGAATCATAGTTTGAGAACTATTTAATAGCCAGAACCCTACTTTTTTCCGTTTCTGCCAAGTCACATGGGTAAGATGAAGAAGTTTTCATGTGCTTCAGATACCTCGGTATTTAAAGGGATAGTGTGGTCAGCACTAAGCCCAGCAACCTTTTGTTTCTCATCAGAGCTGTATGGACACAGGAACATTCGACTGACTTGAACCCGGATTCGAACTCGAGACTTAATGGTTAGCAGTCAAGCTCTCTACCGCCAGGCCACGCCGTTCCATAGTAGTCAGAATGCCCACACAACTTGGCAACACACAGCAGGATAACAAAACCTACTATTATCACGTTGTCGACTCTACTTCCTCTCTAAAAATCTCCGAATATGACTACCTCTAGTTTACTATTCCCTTATTATGTAACATCAGTAGTACACTGCTACACGGTTGAACACAAGCCACCAGCTTTGTATGTACCTTACATTAGATTGTGTGTAGGCCTACTTGAAACATCCTGTCACATATAACCTAGAGTTTAACACTCATTTGCATCACTCTAACTCTTTAGTTATATCTTTTGATCGATGCATTTTACTGCTGAGAAAGGCATTTTTTTTAGCAATATTTTCTATATGCAATAAAACAACGATCATTCGTCCGTAAAATTATTTGTCATGAGATCATTTGTCCGTAAAATTATGTGTCATGAGATCATTTGTCCGTAAAATTATTTGTCATGAGATCATTTGTCCGTAAAATTATTTGTCATGAGATCATTTGTCCGTAGGCTCTTCATTATATTTTCCCGTTCGCGCCCAAAACACATGGGGGCAGATGAAGTAACTGATTCAGTGACCTCGGCATGTGAATGTAAAGTGTGGTCAGCACTAAGCTATAGATTATAATATAACCTTTTACTAGTGTGCCCCCAACCATCAGAATTTTCAAATGGCCAATCCCCCTCCCCCCACCTAAAAAAATGTCTAAAATCAAGCCTTATTTTAAAAATACAGCTTATATCAACGCATCTTCTCCTCCAGAACAAGTCCACCCACACCCTACCCCCACCCTGACAAAATTTTTTAAAAATATTTGTCTTAAAAAATTGAATCTTTACAGCGATCTTTTTTTTTATAGTTTTATATTTTTTTATATATTCATATTTGATGAACACAAAGCCACGGTATTAACATTTGTTATCGCCTACATTTCAACATTTTGTTTCACGATTACTTTTGACACTCCTGCAAATGCATGCCTTTTAATTTTGACCAATGCTATTTCAAATGCCAGTTGAGTTTTTTTTTTTCCTCCAATCATTCGTCATATAAAAAGCTAGAATAGATTTTAAATCGTGTGGCATTCTATCATTTATTTCTGTTCAGGTTTAGTTTTCACTGCTCAATTCCGCAAGTGGGCATGCGTGATTTTGATGATTGTTTAGAAAGTAATTTTTTCTGTCTTCTTATCATGTTAAACCTTATTAATGTTATATGACTTTGAATAATACTGTAAACATTTCTCTTTAAACATGTCTCTGCTTACATAATAAGTTTGGATATTCTTTAGCGTGCCCAGCAGCTAAAATGGAAAATACTTTGTGGAAAAATGCCCCTCACGTTGCGTGTGAGTTTGAATCATCTAATACGGAATGGCGCGTATATACACTGGCTACTATATTGTATTACAGTGAATAGTTGTGTTTTATGTTTATAAAACAGGATACATGTTTTTGTTACAATATAATATTTAAATAATGTAAAATGTATTACTAAATTATTTGAGTACAGTATACAGCCGGAAAACAACAACTCATATACAGAAAAACGCGTATTATATGTATAAAATATATTTATTGATGAATAGAGTAAAACAGAGCGAATATTTTGGGAAAGAAATCTCTAAAGCTTTCAAACCTAGTTTTTAACGAAGTCCACCTGAAAATATAAATTGGTCATATAGAGATACAGGATTAACATATCAAACGGCACTATATTTATTTCTATTGTATATTGATGTAACCCGAATTAAGTTGTATCAATGTGTAAATCATGGACTTAATTAACATAATGGATGAATTCAATCTACATTCAAACTATTTTTTTTTAATTAATCTCTAATGCATAGACACATTTAGCAATTAATTGTGCATGGTTTCGCTTAACAATTTTAAACACTCAATAATACATTTTAAACATCATTTTAAATTAAAATATATACAATAAACGTCAGTTAAAACCACTGATATTAAACATGTACTATAAAATACAAGTAAGAGGGGGTGGGCATATCAGCAGTGTAAACATTAAATATATTCGTAATTGTTTTAGCTAAAAAAATCTTACTTTTTCTTTGCAAAAGAAAGTGTGGTGATTTTTAAATATAAGTGTAAAGTAAAGTTCTCCTTCCACACCTGACAGTCTATGGGGCAAATGAAACAGAGTTTACCAGTTTCTGAGACCTCAGCATATGAAGAGATAGTGTGGTCAGCACAATGCCCAGCCGCCTTTTCTTCCCCTAACGTGAGTTAAGCAGCCTTAACCATCAGTGATGGGTGGACTCGGAACGTTTAACTATTTTAACGGTCTACTGACTTCAAACCAGATTCTAACTCGATACTTACGAATAGGCAGTCTCGCTCTTTACCGCTAAAAGTGGACAATAGCCTTTAACTCTCAAATCACATATATTTCCTTGTGATGTTACTGTAATTATTTTTACTGTTATGTCAAAGTGAAATAAAACTTACAAACTACTGACAATCTGCCGCCACTGCACACTGGCAAAAAATTTTAAAACCATATGTAATCTGTGTTGGTGTCGACAGGTCAGGTACAGCTACACAAAAAATAAAATGAAATTAATTTTAAATTAAAATCGTAAACTTTGATAAAATTGAAACAAAAACAAAAAAACAACGAATAACAACTTCAAGTTTAAGATTTTAAGAAAATATAGAAATGCCTCCAGTAAGTTTTCAGTCATGTATGTAGGCATACCTAGCATTAGCAAAAGTCTTCCTAGAGATTTTTTAGTTTCTTTGATAAAACTGCATACGATTATTAAACCTAAAGCCTTGGATTTGGCTTAGGGCTTCAGTCCTCTATTGGTCCACGAATTTGGAGAAATTATTATTATATAAATAGAAATATAACGTCCATGTTTGTATAATAGAAAATGATTTAAGTCTATATCTTACGTTCTCTTGAAACTGTTAAGCAGCAGTTGCTTTTTGTGGTGGTGCGAAAGCAGGGATCGGTATTGTAATCATTATTAGGGGCGGTGCATTTTTTAAGTACAGCAGCCACACTTGCAGATTCACAGATGTTGGCTTCAGGTTCGAACACCGATGGGGCGGGCGCAGGTGTGGTGGTCGTAGTTGTAACCGAACAGTTGACGTTGCTGCTGCATTTACATTGATCGAGTGTAACACCTAATGCTGTTAAAAAAACCAAGTGTATAAATATACGTGTATTTATATAAGTGTAAGTGTACCTGTATATATAAGAGTATAATATTCATATACATGCAAATGTATATATAATATGGGAACAGGGCATTTCCCCCCTGTCATTTACCCCCCCGGATATTCCCCCCCCCCCCGACATTACCCCCCCCCCCAGAGTAATTACCCCCCCCTGTCAATTACCCCCCTATCAATTACCCCCCGCCCAGTAGGACATTACCCCCCCCCCCGGACAGGGTTAGAGTTAGGGTTAGGGTTAGGTTTAGGGCTAGGGCTAGGGTTAGGGTTAGGGTTAGGGCTAGGGCTAGGGTTAGGGTTAGGGTTAGGGTTAGAGTAAGGGTTAGGGTTAGGGTTAGGGTTAGGGTTAGGGTTAGGGTTAGGGTTAGGGTTAGGGTTAGGGTTAGGGTTAGGGTTAGGGCTAGGTCTAGGGCTAGGGCTAGGGTTAGGGTTAGGGTTAGGGTTAGGATTAGGGTTAGGGTTAGGGTTAGGGTTAGGGTTAGGGTTAGGGTTAGGGTTAGGGTTAGGGTTAGGGTTAGGGTTAGGGTTAGGGTTAGGGTTAGGGTTAGGGTTAGGGTTAGGGCTAGGGCTAGGGCTAGGGTTAGGGTTATTATTTGGGTTAGGGTTAGAGCTAGTGTTAGAGTTAGGGTTGTGTCTAGCTTTGGTTTTGGTTTTGTGTGAAGTTTTAGGCTAAGGTGGATGCTTAGGTTTTGGTCTTTTTCTTAAGGTTTGGATTAAAGTAGTATATAGGTATAAAATTCTAGTTAGAGTTAGGATTTTAACTTGAGAGGGGGGGGGGGGGTAATTCCCCGGGGGGGGGGTAATTGACAGGGGGGTAATTGACAGGGGGGTAATTGCTCCGGGGGGTAAATACGGGGGGGGGAAATGTCCGGGGGGAAAATATCCAGGGGGGTAATGTCCTGTAGCCTAAAATATAGGGCCTATATATATATATATATATATATATATATATATATATATATATATATATATATATATATATATATATATATATATATATATATATATATATATCGGAACAGGGCATTACCCCCGTCAATTACCCCCCGGACATTTACCCCCGTTTCCCCCCCCCCCCCTCCTTCGAGTAATTACCCCCCCCCCCCACCTGTCAATTAGCCCAATGTCAATTGCCCCCTGTTAATTACCCCCCGCCCAGTAGGACATTACCCCCCGGTCACAGCTTAAATTTCAGCTAGGGCTAGGTCTATGGTTAGGTTTAGGGTTAGGGTTAGCGCTAGGGTTAGAGCTGGGGTTAGGGTTAGGGCTAGGGTTAGGGATAGGGTTAGGGTTAGGATTAGGATTAGGATTAGTGTTAGGGTTATTTTATTTTAAGGTAAGGTGAATTCTTAGGTTTTTCGTGTTTGTGTTAAGGTTATGATTAATGTAATACATTGGTATAGAGTTGGAGTTAGAATCAAGATTCTATCTTGATGGATGGGTGGGGGGGGGGTGTGAGAGAGAGAGAAAGAGAGTGCGAGAGAAAGAGTGCGTTAATTCATATTGACAATAATTTATTTCCTACATAATGTCTATCTATGTCCACATGAAATAACTCACCTGTTGTGAAGCGTTGCATACAACATTCTGACCTTGACCCTGACCAGTAGCAGGCTGAAGGCTTACAGTTTGTGTAATCAGCAGATGTAGTTGAGCAGTAAACGGGCGTCCTGTAGATAGTGCCTTGGTTCAGGTCTACGTTGATCTGCTGACCACTGCTCATGTGGGGGACTGACCAGCACACAACACAGACTAAAAGCAGGAAAGATCCAGATATAGTCATGGTTCTACCAGAAATAAAGTTGTCTCAACTGTCGGTTTTGTATTTTTGATCACCGTGACTAGGAAGTCACTGTATTTATAGAGTTCAGTAATATTTTTTTTGAATGAGAGGTGTCCTAATATGATTCATATTTGTACTCATAAAAGTTACCTTTTATTTCATTTAGCAAGCTATTTTAAAAAAAAAACACCAAAAGATAGGCCTAAATTACTGTTAGCTTTATTTCTTTTTTTTTTTAGAAATTCTTATCTTTGCTTAGTTAAATGACACCTCCTGGTTTCAAATTTGTTTAAATTTTGAAACAAATTGAATTTTAAAAAATAGTTGAATTATTTCCTCAATTAAAAAATTACGATTTTTTTTAAAGTGGATATTAATATTTGTATTACATAAACATTAGTGTAACCAACCACTCCCAAAAGACAAGGCATCTAGGTACAATCTTTGGACTATTTAGACCGGATATCTCCAATGAACTCCATATTGGATTAGCTTCTTTCTTTGGATGTTTAAAATAGAAAAAATATTGAACAAATAAAATAGCGGGGAAGTGTAAAATGTATGTTATTACTTGACTTATATTGTTACTTGTGGTAGAGCGGTGTATAGATAAATGTTAGAAGCATGTTTCTTATTCTTATATTAGGAAATCGTCTTTCATATTGAATTATTTGATTAATAGTTTTAAACCATCGGCCTGTGCTTTTGTTCTTCTAAAAGCAACATTAGTTTATGTAATAAGCTCTCATTGAGATAGCTCGAGTAACTTTCTTTAAAATGATATGATTCTACTTGTTTATATTACAATCAAAATAACAATTTCGATTGTAATGAAATGTATCGTAATTCGGATGTTGGCAATGTTATTGGTGTTTGGGGGAGGGTGTTTTAAAAATGAGATATAATATAAAGCGGATAGTCATTGGAATGTTGATTAAGGTTACAAGGAATAGTTGAGGGTTGAAATAGTATAATGTGTAAAATTTATATACACTACATCAAAATAATCTTAGGCTCATAATTATACATTTTTTAAGTATTACCTTTTTTAGCAATAATATTAATTTGTTTTTATGGATCATTTTGAAATTTAAATTAAACGAAATAAAAAACAATTGAATGTGAATAACTCCCATTAGAAAAAATACCGTTTAAAATGTTTTTTACGTGAAAATGAAATTAAGTTTAAAGAAATAAATCAACAATGTAATTTTAAAATATGCATGTGCTAAGATCTGTATTACATTAATTTTATTATTAGACACATGACACATCCTTTATTGCAATAGTACGGTAAATAACACTGTTGTGGTACCATATAGGTTCTATTTTGAATGTTAGTCTGAGATCAATTGAAGGCAAATCTCGGCGTTGTGCCCTGATAGAAACATGAACATTGATAACTACACGCAGATGTATAAGATGTAAGGCATAACTATAAAAAAAAAATTGTAACCAAAAACAACGATTTTTCAAACTATTGGTGCATTTTATATAATGATACTTCAACTTTGTACTAAATGTTAGAATATTCAAGAAATTGCTAACGATGATTTACCTTTACATTTTAACTCTTTTACTTTTAATTAAGCCAGGGGTCGGCAACCTTTTGAGACCGAAGAGCCAAAAAGTTACAATTTATAAAATTTCAGTTTTTAAATAGCCACCAACATTTTCATTTCAATATTATGACCTTATAATCTTTATTTAGGACTAGCGTGCCCGTCCCGCGCGTTGCTGCGGTCTTAAAGTTTAAACAAAATTAAAGAAACACATTATGAAAGTTATGGTTCCATTAAATTTACATTTTTATTGAAAATGAAAATTATCAAACATTTTGAAAAGGAAGTACATTCAATTTACATTTTCAAAAATGTATAAATCAATTTTATATGAAAAAACGGTATAACATTCAATGTACATTTTTAATATAACATATTTATCATTCTAGTATGGAAATATGATTAACATTCACTTAACATATTAATTGAAGCGTATATAGCATTTTAATATGAACATCTGAACATTCAGTGTTTTTCATCGAAACATATTCACCACTTTTATTTACAAATATGATTAACATTCAGATTACAATTGATTTGTTTTAATGCTGAACCCATTAAATTCAATGTGTTTATTCGAGCGCCTGTGGATATACAATGTTTTTTGTTTTGTCTTCTGGTACGTATACGTATAAATCAGAAGATTTTCCCACACGTGAGCAAGCAACATATAATTGCCCATGTGAGAAACATGGGTTCTGCAAGTTTAAACCACATACTTGCAGCGATTGGCCTTGCGCTTTATTTATTGTCATGGCAAAAGCCAGGCGTACTGGAAATTGTAAGCGTTTAAAATCAAACGGCATGTCTGTTGGTATCATTGGAATACGTGGCAGCAACACATGTTCACCCTTGAATTTTCCAGTCAAAATAGTTGCTTCAATGATATTGTGCATCATTTTTTGACTCGGCCGTAGTTGCGAACATAGGTCATCGCATCCTGCGCGTACTCGTGTAAGTGCCGTGGGCTTCCTGTGAATGTAGCTGGCAAAATGACCATTTTCCCAATATCATTGGGATTGGCATCGGTAGTAATCGCGTCACGCAGATGGATGTACTCTTCTGAGCGCAGTTTGGTTTGATTCAGTCGAATAAACAGAAGCCGTTCGCTCTCAATTTTAGCGTACATGTCGACAATGTACTGATGGAACAGTTGCCGACATTTTAAAATGTGATTCTCTTGATTTTCACGAATCATCAGTCGATAAGCATAGTACTTCATAGCACTAACTTTTTTATTTATCTCCTCATTTGTTTCTGGATTTATCATTTTGATATTGAAATGATACCCATCTTCCCCTTGCCAAAATATTATGGGGTATTGTAAAGCATCATAAGACCGATGCGTTTCACAGACTCGCTGAACATTACCATTTCTGCGATGAAAAATAATATCACGCGAGTTGAATTCTTCGCCGGCTATGACAATCGCGACTTCATTTAAAGTTGGTGCATTATATTGTCTTTCATGCTGACCGACTGGTGTTTTGTCAGCTCTAATTACAACAGCATATTCATCAGCTGGCATTCTGTCAAGCGCCGTCCTGAATAGCCGAACCAGTTCGTTGTGTTGATCAAACATAGCTTGTACAGCAGCTATTATTTCTTGGTTAGTACTGGTATTGAATAGACAACGCTTTTTGACTTGCTCAGCAGGGCTTCCCATGAAGTAAATTTGGAGAAATTTGTGATCTGCATCTTCCAATGGTAAAAGTGATCCAACCCGATGATATATTTGGTCTTGCATTTTGAAGGTTGGCATGTAATTGTCACGAATGATTGCTGATGCACCGAATGACGTCATTTGGAAAGATGAATTGTACCTACGTATGTTTTCCAAGAAATGTTTCGACTGGCTTGTTTCACCTGATACCAAAGTTGATAATAGTTCGGGTGGTAAATGCAGTTCTGGTAGTTTCACTTTTCCACTTGCGCAGCACATTCCAGGCGTTTCATTCTTAAATTTTAACGCATAGCAAAATTCGCACACTTTGTCCATTTTTCCGATAGCGACACCTCGATGAAGACTGTAATCAAAATCAGGATCATAACTGAATGCAGAGAGGTTCAGATCTGCATGCAGTGTCCGTCTGTTTTGAAAATTGCGTTCTCGACTGGTTCCCAGTCTTTCTCTCCGTTGATCTCCTGTTTCATTTGAGCGGGCTTGAGCAGTACGTAATCGAACTGTTTCCAATCTTGATTCATGTTGTTGTTCTGTTTCATTTGAGCGGGTTTGAGCAGTGCCTACCCGATTGGATTCTAATCTTGATTCACGTTGCTCTTCTGTTTCATTTGAGCGGGCTTGAGCAGTACGTAATCGAACTGTTTCCAATCTTGATTCATGTTGTTGTTCTGTTTCATTTGAGCGGGTTTGAGCAGTGCCTACCCGATTGGATTCTAATCTTGATGCACGTTGCTCTTCTGTTTCATTTGAGCGGGCTTGAGCAGTACGTAATCGATCTGTTTCCAATCTTGATTCATGTTGTTGTTCTGTTTCATTTGAGCGGGTTTGAGCAGTGCCTACCCGATTGGATTCTAATCTTGATGCACGTTGCTCTTCTGTTTCATTTGAGCGGGCTTGAGCAGTACGTAATCGATCTGTTTCCAATCTTGATTCATGTTGTTGTTCTGTTTCATTTGAGCGGGTTTGAGCAGTGCCTACCCGATTGGATTCTAATCTTGATTCACGTTGCTCTTCTGTTTCATTTGAGCGGGCTTGAGCAGTACGTAATCGAACTGTTTCCAATCTTGATTCATGTTGTTGTTCTGTTTCATTTGAGCGGGTTTGAGCAGTGCCTACCCGATTGGATTCTAATCTTGATTCACGTTGCTCTTCTGTTTCATTTGAGCGGGCTTGAGCAGTACGTAATCGAACTGTTTCCAATCTTGATTCATGTTGTTGTTCTGTTTCATTTGAGCGGGTTTGAGCAGTGCCTACCCGATTGGATTCTAATCTTGATTCACGTTGCTCTTCTGTTTCATTTGAGCGGGCTTGAGCAGTACGTAATCGAACTGTTTCCAATCTTGATTCATGTTGTTGTTCTGTTTCATTTGAGCGGGTTTGAGCAGTGCCTACCCGAATGGATTCCAATCTTGATTCTCGCTGTTCGTCTGTTTCAGAAGCACGTATTGCCCTCTTTGTTCTCGCTTCTGATGTAGATCGACCAATAGATTTCCGTTTGGGAGGCATACCTGTAGCAAAATAAATAAATGGAAAAATTCATTATCCATATTAAAAAATGTGCTTATAAAAATTAATCGTGTAAGTGAATTCAACACCATCCGGAAGTGTACGGCGATTTGATGCATGGTGTACTGAGGCATAAAGGTCAAATAGACCGACAGACACATTAGAGAAATGATTTTCCTTTTCAAGATTTACAAACTAAAGAGCTTAAAAATATTCGTGTGGTGAGTTAAAAAAAAACTCGTTAAAAACTGAAAATTATGGCATTCTAGAAGGTGTTTTTATTATTAAGGTCTCCCAACCCGCGACATTTTTTTAACCGCGTATCTCGCTTTTGCCATTTGCATGTAATATATTTCATTTGTTCGTGCGTGTGACGTCTAAACTATAATGTGACTCCAATCTCGCGTGAACACCGCCGTGTCTTATGTAGCCTACTTCTTGGTTATATTAAGTTAACATTTTTAATAGTATCATCAAATTTTGCGTTGTTGTTTATAAAAAGATGTATTAGTAGGATCCCGTTTCTAAAATTTCTCTACACGAATTTGCTCGATTATTTCTACATGTCATCAAGTATCTACGAATGAAGTTGGGGGGGGGGGGGGTATATTTGCAGGAAGAAAATAGAAATGTTTTTAAGTGTTTCATTATTTACTTTCATAATTGATACAACTTTGGAAATTCAATTTCATGAATCACTTCAAAAAACCAATTGACACCGGTCGGTGCATATAAAAAAGAATGACAAAAAAAAAATAACAACAATAGAGATTTAACTTTGTATTAACTTACCTTTTTCAATTCATGAAATAATCGGCAACTCCTCAATGGCCGCTGTTTTTTTTCTTTTCAAAACGTAAAGTTCACTGTCGTGGATTTTAACATGTAAATAAAAGCAGCTTACTATATTCGTCTTTAATAATGCAAAAGCTGATTTTCCTTTGCTTTTATATACATCGAAGTGACTGATGCAACTTGTTAACTTTACTAATGGTGTATTTTTAGACGCGTGATCTGACTTTCTGATTGGTTCATGTAAACAAACATCCAGATTGCGTCATTCTCTAAAGTAAGAAAAATCAACAGGAGAGTTTCTTTAACACGTAAAAAATATTATCGGACGTGTTATTAACTTCAGAGTGAATGATGCAACTAATAGTGTATCATTAGATAATCTCAATTTCTGATTGGATCTTCTAAAAAAGAAAGATGCTAATTACATCATTCATAAGTGATAAAGTGACGAAACTTTACAGGATGGTTCCTCGATTTACAAAAAAGTTATGTTTTCAACATTCGCAAGGTGACGAAACTGTACAGAAGGATTCCCTCGCCTTACAATGTTATTTTTAGAAGTGTGACTTTATTTTTAGATTTTAGTTATCCACAGAAAGTGTGCGTGTGCATAGTGAAAAATCGCACCCTCCCATGGCGCCGCCCTTGCTAAATTAATTATTTTTTTACAGAACCCTTCCCTAGAGTGTTATAATGAACCCCCAAAGGTTCATGCCTATCGGATGAACGGTGTCACTGCTATTCACTTTTATTATTTTTATATACCGTATATAGAGAAAAATCGCACCCTACTGTGGCGCCGCCCTTGTGAAATTAAATATGATTTTTTTACAGAACCCTCCCCCAGAGTGTCCTAATCAACACCCCCAAAGTTTCATGCCTATAGGACGAATGGTGTCGCTGCAATTCACTTTTATTATTTTTATAAACCGTATATAGAGAAAAATCGGACCCTCCCGTGGCGCCGCCCTTGCGAAATTAAAAATTATTTTTTTACAGAACCCTTCCCTAGAGTGGTATAATGAACTCCCCAAAGTCTCATGGCTATAGGATGAACGATGCCAAACCAAAATCGACTTTTATTTTTATATACCGTATATAGAAAAAAAAACAAATCGCGCCCTGTGGGGGCGCCACCCCTGCGAATTTGAAATTTTTTTTTTCGCAGAAACCTCCCCAGGAATATTCTCAACAACTTCCCAAAGTTTCACGGCGATGTGATGAGAGGTGTAGTAATGCATAAAGGACACACAAACACACAAACACACAAACATACATTGCTTTTTATATATATAGATTTGGCATATATATATATATATATATATATATATATATATATATATATATATATATATATATATATATATATATATATATATATATATATATATATATATATATATATATATATATATATATATATACATCAATGTATGTGTGTGTTGTTTTTTCTTGTATGCATTACTACACCTTTTATCCGATCGGCATGAAACATTGGGAAGTTGTTGAGAATACTCCTGGAAAGGTTTCTGGGTAAAAAGGTTTTCAAATTCGCAAAAGTGGCGCCCCGGCAGCGCGCTATTCGATTCTTTCTCTATATACTGTATATAAAAATAAATGTCGATTGCCGTTAGACACCGTTCATCCGATCGTTATTAAACCTTAAGGAGTTGATTAAAACACTTCAGGGGAGGTTTGTACAAAAAAATCATTTTAAATTTCTTATAGGCGGCGCCCAGGTGGTGCATTTTTTTTTGTCAATACATCTTTTGGCGCCCAGAGTTCCAGAGCGGCTATTTTAGTATTTGGCATCCGTTAATCGGGCGTCCTGCATAGCGGGTAAAGGGTACTACTATGATCAGCGGCAAAACTGCAACAGGCACAACCACTGACGCCTCGTTTATTGCTCAACACGAAGCACCCCGGGCTCGCCTGTGAGCACCTTGGCGCCTACGTTCGTTTCTTTTTTAAAATAGGCTATACACTATAGACACGATGGACAAAAATGCGTTTATTTTAAACAGCGCGACAGGCTATGGATACAATGAATTGCTTTAGTCGCTCACTAAATCGAATCAGGTGCGTCCTCCGGTGCGATTTAGCGGTGCGAGCAATAAGCGCCTACCTTAGATTTAAGGCGCACCCTAGTATAATTAAACCGAGCTAGAGGCCGTACGCTGCGTCCCTGCGGTAGTGTTATCAGGTTCACGAGAGCGCCACTTACCGTCGGCAGAGGCGTAGCTAGGGGAGGGCGGGGAGGGCGGCCGCCCCGGGCGCCGACCCTACGGGGGGCGCCAAAAGGGGTAGAAAAAAAATTAAAAGCTCATTTTAAGCTGCAGTTTTGATTAATAAACAGTCAAAGTAAAGAAATTTAACGACTGAGAGCCTTTGCATACTGATTTAACTGCTTTCTACCTTGATTGTGTAACTATAAAACGTATATCTTTAAGAAACCGTGACCGGAAAAACCGCTTTCCAGCTTTCCTAGATGTGGGGGGGGGGGGGGGAGGCGCTTTTTCGAAGACTAAAATCGGAAAAATATCACACCGGATTAAGGAATAAATAACCGATATCACTTAGAAAAGAAACCCATTGAACTAAAGCGTATTTTACGATTGTGTAACATAAAAAAGAGTTAGTGACGTTTAAAAATCCGCTCTACCATTTTTGTCCAAGATGGTGGGGTGCCTTTTCACCAAAAAAAAAACCGCAGGATTTGTACTGGATCGGTTGCGAGATAACTCTTTTAACACTCAGAAAAGAAAACACTTAATATACGATTTCACTACCCAGTTTTGCTAAGTAATAACGCGACTAGTTCTTTGTACTATTCTTACGATTCTCTCAACTTGATCGTGAGAGATCAGATACTTTTACTTGATTGCATTACATCTTGCCTGGATCACTGCATTAAAGAGAAATAAATATCACGGATTCTTGTATCGCTATCCGATCAGTAAAATAGCAGACTGTCGGAGCGGGTGGATGGGAAGCGACACTTTTTGCCAACATTTTAAGAGAGAAGAAAATTAGTATATTGTACTGATTATTACTTTGTTCAACCTACCTGATAATTCAAAATTGCAATATTGGCCTACTATTATTGAAATTGTTCTAAAGACACGACCAAAAGTAGACCAAATAAGTTTGCACCTACTACAAAATACACTCTAAAGCAGTGCTTCTTAACTTTTTGGAGGTACCGAACCCCACCAGTTTCATATACGCATTCACCGAACCCTCCTTAATAGTTGTATCGTCCATACTGACAAAATCCAATCTTGAATCATATGAGTCGGCTGTGTGTCTTGACCTCCGCGGAAGCCCTGAGACTGAATTACCTAACCTCTCGGGTTCGATGGAGCCCACTATTCTAAGCTCTTTTGATTTTCTACTTTTTATTCGTTTCGGCATCTTATGGGGAATTTAATTGGCGTCCAGTGAAGTTTTAGGGAACGACAATAAGCGTAATTGTTAATTTTTTTTCCTGACTGTCGCACACACAAACACACACGCATATATATATATATATATATATATATATATATATATATATATATATATATATATATATATATATGGGGGGGCGCCAAACTGAAAGTTCGCCCCGGGCGCCGGGAGGGGTCGCTACGCCTCTGACCGTCGGTGAGTGATTAACGGTGATATTACGGTGAGTGATTAACTTACACTCGAGGCTTTCACACAGCACGGCATGGTGGTGGGTGGTAGTGTAGGTAAGCCCGTGTCCCGATAGATATGATCCAAACACGGGCATTGTTTACATTTAAATAACTCAGCTTTAGAAAACAAGGAAGTAGGCTACATTGAAATAGGGAGTAACTAAATATTCTAATAGAATAGCGAGTGTTTATTGTTTATATTTATTATTATATCGTTCATTACCGAGTGTTGCAGACTAATACTTTATTAATGAGTTTTAAAAATAAATTAAAATCATTATTAATAATTGTGCGTCGAGCTGAAGAGCCGCATCTACACATTAAAAAAGCCGCATGCGGCTCGCGAGCCGCAGGTTGCCGACCCCTGAATAAAGCTAATGATATAATTCCCAAGGTAAGTTAGAAATGTTATATTTTCACTTAAAGTAGATGTTTAATCGTAACATTCAGACCCGGTAAAAAAACGGACTGGTGTATTGGGCTGTGTTAAACAATACGTTAATCGGCTGTGCTTTATTTTGGCTCGATCATCATCTTTTCCCGTTCGTGCCCAAGACACTTGGGGCAGATGAAGTAGAGTTTATCCTTTCCAATGACCTCTGTATAAAAGGGATAAAGTGACCAGCACTTTGCCCAGCCTGCTGACGTGAACCAGGTGCCTATCACAGATGTTTAGACTCAGGGGACGTACAACAGACTCGAACCAGGGATTCGATCTGGATATATTTGGGTTAGCAGTCGTACGCTCTACCATTTAACCATGTCACTGCCCTCATTAGTTTAGTTATTATTTTCTTTTTATAATTTCATTCTTTGTTTATTTCATCATTTATCTAATTATTATTTATTCATATTTACAGTGGGTTTTTTTTTTCGATTGCATTTATTTAATCGTACACTTCTTTACGTGTTCATTTGCTTATTGTTTCGTATGAAACTATCTATGTATTCTAGTTCAGGGGTCGGCAACCTTTTGAAGCGGAAGAGCCAAGAGTTACAATTTTCAAAATTTCCCTGGTTTTAAAGAGCCACTAACATTTTTTTTATATCAAATATTTTATTTTTTGATTAAGATTATTAGTATTTGTGCAAGGAGCTGGAGAGCCGCATCTTGATATCAAAAGAGCCGCATGCGGCTCGCGAGCCGCAGGTTGCCGACCCTTGTTCTAGTTCATTCGTATATTTCTCTTTATTTCACTTGCCTCACTAATGTTACTACCTATTTATTATAATAACTACTTGAATGGGTCTTCATGTTTATTATGGATTGCTAGAATATTTTCGCAAATCATCCTGGGCGCTAAATACAACGAGAGAAGAACAGTATTCTTAACTACAAAATTGATGTCCCATTGAAGGGATCCAAAAGTTTCACTAGAGACTTTAAAATAGTAATGACCCTTCACTTGATTGAAAACGTTTGAATAGAACTGTTATAATAATAAAAAATGAGTGTGTGTAGAAAAATTTAATATTAAAAATATATTTATTCATAATAAAATATTCAACAATTTTAAAATTTTGTTTTAAAATTTAAAGTTTTAGAAATGTAGTATAATTTATTAATCATTTTTGTTTAATATTGTTTACGTATTTACTTTCATATTGTTTTTTTACATCCAGTTAACGATTGCTTCCCTTAGAATCAATTAGAAGAATTTTAATCGACGAATTGGTGGAGACTTTTAAAACTAGTCCTTCCCACTATAAAAGAAAAGTTATTTCAAGCCATACAAATTACTTTATCATACCTTTTCCAACGAATTATGGACATGACCCCCTGTTTTTGTGACTTTGGCAAGACTATTCCCAGCCGACTTTACCTTCCCTAACATGAGTTAGTACCCAACAGAGCTGGGTGGACTCAGGGACGTTCTACGGACATGATCCCAGATTCAAACTAGAGATTTTGAGTTAGCAGACGTATACACTACTACTCGACCATTTAAAATTTAAACATAGCGAAAAGAATTGAACATGAGTCGGTATAAATCAACAGCCAACACTAAATGCTGCATTGAACCTCATTTCATCGCCCTGAGCAAACGGTCTCTGTAGTGCAAGTGATGCACAGTATATTGCAGACCGACTCAAAAGAACGTTAAGACTACCTCAGTTTCATTATATATTAATAAAAAAACACATAACATTAACAAGTATCAGTTTTATTTATTAAGCACAATTCAATATTCTAAATATTCTAAAATACTATTAGGTGGAATTAAAATAAAATGTAAATAAATATATATACATATATATATATATATATATATATATATATATATATATATATATATATATATATATATATATATATATATATATATGTGTGTGTGTGTGTATATATATTTATATGTTTTTTTTTTTTTTTAATGCATTAACAGACCATTTATCCGATCGTCATGAAACTTAAGGAACGTTTTGAGCATACTTCAACATAGATTACTAACAAACAATTTGTAAACTTCGGAGGGACATCGCCTTGTCTGTAGTGAGATGTTTTTAATTTTGTCCGAACTTCGTTCACCCGGCAGGATACCTTAGAATTCGGGCTCCGCTGATTTGTTTATTTCTAAGTTAATATCATTTGTTCGGTTGAAATTGTTTGTATTCGTTCAGAGATTGTCTTGCGTCCATCTAGAAAATTTGCTCTTCACACACTTGTTACATAGAGCAAAGGGCAGGGGTCGGCAACCTGCGGCTCTTTTGATGTCAAGAGGCGGCTCTCGAGTTCCGTGCACAAATATTAATAATAATATTATTCATTTTCAAAACTTATTTAAAAAATTATACTTTAAAGAAAAACAACTTTAAACAGGATTAAAATACTCATTAGAAAAGAGTGAGAATAGGTGAGGTAGAAAGTAAACGGACAGCCGCTTGGGCACCAGGCCCAGCCCCACAGCCGTGCTGTAGCCAGCCCAGTATCAACAATTCCATGCTTACCACTGCCCAAGGGCCGACTTTTAAAAATATCGTTAAATGGGGAACGTTATTTTATTAAGAATGCATTCCTCTACCTGTCAGTATGCATTAATTTGACCCGAGTGACGTAGTATTTTAGTTATTAGTTTTCTACGGTTGCGCTAAGTCAGTAGCGTAGCGAGGGGGGGGGGAGGACATATGTCCCCGGGCGCCGACCTTAGGGGGCGCCAAAATGAGCTGGAAAAATAAAAATGAAAGCTTGAGGGGGGTGCAATTCGAAATCTTGAGGGGGGTTGCAAATCGAAAGTTTGGGGAGGGGGTGCAAATCGAAGGTTTGTCCCCGGGCGCCAGGAAGGGTTGCTACGCCTCTGCGCTAAGGACAAGACTCTGGGTTCGTGTCGGGTGAAAGATAAACTCAGTGAGAACACTATTTAACACTCGAATTAATCACTTAATTGAGTGGAATTATCATTTTTCTCTATATATTTTGCTATTTTTTGCCTTGGTGTCATCCCCCTAAATGGTGTCTACCGGTGCGGTCCGCCCCCCTCCCTCCCCCCCCCCTCGCTACGCCTCTGGTGACCGATACAGTGATCAACCCGATTTCCAAGCCAGTTAGTCGAAGTTTGCTGTTTTGAGGCCTGCCTGGCTATGAAAGACACCTACTGAGCCGCTGATGTCTTTAAAGAAAGAAAAAATAAGTTATTGGCTTCTAAAGTGGATTGGGATAGTCGTATATTATGCGATTACTAATTTTATCATAGCAGAGCTAGCTAAAAACGTTTTTGTGCGAAATATTTGTTTGTTTTTATATGAAACACTATTAGCTCATATTTAACGCTATTTATTTCAAATACAAAATCAAATTTTTTTACCTAATCCTTATCAAAAGCCAAAATATTAAAAAAAAGTTAGTGGTTCTTTAAAAACTGGGTAATATTGTAAATTTTAACTTTTGGCTCTGCCGTCTAAAAGGTTGCCAACCCCTGGCATAGGATGCAGAGGCGTAGCGATGGGGGGGGGGGCAGGGGGACATATGTCCCCGGGCGCCGACCTTTGGGGGCGCCAAAATAGTTTGGAAAAAGTAATCGATAGTTTGAGCGGGGGGGGGGGTGCTAATCAAAGGTTTGGGGGGGGGTGCAAATCTAAAGTTTGATAGGGAGGATGCAAATCGAAAGTTTGTCCCCGGGCGCCAGGAAGGGTCGCTACGCCTCTGATAAGATGACAGATACACTTTAAGATTGATGTCCCTGTAGAGAGGGATCCAAAATATTCGAAGAAATTGCATTTAAGTTTAAATCAGATATTGTTGGTCATTCTTAAACAGACTGATGTATCATAAAGAAAAAGTTTTTACAATTTAAATTAGAACGTAATTTATAGTTTATTTTTCAAATACAAAATAGAATTTTGTGAACTTGTATTAAAATATAAAATTTATTATTTAGAATTTATTTTTCTTTTGTTATTTTAAAGCAATATTTATTCATATAATGCTATACTTTTATAAACATTTTATAATGGGTTACATCCCTTGGCAAAATGCATATTTAAATTAACAGGCTTGAGATAATTTTTACAAGCTTTTATTTAACTCACTTCCTCGTCAGTCGTCAGTCGTCAGTCGTCAGTCTAGACAGAAACGCAGGAGTGAAAATTCGGACAGTTCTACTTGACCGATACGATTCACAGTTGGCACGTGGGTCAAGACACGAAGACAATGCAATCTGAAACTAAATTTGACTTAATTGGATGCCTAATTAATTTTTTATTAATTAATTAAAATTTGGACCGAATTAGTAGGCATGTCTAGCCAACCACACCACACGCGTCATCACCTTCAATAGCTGCGCCATCACGTAATGGCTGCGTTCAAAAACCATTGCGCGCCTACTGAACGTGATGTTCAGTAGGCGCGCAATGGTTTTTAGTCATGTAACTCTATTGTAAATAAAACATGTAAAGTATTGAAAAAAAAATTCATAAAAAACGTTTTAATAACAAGCTTTTATGTAATGATGCACTAAAAAGTAGAAAATAAATTATAGACTACTATTTAAATAACTATAAAGAAAAGCGTGGGTGTCTTCCTTAACATTAGTAAAGGTATCCAATAGATACTAAAGTGACCCACGCTTTTCTTTATAGTTATTTAAATAGTAGTCTATAATTTATTTTCTACTTTTTAGTGCATCATTACATAAAAGCTTGTTATTAAAACGTTTTTTATGAATTTTTTAAAATTAAAACTACTCAGCCTCAAGGATGAAACAAAAAATTACTTGAGATTATAATACATTTTGTCAGAGCCTTCTACGATAATAGATACAATTGATATGTTTCATATTCTAAATTTCAACAGCGCTTTCAAAATTATGATGTTTAGTCGACAATTTGTAATTAATTATACCTAAAATAAGAAAGTGTGTATGATTGTGTGTACGTGCTTGCGTATTTGCGCGTGCGTGTGTCTGTCTGTATATAGAACATTTTCCTGAATAAAAAATAGAGTCATATTGACCAGCGAAGATTCTGGTAGTTTTATCATGCATGCACTATTCAATGTTTGCATGCAGAGATATATGACTCACCAGACAAGGAGCAATATCGACCAGTCTTTATACGACATCGCTGGGTCGCCCTACACTTATATAATAATATACATATCCTTTGTATTGTTTCAGTACTATATAACAGACTGACCTCCCTTTTCAAACCTGACGGTCTATAGCAGGGGTCTCCAAACTACGGCCCGCGGGCCGCATGCGGCCCGCGAGGTCCTCTCATCCGGCCCGCGGAGATTGTTTTGTCAACGAAAAAATTTTTGTTTGAGGTGGCTGAGGAAAAATTCAAAACAAATTGAAAATGTAGCATTGGGTGCAAAAGTACCATTGTCAACCATGTTGCAGACATTGATGAAAACATTGTGAATCAAATAGCGAAAAATGCAAGCAAGTTTCGCCATTTTTCAATTGCAACAGACGAGTCGCTGAACAGCTGTTTCACCTCTCCACTGCTTGTGTTCATTAGAGATGTGGATGAAGACATGAGCTGGCTTCCCTACATAACATGTATGGCACTGTTACCGGAGACGATATATTCAATGTTTTTAAAAAAATTGCTGATTATAACTTGGACTGGACTAACTTCAGTTACCTGACTGTTGATGGAGGAAAGTACAAGCGAATGAGAAAAACATTCTACAACCAATGTCCCTGCACTGTATTATCCACCAGCAAGCTTTGTGTAATAAATATGTGGACATTAGCAGTGTACTGAATCTTGTGTTGAAGATGGTGAATTTAATAAGGTCACATGGGCTAATTCATAAATAGTTCAGAGACATGTTGAAAGATACAAACATAGAATCGCAAGAATTACCATATTTCACATCAGTAAGATGGCTAAGTTGTGTGAAAGTTATATATAAATATAATATCGTTAGGACGGGGAAGACGGTAGACGTTCTTCGGCGGGTTGGGGGGGGGGGGGGCGCTTTGCCAGTGCCACCCCAAAGAGATGCCTGGAAGACACTCTGGCCCCCGAACTAATATTTGATAGTTAATGCGGCCCTCGGGCTGAAAAGTTTGGAGACCCCTGGTCTATAGGACAAGTGAAGTAGAGTTCACTTGTTTCTGTGACCTCGGCATATGAAGAGAAAGTGTGGTCAGCACGATGCCCAGCCTTGGTGTCATCCCCCTAAATGGTGTCACTCGGTGCGGTCCTCAGCCCCCGCCCCCCCCCCCCTCCGCTACGCCTCTGGTGACCGATACAGTGATCAACCCGATTGGAATAGTCGTATTGTTATATTATGCGATTACTAATTTTATCATAGCAGAGCTAGCTAAAACAGTTTTTGTGCGAAACATTTGTTTGTTTTTATATGAAACAATATTAGCTCATATTTAACTCTATTTATTTCAAATAAAAGAACACGTTTATTTACCTAATTCTTTTCAAATACCAAAATATTGAAAAATAAATGTTAGTGGTTCTTTAAAAACTGGGAAATCTCGTAAATTGTAACTTTTGGCTCTTCCGCCTAAGAGGTTGCCGACGCCTGGCATAGGATGATAGCTACACATTAAGATTGATGGCCCTGTAGAGGGGGATCCAAAATATTATTCAAGAGTAAAAACACCACGGATTTAAATAACTTTGAGTTGGTCATACTTAAACAGACTGGTGTATCATAAAGAAAAGGTTTTTTTAAATTTAATTTAGAAAGTAATTTATAGTTGTTTTTTTTCAAATACAAAATAGAATTTTGTGAACCTGTGTGTAAATATAAAATGTATTATTTAGAAATTTTATTTTCTTTTGTTATTTTAAAGCAATATTTATTCATATAATGCTACACTTTTATAAAATTTTATAATGGGTTACTTCCCTTTGCGGAATGCGTATTTAAATTGATAGGCTTGAGACAATACTTTTAAAAATTAAAACTACTCAGCCTCAAGGATGAAACAAAAATTACTTGAGATTATAATAAAGTTTGTCAGAGCCTTCTACGATAATAGATACAATTGATATATTTCATATTCTTAATTTCAACAGCTCTTTCAAAGTTATGATGTTTAGTCGACAATTTGTAATTAATTATACCTAAAATAAGAAAGTGTGTATGATTGTGTGTACGTGCTTGCGTATTTACTCACGCGTGAGTGCGCGCGTGTGTGTCTGTCTGTAATTAGAACATCTTCCTGAATAAAAAAAAAGAGTCACATTAACCAGCGAAGATTCTGGTAATTTTATCATGCATGCACTATTCAATGTTTGCATGCAGAGATATATGACTCACCAGACAAGGAGCAATATAGACCAGTCTTTATACGACATCGCTGGGTCGCCCTACACTTATATAATAATATACATATCCTTTGTATTGTTTCAGTACTATATAACAGACTGACCTTGTTCAAAACTTAGCAGAGCTGGGATAAAAAAAATTTAAAAAGTAAAGTTCCCTTTTCAAACCTGTCTATAGGGCAAGTGAAGTAGAGTTCACTTGTTTCTGTGACCTCGGCATATGAAGAGAAAGTGTGGTCAGCACGATGCCCAGCCGCCTTTTCCTTTCCTAACGTGAGTTAGGTACCCATCAGAGCTGGGTAGACTAGGGAACGGTCTACTGACTAGAACCCCGATTCGAGCACGAGACGTACGGGTTAGCAGTCCAGCTAACCACTACGCCCTCCAGAGCTGGGAAGATACATTGGCTTTGCGGGAAGATTGTAGAGTATTAATTGCTTGCCCATGCATGCATGCTTTTCTTCGGTTGAATTCTTTCAGTGGTAATCTGGGTAAACATTTCTGTAATAATTATACGATCAGGAGGTCACGTTAAAGTTAATATGCTATAGTGGACACAATGCAGTATTATTATTTATTTGAAGACGTATATTTTATAAAAATTGGGGGTATATCTATAGGGCAGTGAAAGCACAATTCCTCTTTTTCCTTCCGAATGTAGGGTATTTTTAGACGATGTTCTTTAGGGGAGCACTTGCCGATTTTTGCAAGCAAAATCATTTACTTCTATTTGTAAGTAGCGTTGTCCCTTTTCGGGGATCCAAAAAATATAGATCTAGTTAAATGTAAGTGCAAATATGTAAATTGAGCAGTTTTAGAATAAAACCAAAAGCTTATATATAAAGTTAATGTTTGTAATGTCTAAATTTAACATATTTGTTTTTAATACACTTATTATTTCAAAAGTTTCTTTTCATTTTGTGCTTAGTATTACATTTTTACTATAAAATGTTTTACCAGTTACCATTTTTTGATGTTATTGGTAGCATATTTATATATTTTATTTTTATCTAATTATATAAACACCGATTACTTCCCTTAGAACCGTAACGTCTGTCTAATCACGCAAAGTGCTCGCAAGCTTGATAGCCGCTGAACACATGGTACTGATACACCGACACTCAAAAGAAACCCCAAAATATGCCATTATATAAAATCATTCACATTTCCGCTAAAAAAGTGTATTGACAAATCTCCCTTCTCTTCTTAATCTAGTTCGTGTCCAAGACACATGGGACAGATGAAGTAGAGTGCATCTGATTCATTAACTTCGGCATATGAAGGAATAGTGTGGTCAGCACTATGCCCAGCCGCCTTTGTTTCCCTAACAAGGGTCCCTGAGTGATTTCAGGACATTCCACTCCTATGAACCCGGATTTGAACTCGAGACCCTCGATTGGCAGACTAGCTCTATCTAGTGTACTTTTTCTCCAGGTACAGTGAATACTTTTTAGAGTCAATTTTTACTTTCTCGTATATACGAAGTATAGAGAAAGTCTTGCAATCGTGCAAAAAAAAAAGCGAGATTTTTTAAAATCTCGAAGTTTTACAGCACCCTGAGTCGGAAAAACATAGTTTTGCAATATTGTCCGTATGTCTGTATGTGTGTATGTGTGTGTAGGTGTGTGTGTGTGTGTGGTTTTTTTGTGTGTGAACACGATAACTTGGTGTGCAATTCTTTTTTCTACGAGATTCTATTATATTTTTAAAAGTTTAAGTTATTAAAAATGGATTAAAAATCATGTCAATATCCTGAGTTGCCACCCCCGTAGTGTTATAAAAGAATATTCGAGAAAGTTTAGGGGAGATCACTCCTAGTTTATTTTTATGCGATTTCAAAAATGTACACAACACAATTTAATATGCACATCATAGGCCAACTACAACCACTCAGACAGTCAAGATTTTTTTCAAACTTCACTAATGAACTGGCAATCTTTTCTATCATAAAAATAATTCAACCATGGACACTGGGTTAGACTGTGTGTGACTTCAAGTCAGTGACGTAGCGAGGTCGGGTGTCACCATGTGCGGCACTTAATGGTGTCACCCCCCCCCCCCCCAGAGGCGTAGCGACCCTTCCCGGGGACAAACTTTCAATTTTCGATTTACACCCTCTCCTCAAACTTTCGATTTGCTTCCCCCCCCCTCAAACTTTCGATTTGCACCCCCCTCCTCAAACTTTCGATTTGCATCTCTTGAAAGACTATTTAACACTCGAATTAATCACTTAATTAAGTGGAATTATCATTTATCTCTATATATTTTGCTATTTTTTTGCCTTGGTGTCACCCCCCTAAATGGTGTCACCCGCTGCGGTCCGCACTCCCCGCCCCCCCCCCCCACCCCCACCCCTTTCACCCCCGCTACGCCTCTGCTTCAAGTCAAATGGATCCTGTTAGCTAGGCTTGGAAATGGTTGATTATTCTTGGGAGACGATGCAAAGACATACAGAGAATAGACGGTCCAGGCTGTTGCTACCCCAACAAGGGAGGCTGCAGTTAGAAACAATGGCTTGTTTTTTGGTAATTTTTTGCCAGACCAGATGGCCTTCATCTTGTATAAACAAGGCTTGTTCCTCCATAAAATTGTTGTATGCTCAAGTGTTGGGAATGGCATATTTCCCAGGGCCTACTTTTTTCAGTGGCTCAGCAAGAGGTGAAAAACGTCCGGCAACAATTCTACCCAACATTTTCTAGTTATCCTTGATGCAGAGGCGTAGCGAGGGGGGGGACACATGTCTCCGGGCGCCGACTTTAGAGGGCGCCAAAAGGGTTTGGAATGATAAATTGAAAGGTTGAGGGGTGAGGGTGCAAAACAAAAGTTTGAGGGGGGGGGGGTGCAAATGGAAATCTTGATTGGGGTGCACATCGAAAGTTTGAGGAGGGGGTGCACATCGAAAGTTTGAGGAGGGGGTGCACATCGAAAGTTTGAGGAGGGGGTGCAAATCGAAAGCTTGTCTCCGTCATTTCTGGATGTATGAATGTATGAATGGATGGATGTGTGTCCGCAGCTTTAAGTCGTATCTCCTCCTCAACGAAGCAATATCGATGACTAGTTCCAAAAGCTGTTATGTTAAGCAAGTTACGAGGATGAACATAGGCTATAAAATTCCGGGTTTCTTTCATGGATTTCCTGGAAAAGCCAAAAAACCTCGAAAAAATGCAGTTTTTGGCCCATATCTCGGCAACCAGACCACTTAGCGACTTGAAACATGTACCAATCGATTCCCGCCATAATTTAGAACAATATTGCCGAAGAAAGTTTTCAAAAATATCCTTTCGTTCGGTCACAAATTTTTTTTTTAATTAATCAAAATTTGAACCGAATTAGTAGGCATTTTTTCCAACCACACCACACGCGTCATCAAGTTCAATAGCTGCACCATCACGTTCTATGGCTTCGTCATCACGTTCAGTAGCTAGGTGCGCAATGGTTTTTAGTCATGTAACTCTATTGTAAATAAAACATGTAAAATACTGAAATTTTTTTAAAATAAAAAACGTTTTAATAACTAACCAATGGTTTTACTAACCCTGCTCTTGATTTACGCTACGACAGAGCTATTTTTAGATAACATAAGGAAATTGCGCTAAAATTGTCACTAGACTTTTTAATTAACTTGTTTTTAAATTATTTTTTAATGTTACATTTGTTTTATTCTATAAACTTTGTAATGTATGTGCATATAGAGCTAAGAATTTGTGACCAGACATCAGAAAACTGTCTACCATCAGCAAATTGATGCAAACCATTTTTTTTTCTACTGTGCTGCTCGATATCATTCAGCGATTAAACTTAAAAGGTGCTAAAACCTCTTTGAATACAGCGGTCTCTGTGGTTCATTGAATTTGGCCCCATAAAATTGTATTTTGGTAACAATAACTTTCCTTTCTGTGACGTACAGGCCCACGAGAGCTTCGGCACCCAGTTTTTCTTCCAGACTTTTTTCTCCGGGGGGGAGGGGGGGGGGCTCTTGAAATTTTCGGGGGGGGGGGGGCGGTAAACTTTTTTCGGGGGGGGGGGGGGGCGGACACTGTTAAAAGTATATATTTTCTATATAAATTATATAAATTTCATTCCGTTCGGGGGGGGGGGGGGGTCGGTAAAAAAATTTCGGGGAGGGGGGGGGCTTCGTCCCCCCCGAAGAGATGCCTGGAAGAAGCTCTGTCGGCACCAGCGTAAACTGCTGCTGATGGCCCCCATGTTATAGAGAGAGGCGAATCTAGAGAGTCTCGACTTCTCTTTTCGAAACAATTTTTGTTTGTGCTTAGGGCCTAAGTTTAAACAGTCTGATTATTTTCATGTCATCCAAAACCATTTTTTTTCCGCCTCTGACATGTAATTTACAGCGTCAGTTTGCCTTGCATGTTCGCTTTAGTAATACAGTTTTCATCATGGGCGTGTGACTACTTGTGAGGACTGATACAGATTTACAATAGTAATTTTTCTTTCTTACTTGTAACCTACTTTCATTCATTTAAGATGGTTTACTTATATATAGATCTAATACAAAACGTCAAAGTATAAAAAAATGAAAAATAAAAACAACCTGAAAATGCAAATGTGTAATTAAATGATGATTTAAGGGATTCTTTTTTCCATCGGCGTGGTGGGCTGAAGGGGGGGGGGGAATTTGCGTTTTTAAGTATACCTGAAATAAATTGAGGATTACAGAGATTTAAAATGATACAAATTTTAAGCAACCGGAAAAGTTATGTTATTACAATGAGACACATCAAATCAAACATTCTCCCCTTTCAAATCTGTATCTAAAGCAGTCCTCCAACAGTTGTTTATATTGGTTTTTTTTAATTTAATTTTTTTAAACATTTCATTAAAATAAATTAATAATTTATTTGTTTTACACGGCATCAAAGACATGAACACAAATTGCATATATAATAATTAAATGGAAAAAATAAAATGGCCTAAGAACTAGACTAAATTAAGTTGTGCAAACTCGGTTTCTCTTGTCTGCTTAGTTTACTGTGCTCCGTCCTTAGCTGCGGAGTCAAAAGTTCACATTTCTTTCTTTTTTTTTTTTTTTAAATTCAATTGTTTTAAACATTTAAATCAGTAATAATAACTTGTTTGATAGTTTTACACAGCATCAAAGACATGAACATCAATTGCATAAATAATAATCAAAGGGAGAAAATAAAATGGCATAAGAACTAGACTAAAATAAGGTGTGCAAACTAGGTTTCTCTCGACTGCTTAGTTTACTGTGCTCCGTCCTTAGCTGCGGAGTCAAAAGTTCACATTGTAGCCACCCATGGGCAGAAATAGAAACGAACGTGGGAGAAGTATCTCTGTAATACTCATACTGATCTATCATTCCAAAAATTTCCATGACATAAAATTTAACCTTGGCTATGAAGGCACGCTACCTTGAAATATCCGCCTGTCCCGTTGGGTGGGTGGGGGGAGGGGAAGTGTGTGTGTGTGGGGGGGGAGGGGTTAGGTGTGTATCCCTTTCTACCATTCAGGTTGTGCACTTTTAATTTTTTTTTTATACTTAATTTAAAATTCACCGGAAACCAAATTACTAAAGAGTGATCATCAAGTCTTCAAAGTTTTTGAGCGAGTTTATTCTAAAATTTTGTTAAGATCACGGGTTCTTTGCTTTAAAATAGTAATTGTAAAATATGAGCGTAATCAAAACTAGCAATATTGAATTTTTTAATTTAAAAACATTTATTTTTAAATGTAATAACTTATTATATTTTTTAAAAATTCAAATGTATATGTCTCATTTGTGGTATAAGCTTTATGTATTGTAACAGTAGCTTTTCTCCCTTGCTATTCTGAATTGATATATTACATGGGAAGTAACTTGCAGATTCTAGTTTAAATACAACTATATTTAAATGTTTAAAAATGTTTTTAAAAAACCGCGAAAAACAAGCTTTTAAGTAATAATGCACTATCAAGGAGAATAAAGTATTTTCTTTAAATATATAATAATAAACTACATTTTAAATAGCTAGAATGAAAAAAATAATTAGTTTTTGTTATTACATATTTAAAGAAAATACTTTATTTTTCTCTTTTTTAATGCGTAGATATAGAGCAGCCGAGCTTTTGACAATGAAATCATTCACAAGATAGCGCTGATAAAAACTCGAATGTGTGAATGGCGTGCGGTGGTCTAGCTTGCTCAGCTACTATTTATAACTGTTATTACCACTGTAATGATGCTGTGTATGGTTAGCGTGTTTACATATTGATTTAAATGATGCAGTTTTTGCTTACACTTACATATTAATTTGAGATAAGTCTGGAATTTGAGATAAGTCTGGCATTGCCTTTTTGTCGTGGATACGCATTCAACAATTATTTATTTATTTTAGAAATGTTTTAAATAGCTTATACTAATATTTTCCCAAAATAAATATGGTTTGCAATGGGTTTAAACTTGCAAGAAATAAAACAATTCAAAATTTAAACTAAATGACGTGTTAGATTCGGAATTTTTTTGTACTGTAAATAGGTGCTGGAAAGGTGTAGCCCTAGAACTATATTCATTTAATTATATATATATATATATATATAATTATATATATATATATATATATATATATATATATATATATATATATATATATATACATATATATATATATAATTTTATATATATATATATATATATATATATATATATATATATATATATATATATATATATATATATATATATATATATATATATATATATATATATATATATATATACATATATATGTATATATATATATATATATATATAGGGGTATTTATATATGGTACAAATTAATTGAATTATAATTCATCGTTTTAGATATTAAAGGAACATTATATCAATTCAAAAACGACTTTCTAAATTAAAGAGACCATTTAAATAAAATTATTTTGAATTTAATTTCATAGTTTTCGTATATTGATATTAATCTTTAACACAAGCAACGCCCTTGCAACGTTATTAAAATTTAACATTTTGTAAAATAAACAATTCTGGTTAATATCATACTTTCTAAAACTGTGAAAAGCCAATGTTTTACGTTATTTAAATGTGAACTACGTAGGCTAATTAAAGTTAGTATCTGTTCTACTGAATATAGAAGAAAGGGAAAAAATAAATGTTTTGCTAATTGGTCCGGCTTTTTTTTAAATCACGCAATATGCGTGTACGTATAGAAATAAATTCTGGAACTATAATTCTTAACATAATCTAGATATGGATCTCGTATTTCTTTTTTGCAGACAATATACTCATTTTGGGCAAAAAACTGAACGATTTGACATCTTTTTAAATAAAACAATAATTTACTTTAATCCAAAAACCTGTTAAATATAAGATAATTTTAGTATAATAATCATATGTTGGACATGGATATTTAATTAGTGCTGCGATGGTTGTTAGGAAGATAGTGTGACTATTGTTGGCACTGGAATGGTTGTGTGGTGATAGTGGTTGTGATGGTTGTGTGGTGATGGTGGTTGTGATGGTTGTGTTGCGATGGTGGTTGTGATGGTTGTGTGGTGATGGTGGTTGTGATGGTTGTGTGGTGAGGGTGGCTGTGATGGTTGTGTGGTGAGGGTGGTTGTGATGGTTGTGTGGTGATGGTGGTTGTGATGATTTTGTGGTGATGGTGATTGTGATGGTTGTGTGGATATTGTTGTCACTGGAATGGTTTTGTGGTGAGGGTGGTTGTGATGGTTGTGTGGTGATCGTATCGGTAACTTCGTTTGGCAGTGGTTGTGGGGAATATAATACAGCGGTAGCGTTTGTAATTGATATGGTGGTGTGACAATGGTAATTTCAATGGCCATGTGGTGATTGTAGCTAGGGTGGTCATGAATGGCTTTGGTTACAAATCAAATTTTTGTAGAAAAGAAAAAGCATACATACGATATCTTAAGAACCTACTGAGAAAAATATTTTCTCTTGACAAATAGTAACTACCAATTTAAATTCTCGATCAATTTAAATAGTAGTCAGAGCTGGGCTTTGGGCAGAGGCGTAGCGAGGGGGGTGGGGAAAATATGTCCCCGGGCGCCGACCTTTGGGGACGCCAAATTGGGTTGGAAAAATAAATTGAAAGGTTGAGGGGGGTGCAAATCGAAATCTTGAGGTGGGGTATGCAAATCGAAAGTTTGTCCCCGGGCGCCGGGAAGGGTCGCTACGCCTCTGGCTTTGTGGGAGGGGGGGGGGCGACGATAGCAGCTTAACGAATTTTTTTTTGAAACAACACGACTTTAAAAAAACTAGTAACATTTGTACTAGTAACATTACCTTTTAACAACGAAACAAAATAATTATTTTAAATTCGTCTTTTGAAAATAGGAAATTTTTATTGTTGGATAAGATATGTCTACTAGATATGTCTACTTGACATGTCTACTATGATACGTCTACTAGATATGTCTACTAGATATGTCTACTTGATATGTCTACTAGATATGTCTACTTGATATGTCTACTAGATATGTCTACTAGATATGTCTACTTGATATGTCTACTAGATATGTCTACTATGATACGTCTACTAGATACGTCTACTAGATATGTCTTCTATATATGTCTACTAGATATGTCTACTAGATACGTCTACTAGATATGTTTTCTATATATGTCTACTAGATATGTCTTCTGTGATATGTCTACTAGATATGTCTACTATGATACGTCTACTAGATATGTCTACTATGATACGTCTACTAGATATGTCTACTTGATACGTCTACTAGATATGTCTACTAGATATGTCTACTAGATATGTCTACTAGATATGACTACTAGATATGTCTACTATGATATGTCTACTAGATATGTCTACTATGATACGTCTACTTGATATGTCTACTAGATATGTCTACTAGATATGTCTACTATGATATGTCTACTAGATATGTCTACTATGATACGTCTACTAGATATGTCTACTAGATATGTCTACTAGATATGTCTACTATGATATGTCTACTAGATATGTCTACTATGATACGTCTACTAGATATGTCTACTAGATAGGTCTACTAGATATGTCTACTATGATACGTCTACTAGATACATCTACTAGATATGTCTTCTATATATGTCTACTAGATATGTCTACTATGATACGTCTACTAGATACGTCTACTAGATATGTCTTCTATATATGTCTACTAGATATGTCTACTATGATACGTCTACTAGATATGTCTTCTGTGATACGTCTACTTGATATGTCTACTATGTTACGTCTACTAGATATGTCTACTATAATATGTCTATTTGTTATGTCAACTGTGATGCTCTAGTTCCATCCGTTGGCCATGAGCCACTTGGCCCTTGCGATGACGTCATTGCTGTAGTCGTGGCCCGTGGTTCCGGCATCTACGTTAGCCCATGACGTCACCCTGCTCACCCCACCGTTGTAGCCGGCCACGGCACCTGAGGAAAAAAATGTCATAATGTGTCATATGTCATATGTCACATGTCATATGTCATATGTCATGTGTCATGTGTCATGTGTCATATGGCATGTGTCATGTGTCATGTGTTATGTGTTATGTGTTATGTGTTATGTGTCATGTGTCATGTGTCATATGTCATATGTACAGACAAAAAAAAACGTTCGAAATTTTAGAAGGATGTTGATGAAATAAATGTAGGCACAATTTAAGTAGTATTTTCTTAGCTTTATGCTGATAAATGAAAAAAAAAGTTGATTTTACAAAAAAAAGTTTTACTATCATTTGAAAATAAATTTCAATTAGTAGGCCTAATTAAAATGTATCTAGTTAAAATTACTTGTAAAATTTTATGAGACAATAACTATTTATTTATTCCTATGTCTTAGATCTATCAATAATAACATATAATATTTGAGAGATTGTTAAAATGTCTTACCTTGAAGAGCCTGGTCGATGCTCCAGCTTGGAAATTTATTATGGACCTGAAATATGGAAAGAAATCTTGATGGATAAACAGTGAAGAATAGTTTAAGTATACATATTAATGTTCTGGATTTTGTTTTCCAATTTTCGGATTGTTTGAAAAAATCGGTTCACACAAAGCTGGTATATTTTCTGTGTGTAAAGCTATGTAGACACAACGTTGACAGTTTTTTTACATATATCAATAATACACTTATATATAAACATCATACTTTCAACACATACACATTACACACACACACACACACCTGGTTGGAGTAAGGCATCTTCAGCCTAGTGACGAAAATAGCAATATCCACTCACACAATCACACAATCACACACTCACACAATCACACACTCACACATTCACCCGGCTAACGTTGGGCAACATCAGTCTGTTGGCCAAAAACACACAACCAGCACACACACACAAACAAATCACACACACACACAAATCACACACACTCACCATGATTGACATAGAGCACCAAAAGTCTGTTGACCAAAATTCACACACACACACATCACACACACACACACACACATATCACACACACACACAAATAACACACACAAATCACACACACACACAAACAAATCACACACAAACAAAGCACACACACTCACCTGGTTGACATAGGGTATTAAACAGCTGTTGAACAAATGCACACAATCAACACACACACACACACATCACACGCACACCACACACACACTCACCTGGTTGTCATAGGGCACCAAAAACCTGTTGACCAAATCACACACACACACACATCACACACACATCACACACATCGCACGCACATCACACACACATACACACATCACACACACTCACCTGGTTGACATAGGGCACCAACAGCCTGTTGACCAGCATCTCGATGTGTGCACAACTGTCCCATGGCACCGACGTACACGGTAGACCCGAGTTGGCGATGTCACACTGTTAAAGGAAAGTTGGATGTCAATGTCACACTGTCAAATCAATGGGAAGTTGGATGTCATGTCACACTGTCAAATCAATGGGAAGTTGGATGTCATGTCACACTGTCAAATCAATGGGAAGTTGGATGTCGTGTCAGACTGTCAAATCAAAGAAAAGTTGGATGTCCAAGTTTTATTTATTAGTCGATATAATTTAGATTCGTGTATAAACATTTCTTTGCTACATTATTCCAACCAGGCATTATAAGTCACGTAAAGTGTGTCACTGATCGCTTCTGCAATTGCAGCCATTCAGTTCATCGATCCGCCGAAGCACTGATTGTTCTTTGTTTAAATATGCGAAAACTAAAATTAGGATTTACGTGCTTTAAACTCTGACGCTATATTAATTCAAATCACATTATATAAGCTCAAATGTGAAAATATCAAACCTGCATAATTCCCCAGGCGTGGCCAAAGTCACCATAACCACCGGTCGCAACAAGGAGGGTTCCGCCCCTGGACTCTCTGCTGGCGATGGCGGCGATCACTGAAGCCTGAATACCTAATAAGTTTTGTAAAATTTAAATGAGACGCAAAACAAAAATCATATGTATGTACATTTTTAAAGTGGTAAATATATTTATTTTTTGCAAAATGTAAACGTATTTTCGATCTGAGTTTCGGCTAAATCTGGACAACTTTTATAAGGTTCGTACTTCGGAAAGTAAACAGTATGGAGATTACTATTTTTATAAGTCAGATAGTATAAATTTTAAAAATATTGCGAATCCGGAAGTCACGGTTTCTGAATCCAGGTTCGACTCTGTTGGAAATCCTTGAGTAAACCCATCCTTTAAGGGCCGCCAACTCTCGCTAGGGAAGCTATGGTAGCAGGACAAAGTGCTGACCATACTATTCCCTGTATATTGAAATCTTTGTATCAGATGATCTCTACTTCATCTTCCGTATGTTTTGAGCACGAACATAAAAGATGCTAATGTTGAAACTGACGTAACGACTTTTTTTAAAAATTTGACTGCTAGAATGACTTGTTAATATGACTGTTGGAATGACTTACAGTTATGGTCTGCTGACTGCTGGTATGACTTACAGTTATGGTCTGCTGACTGCTGGTAACAGTTCCTATGTTGGTTGAGGGCGGGGACGTCATGCTGGACATCAGCATTAGAGGCTGCCACGCCTGGGTGAGCACCAATTCAAACATTTAAATGTTGTTACATTGTTTCGGTTGACGTACGTACAATAACACGACAGACTAAATGTTATGAAGTCATCAGTATAGTTGGTACTATGGTTTGATGTCGTTAATGACTGCAGTGAGAGGTTATACAGTTGTGTGGTGAACTAGACACGTCAACATTAGATTAATTGATTATTCAAAATAAACACCAACACAGTCTCAGATCATTGTCTTTAATATAATGGATGGTTAATACTTTTGGTCTTGTCTAAAACAGAAGAGAAACTTGGTCATCAATAACGGCCAGACATAGCGGCCAGCCCTACCACACCTTACAACACAAAACACGTCTACAGCCTCCTAAGGATAACATTCGACTGTCCTAATTCATTCTTCCGGCCTAAGTTTCACCCTCTGGAAACATAACCCATGCCTGACTCCGGTAGTCCAGCGAGGGGTGGGGCGCCATAGCCTGCACATAGCTAGGTGGGGCGGGAATGCCTTCCTATCAAATTACGTCATGTCCCAGTTCAGGTGGGGGACGGGTGACGGGGGCGGGGGGGTAAGCCACTAGTAGCATCAACAATACACTAAGTTATAACACTCAACATGTTTTGAATTAGGTTAAGTTAGGTTAGGTTTGCCTGTCATCCCTACTGGGACATAGGCCGCTGACAAGAGCTTTCCAGGCATGTTTTGAGTTGAGATCTTAATGCTCATCAGGAATATCACGTAATTATTTCATTTAAAAATGCAATATATATATATATATATATATATATATATATATATATATATATATATATATATATATATATATATATATATATATATGTATATATGTATATATATGAGATTCGTGAGGTTTTTTAAACTTACCACCATTCGCCTTCCCTGAAGGATGTAGGTGGTTAATGTCACCATGACAAGTTCTAGAGGCTGGGGAGAAGAATCAAGAATGTTAACCGTGAGTACACACACAAACCATCCTATTTAATAACAGATATAAAGTTTACTTTTGGTACTAGTCGCTTTGTCTTTACAGTCTCTAGTAAAGGAACATTAAATCACCAATACCCTGCCGATCTCTCTTACAAAAGAGTGATGCACTATTTTCCTCGGCGTTTTCAGGGATTGTGTACCCAACACAGCACCTTGTTGCTATCACTTCTCCATATTATGTGGTCAAGCGGTAGAGCGCGTGACTCAAGAGAAGTTCCTATTTGAGCTGTTTGGACTCAAGATTGTTTGATGGAGTCTAGCGAGGCCTTAGACTTGAGACTCTCTGGTCACCGCATTCAAGAGCAACTCATTAACTACGTGCTAAATATTTACTTTGTTGATAAGCAACATGTGTATAAAACACTTAGGATAATTTCCAACATTACCTGCATTAGCCTTGATAAAATCTAGCCAGGTCTTTATCTTGAGATTCTCTTGTCATCGCATTCAAGTGCAACTCATTAACTATGTGCTAATTTTTTAGCGCAATTTCCATTCTGGAGAATTGCGTTTATTAACCCGTCATTTCTGGATGTATGAATGTATGAATGAATGGATGGATGTGTGTCCGCAGCTTTAAGTCGTATCTCCTCCTCAACGAAGCAATATCGAGGACTAGTTCCAAAAGCAATTATGTTAAGCAAGTTACGAGGATGAACATAGGCCCAAAAAATTCCGGGTTTCTTTCATGGATTTCCCGGAAAAACCAAAAAACCTCGAAAAAATGCAGTTTTTGGCCCATATCTCGGCAACCAGACCACTTAGCGACTTGAAACATGTACCAATCGATTCCTGCCATAATTTAGAACAATACTGCCGAAGAAAGTTTTCAAAAATATCCTTTTGTTCGGTCACAAATTTTTTTTTGAATTAATTAAAATTTGGACCGAATTAGTAGACATTTTTATCCAACCACACCACACGCGTCATCACGTTCAATGGCTGCGTCATCACGTTCAGTAGCTAGGCGCGCAATGGTTTTTAGTCATGTAACTCTATTGTAAATAAAACATGTATTTTAACCAATGGTTTTACTAACCCTGCTCTTGATTTACGCTACGACAGAGCTATTTTTAGATAACATAAGGAAATTGCGCTAAAATTGTCACTAGACTTTTTAATTACCTTGTTTACTTATTAGATAAGCAACATGCTTATTAAACACTAAGGATTATACAACATTACCTGCATTGGCCACAGCCAGAAAAGCGCCTAAAATAATCAGATGCATGTTAGTTTAATTTTAAGAAACAATACGTAGACTACAGGAGAAAGTACATCGACTTTTATCTATTATTTTCTATATCTAGTTATATATAATATCTACTGTATGTCCGTGACTTTTCTGTAAAAAATAATAAAATAGATAAGCAGCGTTCAAGTTATATATATTTTTTTTCTGTTTAAGATTTAGCTGGTTGCTATTGCGATTTAAAGACACGAATAAACGCAACGATACGTTTATTTTAGCTAACAAACTCTACAAATGGGCCTACGTAAATAAATTGTGTCAAGTTTTTTTCTAAAATTGCCTACTAAGAAACTTGACCTTTTTTTCAACCGATGTTGGTAAATAATGTTTAGTGTCTTAAAAATAATGCTCTTATCTAAAAGGTCATTCTTAAACGGTGGTGTTGACCCCAAGGGCATTAGCATAGTTCATTAGATCAAACTAAATGACCCCGCGTGTAGGCTACGTTATGTTGTTTACTCCGAACGCTATCAACGTAATGTCGCCCATTTTAGTTTTATACTTGTGATACAAACCCTGTAATTCAAATATTTCTTGTAGGCACAGGCGTCGCGAAGCGGGTGTGGGGGGTGCTGACCGCACCGGGTGACACAATTTAGAAGGGTGACATCAAGACAAAGAATTGAAAAATGTATAGAAGAAGAATGCTTTTTGCCATTTTAATTAACGATTAATTAGCGATAAAACGTCGTATTAAGAGGTAATCAAAGATCCCGACACGTAATATATATATATATATATATATATATATATATATATATATATATATATATATATATATATATATATATATATATATATATATATATAACTGATACGTTTTTATTGGGGGGGGGGTGACACCGTTAGGTGCCGCATTGGCTGACACCCGACTTAGCGACGCCACTGCCTGTAGGTCTCTGTCCCTCTCGCTTAAAATTCAAAATCTCGTTAGTCAGGGAGAGAGCAAGTCTGGAACTAGGTTAATAATAATTGTTGTGAACATAATCCACATCGATTTTTAAAAATGGCAGCTATTTGTTTCTAGGCCTCGTTTCAAAATATGTAAATACTAGGAGTACTCCAAATACAACAATTAATTATTTTTTTACTTTAACCACCTAGATGAGAACCATACACAGCAGCTGTTTATTTTTCTCGGGTCGCAACCATACAATTGTAGTTTATCACACGGCTTAACGGTGACCGGGCAACAAGTAAGTGAACACAATTTAAATACACATTTGTATGTGGACGATGACAAGACAACAAGAGGAAAACGCTATTTAAATAAACATATGTATGTTGCACCAAGAAAAACTCGCTTCTTAGAGAAAATACTATGCTCTACAATACTATACTATTACGTTCTACATACACTCACATACGCACGAACACACACATTCAAACATTACCCTCCTGCAATGATCTATTTACCCGAAGTACCTCCCCCCCCCCCCTTACACCCAGTGCCCAATTTACTTATTAGCGAAACAGCCTATAGCTTAGTGTACCTAATTCCTTGCCCACCTCCACCCCTTGTTGATATTATATTCGCAAAATGTATTTCTTTTTAACCGTGTTTATAAAGTACTTTACCTTTACTTGTAAACCTTTGGTGGAGGCCGAGTTGTAAACACCTTATGTCGGCAAACTGCTGTTTAAAAACAATTAATATTTGTCACTGACATATAATCTCATTACTTTTAACGCGCGCCAGATAGATTGGTTTCTTATCTAAGTGCGGTCTTGATGTTGGGAAGACTATGTATATATGATTTCGAGCAAGCGAGAAGCCAAGCATTTTATAAATTGCCCTTGCATTCTATAAAATGCCTGAAATGTCCTGATAGAATACAAATAATCAAATACGCTTCTTTCATCCATAACAGATCTGGCTTTTGGTTTGACGATGCGGGAAGATGCGCGTGAAAGGGTGGAAGGGTGGGGTAGGGGGGGGGGGGGGGTAAATAGGTTAAAAAAAAGCGTGAGGCTTTTGTATAGCTTGTAGCCAAATAACGCTATTTAGTTTGATTTTTATCAAAGATGTGTTGCTAACGTTTCTAATTTTGTTTTTAATTAAAGATCACTTCCCTAATTTTCCTGTTCGTTGTTTTTATGAATCTGTTAAGTATCGTAGGATTTGTTGCTATGAATATTATTTTAGGTATGCCATTTCGGATTCTGTTAACTAAAGCGGCTCTGGCGAAGATCGTTGTGTTGCAATTTTTGTATTTGTTTAGGTATGATTCGATTTTCTCGGTTAGCTTTAGCCAGTTTGCATTGCCCTACATCTTGTCGCCTGTATTGGTTATTCTGTAAACTTTTAGCATGTCCACAAGTGTAATATGTGTATTGCAGTCGTCTTTGTTCACATGACCTTCGATTTGTCATTGTTCATCTTTCCTGATCTTAAAGGTAAAATATACACTACACATAGATGTGTTTTACCTTGCTTTTACCTTGCTTGTGTTTACCAATTTATTCAACCATTATAATGTATCTTGTATTGTCAGCCCTTTATAATGTAGGCCAGGTATTTTATAGATTTATTTTCCTTTTCAGAAATAATATAAATTGACGGCGTGGTAGGGTAGGAGACATATGATTGCATACTCCAAAAGTCTCGAGTTCGGACCCCGGGCAGATTAGACTCATTAAGTTTGGAAAGCAACCTATCTAGGAAAGACAAATCCACAATCAAATAACGTCTGCCTTGCAGATTGTTCTAGGTGTGACAAAAGCTATAGAAGTCTATCCAGAAAGAAACATAGACGACTGGAGTCGGTGCCAAAGGGTCATATTGCACATATAATTTACACGTTCTGCTTAATTCTGTTAGTGGAAAAATCTACTAATAGATTACAAGATGAAGAAGGATGTATTAAGGTTCAAGTTAAATACGTTTCTTAAATCAAGTGAGGTACCAAGAAAGAGAATATCAAGGGACATAATCTCAATATCACACCCCCATCCAAAATATACATACATCATTTTATGTAATCATCCAACATGAAAACACAGCTTATTATCTATTTCGAGCCGGCACGCGGCATAACATACGCCGCTATTTAGTTGTTGTTTTTTCTACTTTTCAGTAATTCATAATTTGTGAATTCGAAAGTACCTATGGTGACAATGAAAATATTTCTTTAAAACACTATAAGTAGCTCGTTAAGGACCATACCCCCCCCCTTCCCCCCCCCCCCCCCCCAACGTTTAAAATAGTTTCAAACTAAATTATCTGCCCCTAATAGCCGTCACTAAACCAGACTCCACGAAGGTAAATATAGCGTGAACCACAGCTCATTAAGACCATGTAAGGGTGGGGATGGTAGGGAGCGCGTTTACAGCTTGTTTTCTAGCGTCTCCCAGAAGAGAATTATATATATAGATATTGTCTAGATTTTTTTTAAAGTTACCATTATCAGCTTGAGAGTAATTAGAGCAAGCTCGCCGTAAACCCATTCCTCTGCACACATAATGAAACAGAAACAATGTGTTGTTCTTTATTAATTTCTTACAGTATTTTATTTTATTGTAATGAAACACAACAAACTTATTTATTATACAACTTGGATGTATTTCTTGCAGTTGGATTGGCGTCAAACTCCCTGTTGATAGGCATATTTTTATTTGAAATATATATAGCATCAGAAGTCGCTACAGATATATATATATATATATATATATATATATATATATATATATATATATATATATATATATATATATATTGTTATGGACCGCTCTCCGATAGCCGCGGAGGGAGCGGACACCCCAGGTTCGTTTGGTATGGTACCGATAGAAGTCACTCTAATGGAATCCTAACAACTTGCCGTGAGCTCGTTAATGCTGTCTAGGGGTAAAACACGACAAATCGAAGAGACTCAACACGACTTAAACTATCAATACCTTTTTAATAAATGTACAAGCTATGACACTAGGTAAGTTCAAAATGTACAGACTCTAAGAGTACAATAAATAAACTCAAAAACTCCAATTTACAGTTTGAGAAAATCACAATATATCACAGCTGTGGCTTAGTATATTATACACCAATAAAGATCATTACTACACACAACTGAATGGCATCATAATTACCACAAAAAACCAAGTTGAGACTTATTGCCTCTACAACAATAGAAATCCAAATAAAGGTCAAACTATCACTGAAGTAATCAAAAAGGTGCAATAATACACCAGAACAAAATAGTAGAAATACTACAACTTGCCACACAATACCTTATACAAAGGTGATAAACATGTCACAAAATTACAATACTGAAAAGTGGCGCCCATAACCACCGGCGCAACTCTCCTGGTCCAAAGGTCAATCTGGCTGCCTTTGAACTTGAAAATCCCGAGATTAAATAGCATTCAATAATAGGGGAAATAACTCAAAAGTCTTACGACTATTGGTTGAGGATCTGTCAAGGATCCTCACGGTCGCAAGACCATTGGTTGAGGTTCTGCCAGGGATTAAAATACAATCACCTGATGTGACGGAGTTCAGTTGACCGATATGAACCGGTGAACTAACAATTCTCCCAAGGACAAATACATAACTCAGGAGACTAAATATAAATAAAGCAAAAAGACCTAAGTAGGTCACAATATATATATATATGATGCATGTATATTTAGTATGCAAGTGAACCAGTGCCGGTTACTTACCTCTATATTACTAAGTGAATTGTTATAATAATGGCGGTAATCACATTCTGCCTCGTGAAGATATTTTAATTAAGACTAAATGCAAAAACACACATGAACGTTAGTGAGCATTTGTTAACATACCTTTTTAACTAACATTTTTCTTCTTGAAGACAGAGACAACTTTGAACATACTTCCCACCTTGAAATATATAAATACACGTTTTAAATAATGTGATTCGATTTTATAGTAGACTTATTTGAATTTTATTTTCAAATATGAATTAAAATATTACACATATTTTATTAGCTTTTAGTTCTATAGTTATTCTCTGATTTAATAATCTGTTAACGGTTTTATTGGACATGTTTTTGCAGATATTGTATACGTTTAACGGAAGTATAAAATAAATATACTGTAAGTATAATTCATTGACTAAAATTATACCTTGAACTTCAATGCTATAACAGCAATTAACTTTGCCTGATGCAGTAAAACAGTTGTTGAAATTTGAACACGTCTTGCTCAGCACGGGTGGCCTGATCTCTTTGGGTTCACAATAATTTGGTGGCCCATCCTCTAGTTTAAGGGCCGGTTCAACTGGGCAATTCACTTTGCTGCTGCATTTACACACTGCTCACGCGTAAGGTAAATCAAAAGAAAACATTATGCGAGACGTATACACATGTACATATACTACAGTTCAAAAATATATATTTGTATAGATATATATAAATAAATAAATAAATAAATAAGTAAATAAATATATATATATATATATATATATATATATATATATATATATATATATATATATATATATATATATATATATATATATATATATATATATGGTGATAATATTGTATTCTTTATTATGTTACCTGAAGTAGCCTTGTTCATGCAGCACTCTGACCTTGACCCCGACCAGAAGCAAGCAGAAGGCTTACAGTCCGAGAGCCCAGAGACTATTGCCGAGCAGTACAAAGGTGTGTTGTAGTTAAAGCCTTTATTCAAGTCCACGTTGATAGTTTGACCGTCGCTAGAGGTGATAGTAGAAAACATCATGAGGGTGGCACCCATCAGAACAACGGCGGTGATAGACATCATGTTTCTCAGACCTCTGCTATATATTACGAATGTGTCTGTACATTTTGCATCGCTGAACTCCATATTTATACATACGTCTATGTTGACTTCCGTGTAGCGCGTTATATGTTTGCATACATTTTCGACCAATGAAATTTCAGATTTTAATTATTACCTTACAACCATGTTTTTCTTCAGTTGAATCTTTGAATGGTAATCTAGACAAACATAATTTTGAATAATTTTGATTATTATCGTTTGATCTTGTCGCCGCACGGTGGTCGAAATACCTTTGATGTCATAACTCGTATTGATAGAAAACGAAAGGAGTATTTTACTATGTTTTACTTTACCATAAACATTAACGTTAAAATAAATTGCTTTTTTCTTGTGTAAACAGAGAAACCACTTCAGCATTGGTCTCCGTGTGCGAAACCTTTCTTAAGGGTTCTTTTTTGTGTGTAAAAGTATAGCCAGGCTGTATTCTGATTTTTTTTTAAATTAAAAATATCGTTTAATCGAATTCAAGCAAGGACGTCTGCTTCGTTCTCTTCAAAAATAATGAGATCCTGTTTCAAATTCGTGATAAATAAGAATATACGAGAGAGTTAAGGGACGTTCAGTCTCACGTTATTCAAATGCCTAAGCCAGGGGTCGGCAACCTGCGGCTCGCGAGCCTCATGCGGATCTTTTGATGTCAAGTTGCGGCTCTCGAGTTCCATGAACAAACAATAATAATTATATTATTTCATTTTCAAAACGGATAAAAAGTATTATACAGAAAAACAACTTTAAACAGAATAAAAACACTCATTAGAGAACACTGTGAATAAGTGGAGTAGAGAGTATACGGACAGCTGACAGCCGCTTGGGCACCAGGCCCAGCCCCACAGTGGTGTAGTGGCCAGCCCCGTGGCGATGGTTTCATGCTTGCCTCAGCCCAAGTGCCGACTTTTTCGAATATCGTTAAATGAGGAAATTTATTGTATACAGAATGCATTTCTCTATGTATTAATTTGACCTCAGTGACGTGTTTTTAGTTACTAGCTTCCTACGGTCGAGCCGGGTACTGGACGGTGGGGTACGAGTTTGCCCTGTGTTTATTGGTGTGCAAGATAAGCCTAATGAGAGCTGAAGACAGAAGCGATAAATACGGTAATCTAACAGATATCCAAGCCAGTTAGTTGGAGTTTACTAATTGTATCACAGCACAGCTAGCTAAAATACTTTAATCTGTTTTGTGCAAAATATTAGTATGTTTTTTTTAATGAATAAATATTCTTTCATATTTAAAGTTGTCAAAAATCAAAAATTTATATACCTAATACCTAATCCTAATCAAATGCCAAAACATTGAAATAAAAAAGTAAAAAAGTAAGAAAGCGGGAAGTTATGTAAATTGTAACTTTGAGCTCTTTCGACTCAAAAGTTGCCGAGCCGTGGCCAAAACCACAGCTCGTACTAGAAAACTAACTGCTAATTGTTTATATATATATATATATATATATATATATATATATATATATATATATATATATATATATTGTTTTTTAAGTTATTTTTTTTTAATTGTATTATACATTTTATACATGACGATTATAGCAGAACCACCAGGCGGATCACCCACACCGCAGCAACCAACGGAATCCACAAAGTCGACGAACCAACAAGCAACTCCAACTACGACTGCAGCGAAGCCACCATCTAAGGGATCAACAACACTTCAAAACACTGCAACAAGAAGCTCAAACTCAGAAACAGAAATAAACGCCACCTCATCAATATAAAGAAAAAATGAGTACAGCCCCACAGAACAAGGAAAAACAACCAAAGAACAAAAACTCGTGGTTTTAAATCTCGACCACACGAACTGTAAATTCTGCCCCACCCAGTTCAAAACAGTCAAGGAAGCAGAAAGTCACAAAAACACAGCATACACAAAATTTAAACAATGAAACATCTGCAACGACAATAAAGTTCACAATGACATAAAAAGGCACTACTATAAAGCTCACAACAATGAAACTGTCTTCCAATGCATCCTTTGCGACGTGACCCTCCCAAATGAGGGCATTAAGATACACACAACTAATCGCCATCCGAAACCCATACCCATGGCGAAGAGTAAGGAAATGAACACTTAATCGATTGCTACTCAACCTCATTTTTAGACGTTTTGTATAAGTTTCATAATAGGAAACATAGAAATGACAAGCAAGGTGTAATTGGTATAACTTTTTTTTTTGTGGTTTAATAGTGTTCCTCTCTTGCTGCTTCCCCAATCGAGCAAGGGTAGGCAGCAAGAGCAGGTTTACATGAGCATATACATACATGAAATTTTATACATATTTAAACAGTTTAATCCGTGCTTGTCGTATTTTCCGTGTCCTTCTGTCTTCTTGTTTCACTTGTTTTCACTTTCGGTTTCTTGGTTTCCTTTAAAATAACATAGAGTACATGACAAAACATGATCGCTTCTCGCAGTTCTTTGGCCTTGCTTCTTGCGTGTATTACAATCTTGTTTGGGCAGCGGTTGATTCTTAGTTGGTAGTATCTAGTTGTGTAGAGTCGTTGTAGTTTGAGAATATCAATGAGGGATGTTGCGTTGGTGAAAGGACGAGTCTTGTGTCAAGTCGTTGATGGTAGAGTTGATCAAATCGAGTAGAGCTTGGAGAGGGTAGTTGAGGTAGTGTCCTCGTGTTGAGATATCGTTTTTCATAGGTTGCCTTGATTTATTGTTCATTGTAGTTTGAGAGAAAGTGAAGTTGTATCGTAGGGAATTATTGCGTAGTCAAGTAGTTGAAGTGGGCGAAATAATGTTAAAGGATGTTTAATTTTCGTGATATTGCTGTGTCGAGGATTGTGGATGAGAAGAATTTGAGAGTGGTCGAGTAGCCGAAAGCTTGGTCGAGTAGTTGAAATGGGCGAAGTGAGGCTGTTGACGAGTGTTTATTTTACGAGATTTGAGTAATCGTGAAGTTGTTTGAGTAATTGGTCTTTGATGGATGTCGAGTTGACTTGATGGTGGTTGTGACGGAGCCTCCCACCTAAGATATCTCCTAGGTGGGTGTCGTCAGGCTGAAAAATAGAAAATTGAAAATTAGCCACTCGTACATTTGAGGCCACCCGATAAAGGTACTGGGTGACTCATCTCGAGGGCATGTGCACTTCGTGGGATGTGTGGGCGCAACCCCGCAGTGAACAATGGCGAGATTTGCATTTGATTGCTTGATGAGTGAGTAGTAGATTTCACCGCCTCTCGACCCAAGCAGCCAGCCCTAAAAAGGGCTGACAAAATAAATGACTAAAATACATGTAGATCAGGGGTCGGCAACCTGCGGCTCGCGAGCCGCTTGCGGCTCTTTTGATATCAAGATGCGGCTCTCCAGCTCCTTGCACAAATACTAATATTACTAATAATCTTAATCAAAAAATAAAATACTTGAATTAAAAAATTGTTAGTGGCTCTTTAACACCAGGGAAATTTTGAAAATTTTAACTTTTGGCTCTTCCGCTTCAAAAGGTTGCCGACCCCTGATGTAGATCCATAACTGATACTACACTTTGTTCTTAGCCAAAAGGCGAAAGATTTACGCGTATGTGAACAGAAACATGCTATTTTTTGTAAATCGACCAAAATTTGACTTATTACCATAAACAATGTGTTATATTAGGTGGATTTTTAATAAACCAAAGCAACTATAAATCATTCTAGTTTGTATATTTTAAGATTATACAAATATTTTAATGATTATCTGATAAATGAAGCAATTGCTGTATTTTAACAAAAAGCACTAAATTTTAAATTACATTTTCAACAAAACAATGAATTGATCTATTGAATATTACATTGTTTTTCCTTTCTTAATTTTTTGACTATATTTAGTTTGAGATTGCTTCCCTTATTAAAAATATTTTAGAATTTTCAAACAGGTAAAAGGGGGGTTAACCATTTATGACGACCTCAGGGGGGGGGGGGGTTCTGTAAACAATTGAGATTTGTGGACGCCCTCGTGAATAATTTAATTTCGAAGTGTTTAAATTTTAAACTAGCCCTAGCCCTAGCCCTAGCCCTAGCCCTAGCCCTAGCCCTAGCCCTAGCCCTAGCCCTAGCCCTAGCCCTAGCCCTAGCCCTAGCCCTAGCCCTAGCCCTAGCCCTAGCCCTAGCCCTAGCCCTAGCCCTAGCCCTAGCCCTAGCCCTAGCCCTAGCCCTAACCCTAGCCCTAGCCCTAGCCCTAGGCCTAACCTAGCCCTAACCTAGCTTTAGCCCTAGCTTTAGCCCTAGCCCTAGCCCTAGCCCTAGCCCTAGCCCTAGCCCTAGCCCTAGCCCTAGCCCTAGCCCTAGCCCTAGCCCTAGCCCTAGCCCTAGCCCTAGCCCTAGCCCTAGCCCTAGCCCTAAATACTAATTCATTTATAAACCGTTAAAATTATATTATAAAACTATTTTAAAATGTATGCTTAATATTCGAAGTTTAAAATAGACTGGACCGCTTTTTTAAAACGGAATTCTTACCTTGAATCATCGTATGGCATGGTATGGTTGGCCCCACAGCTTGATAATTAGAACTTTGTAATTAGAGCCTCCAGATACCAACGACTTTAGTACTGTTGTCCCCTTTATTTGTGAACAGGGATCCAAAAGTTTATCATAAAATCGACATGATTGCCCCATATTATTAGCGAGGGTTGACAAATTAAACAAGTCTACACATAAGTCGATTGTGTTTTTATAATTTTAAATTATAAACTATTTTAATTACAGATTTAAAAAAAACAAATATTTATATTTTAATTACAAACATAATATGTTAATAAAAAATATCAACCAAAATATATCATTATACTTGTGTTGTTTTATTTTCATTTTTTTAGCTGTATTGTTAGTTTGCAATTACAATTGTGGTTGTTTCCCTTTGTATTAATATGTACAATAATTTACTTGCAGAGCATATAACACCAACAAATTATTTTCAATGGAATTATGGTCCGTGTATCGGCTGGCTCGTTTGTTGGGGAACTCGCAGGTTAAATCACAAATTAAAAATAACCTTAATTGGGGATTCAAAATTTATTATATTATTAATATTATTTTTATTGTGCATAATTATATAATATAGCCCTAGCCCTAGCCCTAGCCCTAGCCCTAGCCCTAGCCCTAGCCCTAGCCCTAGCCCTAGCCCTAGCCCTAGCCCTAGCCCTAGCCCTAGCCCTAGCCCTAGCCCTAGCCCTAGCCCTGGCCCTGGCCCTGGCCCTAGCCCTGGCCCTAGCCCTAGCCCTAGCCCTAGCCCTAGCCCTAGCCCTAGCCCTAGCCCTAGCCCTAGCCCTAGCCCTAGCCCTAGCCCTAGCCCTAGCCCTAGCCCTAGCCCTAGCCCTAGCCCTAGCCCTAGCCCTAGCCCTAGCCCTAGCCCTAGCCCTAGCCCTAGCCCTAGCCCTAGCCCTCGCCCTAGCCCTAGCCCTAGCCCTGGCCCTGGCCCTGGCCCTGGCCCTGGCCCTGGCTCTGGCCCTAGTCCTAAATACTAATTCATTTATAAACCGTTAAAATTGTATTATAAAAGCGATTTTAAAATGTTGCTTACATTTCGAAGATTAATATAGACTGGACCGCTTTTTTTAAACGGATTTCTTACCTTGAATCTAGTATGGCATGGTATGGTTGGCCCCACAGCTTGATAATTAGAACTTTGTAATTAGAGCCTCCAGATACCAACGACTTTAGTACTGTTGTCCCCTTTATTTGTGAACAGGGATCCAAAATTTCATCATATCACATACATAACAGCACCGATTCAAAGCGAGGGTTTACAAATTAAACAAGAGTCTACACATAAGTCGATTGTGTTTATATAATTTTAAATTATAAAACTATTTGAATGGCAGATTAATAAAAAGACAAACATTTATAATTTTAATTACAAACATATTATGCTAGTAAAAATACCAACCAAAATACATCATTATACTTGTACTTTTTTCATTGCTTTAGCTATAGTGTCAGTTTGCAATTACAATTGTGGTTGTTTCCCTTTGCATAAACATGTACAATAATTTACTTGCATAGCATATAACACCAACAAATTATTTTCAATGGAATTATGGTCCGTGTATCGGCTGGCTCGTTTGTTGGGGAACTCGTAGGTTAAAACACAAATTACAAATAACCTTAATTGGGGATTCAAGATTTATTATTATTATTTATATTATTTTTAATGTACATAAATATTGTTTTGGGGATTAAAATACAAGATGGTGTCTATGCATAAATGCAATGAATAATTTTAGTGCCTTTAAAAAATATACCATCTTTTTTTTTTTACTTTCTCGTATACAGAGTATAGATAAAGTATTATAATCGTGCACACAAATTACATGAAATTTTGAGGTTTCGCCGTTTTACACCTCAGTCCTTCATCACATCTGGAGTATAGAGGACTTATTTTAATCGGGCAAAAATTATAAATACACATATATCAAAATTCCAGAGTTCTATGCGTAATCGAGTCGGAAAACTGGGCTTTGCAACTCTGTCCGTATGTGTGTGTGTGTGTGTGCGTGCGTGCGTGCGTGTGTGTGTGTGTGTGGGCTTTGCAACTCTGTCCGTATATGTGTGTGTGTGTGTCTGTGTGTGTGTCTGTGTGTCTGTGTGTGTCTGTGTATGTCTGTGTGTGTGCCTGTGTGTGTCTGTGTGTGTGTGTGTCTGTAAACACGATAACTTGAGTACCATTACAGCTATTTTGATGACATTTCATATATAAGTATTACATCAAATTTGTAGTTCTGTATAAACTTTTTAGTAATTTCCGGTAACCGCAAGTGGAACCTATTATACTTTCAATTTTACAAAAGCCTTTAACTTGAGTCCTGTTTCAGATAGATAAAAGAAATGTCACATATCAGTAAAAGATATAATTTTCTGCTTTCTGTCGAATTTTGAGTAATTTCTTTTTTCTATTTTAAAAAAAGGTTTAAGTATGTTAAGAAATCATTAAAAATCATGTCCATATCTCGAGTTACTATCCCCGTATATATATATATATATGTATATATATATATATATATATATATATATATATATATATATATATATATATATATATATATATATATATGAATATTCGAGAAAATGTGTAGGGGAGATCATTCCCGATTTATTTTGATTCATTTTTTTTTTTTTTTTTTTTTTTTTTTTTTTTTTTTTTTTTTTTGCCTCAGACGCGTAATTTATCGCGTCAGTTGTGTGTTCGCTTTAGTATTACAGTTTTCATCATCGGCTTGTGAGGACTGATACAGATTTACAATAGTAATACTTCATTCTTACTTGTAGCCTGCTTTCATTCATTTAAGATGGTTTACTTATACATAGATCTAATACAAAACGTCTAAATATAAAGAAAAAATAAAAATTAAAAACCAACCTGAAACTGAAAATGCAAATGTGTAATTAAATGATGATTCAATGGATTTTTTTTTCTCGGCGTGGTGGGCTGAGGGGACGAGGGGGGGGGGGAGGGGGGGAGGGAGGGGGAATTTGTTTTTTTAAAGTAGAGCTGAAATGAATTTGGGATTACAGAGAATTAAAATGATACAAATTTTAAGCAATCGGAAAAGCTATGTTATTACAATGAGACACGTAAAAGCAAACACTCTTCCCTTTCAAACATCTATATCTATACAGTCCTCAATTAGTTTTTTTTTTTCCTTTTTTTTAAATTTTTTTATTAATTCAATTGTTTTAAACATTTAAATCAGTAATAATTATTTATTTGATAGATTTTACACAGCATCAAAGACATGAACATCAATTGCATATATAATAATCAAATGGAGAAAATAAAATGGCATAAGAACTAGACTAAAATAAGGTGTGCAAACTAGGTTTCTCTTGACTGCTTAGTTTACTGTGCTTTGTCCTTAGCTGAGGAGTCAAAAGTTCACATTGTAGCCACACATGGACAGAAATAGAAACGACCGTGGGAGAAGTGTCTCCGTAATACTCATACTGATCTATCATTCCAAAACTGTCCATGACATAAAATTGACCCTTGGCAAAGAGGGCACGCTACCTTGAAAAATCCGCCAGTCCGGTTGAGTGGGGGGGAAGTGTGTGTGTGTGGGGGGGGTGAGGTGTGTATCTCTTTATACCATTCAGGTTGTGCAATTTTAAAAACCTGGGAAACAGAACAATGTTCTAATGTTAATTTACTTCAGGGCTGTTCTAGTGATGTTTAGCTTGAGACTGTCGATATTAATTATGCATCTAGTTTATTTGCTTCATCTGTAGTTCAAATGTTAGTTTCCTGTAAAAGTAGGATGTCAATATTGTGTTTATTTATTATGTTGTTTATATAATGTGTTTGTCCCTAGTCCCCCTGATGTTCAATGTTGCCAGAGTTAGCATGAATTATTTGGGGTTTTCTTTCGAACATCTGTTTCTGTAGGGCTGGATGGTGGTGGTCTTTTAACGCCAAACTTTCCAACCGCTGGTTTGCTATCCCGTTGGGCCCTGGTCACGACCCTTTGAGGTGGCTTTACTGTAGGTAATTGATTTTTACTTGAACTGATTGCTTGACTATATGACAGTTGACCTGATACCTTTGCTGCTGATATACTTTGTGAGCTTTTAATTTCCTTTAGCGGTTTCGTTATGTTTTCTGAACTAGTGTTATCTTGAAGAATATCATTTATTGTTTCGTCGACAGCCTCCAAATTTTCTTGATTCCCATCTTTTTGAGACCCCGTTACCTTAGAATTTCTGATCGCTATTGTCTCCATGGCTTCGGCCTCTATGGTGGTTTCTGTTACGCTTTCGTTAACTTGCTGTGATGCTGCAGTAGTATGATGTGTTTCAGTTTGGCCATCTACTTCAAAGGCATCTTCTACCTCTCTATGCCTTGCTTCTCTAAGCATTTCATTTTGTCTTTCTCCGTCAACATCATAACTGTCCCAATGCTTTAAGAAATTTCTATTGTTACTTAGATGCTCCCTAACTTCTTCTTTATCATTTGCATCCCAAGGCTCAATTGCCCTGTACTGTCCATCTACTAGCTGGACGCCGTCAAGAGCGCGAGTCCTTAAATGCTCACACATTTTAGGCAGGTGCCTGTCTGTGTTGCAGTGGCAACATTGCACCCTCCTCCCATTGAGGATTATAAGGACTCTGCTCTCCTTGTTGGCCTCATTTGTAAGTATAATATAGTGTGGGACACTCTCCACATCTTCTTTCTCCAGAGAGATGGTGAATTGGACCACATTTGATTGGTCTATTCTCTTAAATGTTGGTGTTGAGTCCTGACTGCTTATAGATTTCAGAATCGCCATTATATCATCGTCGCTTGTCTTGGAAGGCAGCCATTTCAGCATGCCCCTTTGCCCAGATTTATCGGCGTGGGTTATTGATATTCTCTGCACTCTGTATCTGGATGCTACCCCAGGTGGCAAATCTCTGTGAAATTCTTTTAGGTGCATTTTCTCATATAGTTCCTTTGATCTAATGGTGACATACCATTTACGCAGTGTCCCATAGTTATACAGACCTTCAAATTCAGCTGGTGATAGGCTACATAACATACATAGCTCTCTTTTTAGTTCGTCAGCTGTGAGGGTAGCTAAAGAAAAACCCTCTTCTATGTAAATCTCTAGAGTTTTTGGCGCATGTCCTGCCATGCCAAACTTAGGCAGGAATAACCGTTTGATGTATTTTTCCGACATAGTTGTGCGTGAGGCCCACCCGGGGCCAAGCAACACACACAAGAAATAAAAAAGAATAAAAAGTACTTACAATGTATAAAATGTGAAGAAAAATAAAATAACACACACACAAGGATTTATTTTGATTCAGTTGTCCCTTTACAGGGAGCCAAAATTTGTGACATATTTTCCATAACATCAATCCACTGATCTCTTGCAGTTTTTTTAAATTAAAACAAGAAACCCATAAGTTAAGTTACCGTTTGTAATTTCTAATTTTGACATATTTGTTTTTAATACGCTTTTTATTTCCATATTTACTGTTCATTTTGTGCTAAATATTATTTTTTTGTTATAAACTTTTATACTAATTTCAATTGATTTATGTTATTGGTAGATCATTTACAAATTTTGTTTTCTCTAATTACATAACCACGGATTATTTCCCTTAGTACCGTAGCCGCTGTCTCTAACAAAGCAAATTAAGTGATACAAATCTTGATTACTGCCGAACTCATAATACTAATACGCCGACACTCGAAAGAAACTCTAAAAATATACCATTATATAAAATCATTCAAATTTCCGCTAAAAAGTGTGCTTATAAATATAATGTAAATATAGATCACCGTTGACCGAATTAAGAACGTTGTTTATTTCGTCTACCTGTACTGGTATTTGTAATTACAGGTTGGAAATCGGATATTTAAAAAGAGAAATCAAACAATTGCCATTGAAAACATTATTAAACCACGATTTGTGAATATTTCTTTGTAAATAAAGCTGCAAAAAAATGCATAAAAACATTTTAATAACAAGCTTTAAAATAAAAAGGTATTAAAAGGAGAAAATAAAGTATTTTCTTTATATCTATATATATATAAAGCAAAGTGGTAAGGTGCCCGATAGGGCACTTCCTGGCGCCTCTGGCGCGTCAAATTTGGCACGATGGTGCCTTGGAGCGATAAAAAACGAGGGCCGGTGACGGTTTGCCGAAAAGTCCACGGAGAGGGGGTCAAAACTGACCTCGACTGACCGGCGCCTTATTTTACGAAAAAAAAATTTCCTCCAACGACCCCCCTTGAAATTTTTTGAGGTGGTAGGAGAACGCCTTGGTGTGTCACAAAAAACTCGCCATGTCCTGGAAAATTCGGTAAAGGGGTCAAAACTGACCAGTCGTATTTCCCTATATAATCTTTGTATTTTATGGGAAAAACAGAGGGTGATTTCAAAACGGATTTGAGGGCACTTACCGTCTTTACATCTGGCTAATTTTTTGCATGCTCTTAGGTAAATGGCTTGACCTTTAGGAAAAGCTGTCGGTTTCACTCAAAGCCCTCGACGAGGGCTAAAAAGTGACCGCGAGTAAAATTCTCTTTATATGAGCTCTATTACGAAAAAAAAATTTCCTCCGACGACCCCCCTTGAAATTTTGTGAGGTGGTAGGAGAATGCCTTGGGGTGTCACAAAAAACTCGCCATGTCCGGGAAAATTCGTTAAATGGGTCAAAACTGACCAGTCGTATTTCCCTATATAATCCTTGTATTTTATGGGAAAAACAGAGTGTGATTTCAAAACGGCTTTTAGGGCACTTACCGTCTTTACATCTGGCTAATTTTTTGCACGCTCTTAGGTAAATGGCTTGACCTTTATGGAAACCTGTCGGTTTTACTCAAAGCCCTCGACGAGGGCTAAAAAGTGACCGCGAGTAAAATTCTCTTTATATAAGCTCTATTACGAAATAAAATGTCTGTCTGTCTGTCTGTCTGTCTGTCTGTCTGTCTGTCTGTCTGTCTGTCTGTCTGTCTGTCTGTCTGTCTGTCTGTCTGTCTGTCTGTCTGTCTGTCTGTCTGTCTGTCTGTCTGTCTGTCTGTCTGTATGTATGTCTGCATTATATCAAATTTGTAGTTCTGAATCATTTTTTCAGCTATTTCCGATAACCAGAAATTGAACGTGTTTTTTTTTTTTTTTTTTTTTTTTTTTTTTTTTTTTTTTTTTTTCAAAAGCGTATAACTTGAGAACTGTTTCACATAGATAAAAGAAATCGTACATATCAGTAAAAGATCTAATTTTCTGCCTCCTGTCAAATTTTGAGTAAAAACTTTTTCTATTCTCAAAAAGTTTAAGTTACTATCCCCGTAGTTTTATATAAGAATATTCGAGAAAACTTAGGGGACATCACTCCAGCGTTATTAATTTTGTATTTAAATATTATATATTATATTGCATTTGATAGTCATTTGCTAACTAAAAAGGAACAATAGTTTACAAAAATTGCTCCAATTGTGACGTTTACGGTACACAATAAGAAATATAATATATAATAGATATTTTATATTCATAGTTTTAAACAAGTGGTTTGAAATCTATGATGTTTAGTTTTAAGTCGACAATTTGTATGTATTTAAACTTGTAATGAAGAAATGTGTGTGTCCGTGTGTACGTGCTTGTGTAATTTGCATGCACGCGTGCGTGCGTGTGTGTATGTTTGTATGTAACTTGAACATTTTTCCTGAAACAAATTGAGTCAAATTGACCAGCGAACATTATGGGTAGATCTAGTTCTATTATACATGCACTATTAATGTTTGCATGTAGAGACATATAACTCACAAGGAACAATATAGACCAGTCTATATACGGCATCACCCAGGGCCGGCGCTACCTATAAGGCGAACTAGGCGGTCGCCTAGAGCGCCATCCCTGGGGGGGGGGGGGGGGGCGCAAAATGTTTAATCGCTATTATCAAAAAGTACCTAATAAATACTAACTTTTATAAAAGAGTAGCGATCTATTTCGGCACCCAGAACGAACTATCAATTTTGCACCCCCACCCCAAAATTAGGTCTATATAGGCCTATATTTATTCGCGATGGTGAAAACGCAACCTCACCTCCCTAATTTGGAAAGGTCGGTGCGCTTTTTACCAGTCACTTTGCCTTTCTAATTTGGTGTCATATAAGTGATGTAGAAAACGATTAAATAAGTTCGTAATTTAAATTTATAACATTTCAAACGGTTAATTAATTTTAATAGTGCTTGTAAGTCTCGTTTTCTCTGACTTTAAATTAGAAATCTGTCCTGGTGCATAGAGTTTTGTAATGACGGGGTGTTCATAGTATTGTACTTGTTTGGTAAGTTTTGATGAATCGTTTACATTTGGGAGTAACGGCGGAAGGCTGCTGCTGATATGGTTTCGTAGGTAAAAAGTATATAAGTGTTAAAGTGTCATAATTTTTATTCGTCTTTTTTGTAGTTGAAGATCTAGTGGAATCTGATTGGTAATAGAGAAATGAGAATGCAGGTGATGAAGTATAGTAGTTCTGGAGTTCGGGAGCTTTGATTCTTGTGGTATTAAGGTATCGAATTATATTGACTGTTAAAGTGTAGTAGTAGGTCCAGTGAAATCGTTATTGATTTGGAGTATCGTTTGTAGAACTCGATAAAGTTAAACGAGGTGGCGTCATAGTTCTGGAGCATCGAGTCTAGTTATGTTTAGGTATCGAAGTTTGATATGTGTTGTGAATTTAGTAGAGTATATCAAGTAGTCGAGTTTAAATTAGATGATTTCAATTCAGTACGGAACACACTACAATGAAAGGTAGGCGTTCTCTAGTTGAAAAATCTTTAGTTTTTTAGGAATCTATATTACCACTCTTAAAGTATTAATATATAATATGAAATAGGATGGAATTTATAACTAACCGTAAACTTTGTATTTTCAAATTATAATTTGTGTATATTTAATCAATAATTCTAGCAATGTCTAACACTGGGGTCGGCAACATTTTGAGACGGAAGAGCCAGAAGTTACAATCTACCAAAGTTTCAAATTTTTAAAGAGCCACACATACTTTTATGCATTTCGGTAGTGGAAAGTATAGAACCATTTCCACGGGGCTGGCCACAGCACAGTTGTGGGGCTGGACCTAATGCCCAGGGTTTCTTCCAGGCATTTTCGAGACCTCCCCCTCCCCTCCCCCTGAGAAGGTCTACCGATCGAAATCTACATAGAAAATATATACTTTTAACAGTGTCCGCCCTTCCCCCCCCCCCCCCCCCCCGCGACCGGGAGAAAAAATTCTGGAAAAAAAATGCTAATGCCCTATGGCTGTAAGCTTTCCATATACACTCTACTCCACATATTCTCATTATTTTTTGTTTAAAGTTGTTTTTGTTTTTACAGTATAACATTTTATGAGTTTTAAAAAAAAAACGAATATAATTATGGAACTGGAGAGCCGCATTTTGACATGAAAGGAGCCGCAGATCGCCGACCCCTGTTCTAGAATCTCGCCCCATAGTTCCTAAAGTCGTGTCCTCTGTAGTTTGTTAGTACATGTCGGTCGTTGCCGTTCACCTTTCCACGATTAGGCTGGCCTGATGTTTAAATGTGTCGCGTCTACTGTGTTACGTCGTTTATTTGTCCTTCCTTACAGTATCGTCTCAGTCATCTCCTAGTCTGGTGTACTGTGTTTGTTAGGCTCATGACGTCGTTGGTTCAGTATTATGCAGGGGGGGGGGGGGGGGGGAGGGGGGGGGGGAGGGAGTAATACCTATGCCAGGGGTCGGCAACCTGCGGCTCGCGAGCCGCATGCGGCTCTTTTGATATCAAGATGCGGCTCTCCAGCTCCTTGCACAGATACTAATAATGTTAATAAAAAAATTAAATATTTGAAATAAAAGAATGTTAGTGGCTCTTTAAAACCAGGGATATTTTTACAAATTGTAACTTTTGGCTCTTCCGCTCCAAAAGGTTGCCGACCCCTGACCTATGCAGTTTTATTTCTTGTCCCTGAATGGGATCCAAATTTTCAAAAACGATGAGAGATTGTTTGTAGCGTTAATGAAGAGTAAGAGATCTTACTTATACCAAATAACAAAACTTAATAATATGCTTTATATGTATTAAATATAAGATAAGATTAATTTTTGTATTTAAATATCATATTATAATTTCATTTAAAACTATATGTAAATATTTTTTAAAAATATAAATATATATTATTAATTAGTTGATATTTCTTATTAGACAGTGTGTTTGCTTAGTTGGTTTATTTAACTTTAAAAGTTAACTCCCTTGAATAGTAATTTGTTTAGGTTGTTTATACTTTATACTAAGGGTCGGCAATCTTTTGAGCCGGAAGAGCCAAAAGTTCCAGTTTACAAAATTTCCCAGTTTTTAAAGAGCCACTAACATCATTTTTTTCCAATGATGTGGTATTTAATAACGATTAGGGAAATAAACTTGAATTTTTATTTCAAATAAATAGCTTTAAATATGAACTAATATTAATTAATATAAAAACATTTTTAGCACAAAAACTGTTTTAGCTAGCTCTGCTAGGATTAAGTTAGTTATCAAATATTATAACTATAGGACAATCCCAAATCCACTTTGAAGACAATAACTTTTTTTTTCTTTCTTTACGTACACCTCTGGCTCAGGAGGTGTCTCCCACAGCCAGGCAGGCCTCAACTCGGCAAACTCCGACTAACTAACTGGCTTGGGTATCGGTTTGATTACTGTAGTGGTTGCTTATGTCCTCCGGTTCTTACAGGGCTTATCTTCCTCCCTACTCATACCCCACAGTCCAGTACCTGGCTCAACCGTAGGAGGCTAGTAAATAAATTACTTCGTTTCTCAGGTCAATTTAATGCACACTGACTGGCAGAGGAATGCTTTCTAAATAAAATAACATTATCCAATGTAACGATATTTGAAAAAGTCGGCACTTGAGCAGTAGCAAGCATATAATAGTCGCCACGGGGCTGTCCACAGCACGGCTATAATGCTGAGCCTGGTGGCCAAGCGGCTGTCTGCTGTCTGTATACGCTCTACTCCACCTATTCTCACTGTTCTCTGATCAGTTTTTTAATCCTGTTTAAATTTGTTTTTTTTTTACTGTATAATATTCTTTATGAGTATTGAAAATTAAATTATATAACTATTAATATTTGTGCAAGGAGCTGGAGAGCCGCATCTTGACATCAAAAGAGCCGCATGCGGCTTGCAAGCCGCATGTTGCCGACCCGTGGTCTAACACAGTTACCGTGTTTGATGTTTTTGAAAGGCGTCCCTTTATATCGGGGATCCAAAATTTTAATGTATAATCTCGCCAAGATAACAATTAAATAAAGGGTCATCAAAATTGAATAGAAGTATGTTGTTATAAAGCTAACGTTTTTGTACTTTCAAACAAAAGATACAGTCAAGTATTCCATACGTAAAATATATTGTTTTCACAAGATTACATAGTTAATAAAAAATATTTGTTATAATTATTACGTAATAAAATTTATGGCGTTTATTGTGTTTATCAAGCATTTCTTAGTTGCACTTAGTTAATTTACCTATTCTTGTGAAAGTTATTTCCCTTGAATAAAATTTTGGTATTTGGATTTTCAAATGGGAGATAGTTCGTTGCTTAACTTAACATTGATTTCAAATTCCCGCACCTTAGGTTGACCGCTTACATATAAATACAACTTTAAGTTATTATTTGCTATTGTAAAAATAATACAGAGCTTAAGTTCTAAACAAAATAGTTTGATAGGTTTTTTAGCTTTATAAAGTTGAAAGCAAATATATCAGTAGCCGTTGCAGATTATAATACTTAATGTAAGTAGACATACAGTCTCAGTCGTAAATGAAACATGTCTTTTCATATTTTTCACCCTCTCCTAAAGGATTCATATATAACAATTTTAGGCTGGAATCTATAACATTTATAACCTTTTATTTTTCAAAAACAAAAAACCGTTTCATAATCACACAATATAGACATTTTACAATTATAACTAAAGACACATAAGCTTAAAACAGGTAAGTTCTTTTTGGAACTCACCTTGGGAGGACTGCAGAGAGCCCAACTCTACAAGAACTTTTTTTCAGTGGGTTTTTTTCAGCCTTTTTACCCCCAGGATGGGGGGGCACTTAAAATTTTCTAAGGGGGAGGGGGGGGGGGGGCTAAGTCTGTAAGTACAAAGTAGACTCGTGGATCTAGCAACAATTTCAATAAAATGTGATTACGCTTGCAAACTGGAATTGAAGGAATTAGTACAAACTTTTGCGACGAAGGAGGCAAGTAAAATTTGATTTTGATGTCTACTTACAAACGTGTGTGCAACTGATAATAAATTAATATCACTTTAAATTAATTGTTCTCTTATACATATGTTTTAGTAATTAATTTGTGTGAAAGGGGGCGTTTTAATAACTTTTGCCTAGGGCGCTAAATAACGTGGCGCCGGCACTGACCTCACCGAGTCAACGTACACGTATATAATAACATACGTATCCTTTGCAGTGTTGGGTACTATATAACAGACACCTCTTTGTTCAAATGTTGGCAGAACTGAGATAATAAACATACATCGCCTTGGGTGTCTCAAATTCTTGCCCCTGCATGCAGGATATTCTTCTGATGATTTCTCTCAGTTGTAATCTAGGTGGTTTTTGGATAAGTACTGTAATACTAATGTGATTATCAGGCAAGATGAGATACTATAGAGGATATAATATAGCATGATTTACTGTTATTTGTTTTGTCAATTAAAAAACAAACTGTTAGAGCAGTAGTTCTTATCCTGCGTTAGACCAAATCCTTTGGATTTGGTGAGTCAGTCTCAGAGTTTGGCGGAGATCAAGACACACGACTCATTTCATTCAATATCGGATTTAGTCCATGTGGACGAAAAAACTATTAAGAAACGTTGGTGAATGCGCATTATGAAACTGGAGGCGTTCGATACCCAAAAAAAATTGAGAACCACTGATTTAGAATGCATGTTTATAGTGCAGATGATACCGAGTTCCTCTATCTCCTACCAAGTGTAGTGTTTCTTTCAGAATATTTTCTTCAAAATACCACTTGCCATTTTCTGGCAGAGAAGAGCTTTTGAAATGTCCATGCAAGCAAATTCGTTTGCCTTATCTTCAATAGTGTTGTACTTTTTCAGAGAGCCAAAACTAAACACATTATTTACACAGTGGAAGTTTAAAGACTGAGATGTTATTTTATTTTGTTTTTATTTTTAGAGTATTTAAAAGCTTTTTATTACACACATTTTTTAGTTATTTTATTTATTGCAGGAATAATAAAAGTTTTTTTACAAGCTTTTGCTCTGTTAACATTGTCTATGGCAGGGGTTCCCAACCCCGTGCCCGCGGGCGCCATGGCGCCCGCCGAACGATTCGTATGTGCCCGCCTCTCACTATTCGACAGAGACAGAATTTTTTTCATAAACATTATTGAAAGGTTGAAGGGGATGGAAATCGAAAGTCTGAGGGGAGGGGGGGGGTTGCAAATCGAAAAGGGGGTGCAAATCGAAAAGGGGGGTGCAAATCGAAAATTTTAGGGGGGGGGGGGGGTGCAAATCGAAAGTTTTGTCCCCGGGAACGGTCGCTACGCCTCTGGAAGGAGTTTGTCGATTTAAAATAGGTGGTGCCCGCCACCCTACCGATATTTTAGAATGTGCTCTAGAGTAAAAAAAAAAGGTTGGGAACCCCTGGTTTATGGGTTTGTGGCAAGTAATGTAACAGCATTTTAACCCAACTCTAATACAGATAATTCGTTTAAATTTTCCAGATACACTTTTCCTTGATGATAATTCCAAGACATATATTTTGTAATCTAATTAGACATTAGGTTAGTCATAAAAATGCAATTTAAAAATTACTATATTCAATATTGAAAGGGGAGATAACAAAACATGATACAAGCGATCAACTGACTGTCAAGGTTGAACTGTTTGTCACGGATGGTTGATTTCTTGCGTGAGCGTCGATCACCAACTAAGTAGGAACAGATAACTGTCTTTCAATGATCACAAGCTACCGGTAGGCTTACACTGGTAGAGTTTAAACGAAATTATTTTAGTCGTAACCTATTTAGTGTCAACTTCATTTAGAAGAAACAACTAAAAAGTGGAATAAGACAATTTGAAAAGAAATTGTTTTCTGTAATAAAATCGCTGGTCTCTAAAATGTGTAAAAGACCATGTAAGCGATCAAAACTTTTAACTATAAAAAACAAGTTTGTTTTATTTCTTATTGTCTGTGCATTTTTATATTTATTTTACCAATTAAAGCACGAAACATTTGGAGAAAAAATATACAAAACAAGTAATTTTTTGTGTAAATTTAATATTATGCTTCTTTTGAATTAAAAAGATAGTTTTTTTCTTGGAGCTGATCATTCCAAAGCGGGGAAATGTCCTTTTGCGCCTGAAAGTACAAAGTACAAAGTACAATAATACGATAATTTTAATATAGTTATACAGCTGAACTAACCTAGTATTTTTTAGTGTTGAGAACTTTCGTTGTAATCTATGCTTATTTGTCTATCACCACACGCTTTGAAATAATATAGAATAACTTTAAATTAAGCAAATGCAAATTAAAACACTGAATTATACTAAATATAAAGAACATTTAATCACTCTAGAGCATTTGTTCAAGAAGAAAAATGTCTATTTATATATTTAAGGTGAGTTATATATGAAATTATTATATAATGTATCATTTTTAAACTATGAAAAGAAAATACATTATTTGACAGCTCTAAATAACTTACTTATTTTTTTAATACCAAACAATCAACGTCCGCGCTACAGTGGCACTGTGGATCAAGTTTCAGGGTTGGCTCAGTTTCAAAAAATAACTGCGAATCTGTAATAATAAAACAAAGATTAATTGCATTAAAATTAACTACATTTTCTTTATAATTTTCAACTAGGCTACATTTTGATATCTTAAACAGCTTCTCAAACATTCAGTACGTTCAAGTTGACGGAAAACCAGTGGCGTAGCCAGCATTGTCTCATGGTGGGTGGGGGGGCGTTCAAATTTTTTACCGCATCATTAATGTATATATCAGAGGCGTAGCGCCCCTACCCCGCCCCCGAGGACAAACTTTTGATTTGCACCCCCCCCCCTCAAACTTTTGATTTGCCCCCCCCCCCCCCCCCGTCAGCCTCAAACTTTCGATTTTGCACCCCCCGCTCAACCTTTATGTATCTACCGAGGGGTCTATGGGGGTATTCTGACCCCCCCCCCTAACCCCCCCGCCCCTGCCTACGCCACTGCGGAAAACAGCACTTGTTTTTATTCTTTATTATTCGTTAATTCCCTACATCGCCGTTGTTACGTATATTCAGGTAAATGCAAACAATAGAAATACTTCACCTGGCTTACGAGTAAATAAACAAACATAATGTAACATGTATACACAACACTTATATAAACAAAAGTAACGAAGGACTTTGAAAAACTATAAACCTACATATTTTCCTAGCTGTAAAACAGCACTTGTTTTTCGTGGAGGAGAGAAAACATGAATCGTCGTTAGAGCATAGCTTAGGGTTGTTGGCCTCTGTTGCAGCTGTACAGTAGATAGGATCTGTTTCCACATGTGGTGTGGTGGTGATGGGGGTGGTGGTGGTTGTCGTAGTGGTAGTGGTGGACACAACTGGGCAGTTCACTTTATTGCTGCATTTACATTGGTCAAGTGTAAGTCCATCACCTTTTGTGAAAGAAATCAGAAATTAAAAACAGCCAGGAAATCGGCGTGGTCGAGTCGGTAAAGCACATGGTTGCTAAAAGTCTCGAGTTCGAACCCTCGGGCAGATGAAGCTCGTTAGCTGGGGACAGCCACTCTTCTAGGAGAGACGACTCCAAAATCAAACAACTGCTGCCTTGTAATTTGTTCTTGGTTGGACAAAGGCTATTGAAGCAAATCCAAAAAGAAAAGCAGGCTGAAATCGGAGTCAATGGCCTCAATGGCGCATAACCAGTTGACACGTAACGCTTAATTGTGTTGGAGGCGTGGTCGAGTCGGCAAAAAGCTCATGGTTGATAAATTCGAACAAAGTCTCGAGTCCAAACCAACTGGCAGATAAATCTCGATCCCCTTCAACACTAATAATTAAGCCATTCTTTTAGGAAAACTGTATTTTCCTCAAATATATAAAGAAACGGCACATGTAGATTTATTGCAATACAAAATATTTTTTCAAGAAATATGGCTAATCGCTCTATTTTTGTAGAAGTGGTTACACGTCTGACTCTATGCATGCAAGGCGAGGCGATTTGGTGCCGCGTGGAATGATAGGTTCGGATCCCGTTCAGGGTTTCTTCCAGACTTTTTTCTCCCGAAGAGATGCCTGGAAGAAACTCTGATCCCGTTGGGTTAAAATTAAAACTGCTCTGTCTTTTCTCGGACTATTTTCTGTACCTCTGTTTACCCTTGGCGTTATAATGCCAATAATTACATTTTTATGAAAGCTAAAAATAGCCCTGATGTTCGATTTGGTTAGCCATACTACGGTCAAAAACGCGAAAATAACCATAGTTATACATACATGATCGTAAAAATTGTTATTATTTATCTAAAATGCTATGTAAATAAATATAAATAATTTATTTTATGTTCAAAGTTTATTTACTACATAATATATATATATATATATATATATATATATATATATATATATATATATATATATATATATATATATATATATATATATATATATTTATAATTAAATCATAATTAAATCATCTTACTGCGTGTGTAACGATACATGCAGCACTCTGACCTTGACCCTGACCAGTAGCAGGCTGAAGGCTTACAGTTGAAATAGTCAGGGACTGCAGTCGAGCAGTAGATTGGCGTGTTGTATATCAACCCTTTGTTCAGGTCCACTTCAATCAGCTGACCACTGCTTGCATTAGGGGCTGACCACATCAGCGCGTACAGATAGAGCAGCCCAGCTTTTTGAAATGAAATCATTCTCAGTTGAAGTGTAGCAGTGATGCAAACCTTGGCTTCCGGAATGACTTGCTGTAGTTATATGACAAAATTGTCTACTATTTATACCTTTTGCTGCGACTCAAACCACGTAGTGTATGCTTGGCATGTTTGCACAAGTTATGATTTCAAATAATAGTTATTGCTTAGACTTATTTGAGGAAACTTCGGTATTGCCTTTTGCCTGGTACACATTTAAACTATAGATAGATTTCTTTAGAAATGTTTTTATAGGCTTATACTAATATTTTCCAGAATTAATTTAGTTTGAAATTAGTTCAACCTTACAAGAATTAAAAATAATCTATTTTAAACTTAACTTCCTGCTTAGATGCGATGGTCTTTGAGCATAGACATTGAAATTTCTTATTTTATTATCCTGAAAACGATTTTTTTTTCTTATTTTAAATACAAACTTTGATTTTACCTAAAATATATTATTAAATGGGGTTATCATATATATATATATATATATATATATATATATATATATATATATATATATATATATATATATATATATATATATATATATAGGATATTCATACTATTATAAAGATCAGTTTGATTTGTTCTTTATTTATGGATACAATATAAAAAAATCAATTTAATTGTGCCGCGCTAAACTTAAGAAATTATCGAAAGAAACATTATTTTTTAACCTAATTACACAACTTTTTATTTAGTTACTCTTTAAAGCAGGGCCTAAATAGTATCTATACTGCTAATGTCAATACCCACTAGCTATAAGTGGCACGATTTGATTTCATGTTTTTAAATGTTATGAATTTAGACCATTCAACCAATGGTGCATTTAAAATAGTTGTTTTTTTCTTCCTTTATTAAGCCAGTAGTTTTAAATAGCTTTAAAGACAAATCAATATGTAATTAACATTAAAATGTATAAACTTTACCTTTCTACCTAGTTTTACCAAACGTTTTAATGCATTAATTACTGTATCGTGTTTTTTCAATGTTTTAAGTTTCGCTTCCTACAAGTTACATTACACATCCCAAATAATTGTGTGTATGCAACACAAAACATCACAAAAATTTTAAAAAAAAAAACATTAAGTTTAGCGTTCATTGCCAAAAGTATTTGTTCATATCAACTAAAGATTGTACATCCGCTTTAATGTAGGCAGCTAAAAATAAAGAATGACTTGAGGTGATATTTTAATTTGTGAAGCTACCACTATGTGGTGTAACATTCATAAAATGTGACATTTTTATAAAGAATATTTTTTGACATTTTCTATAACTGCCACCAGCATTATCAAACTCCTCAAATAATGTTCATGCCTGAAAATGTAATTGTAATTATTCTCTGTTCTGCAGATTGAATAAAGAATATGAAAAAGTAATTTTTTTTTAAAGTAAGGACATTTTTTTCGCTAGTGAATGACAAGTCTTCTTTAGAAAAGGCATTCAGCTATATATAAAACGATTTGCGTGTCAAGTTTTTTTCTAATTCCTATTATAATTTAGATATTCAATCTCCTATATCGCATTCTATCCGGATGACAATCTACTCAAATTGGGATAAAATTAGATACTTCATCTATGTTTTTATTAAACCATGTTTTCATTAAATAAAATCAAAAAGAAATGTGTTAAATAGAAAGTCATGTTAGAGTGGTCATCTTTCAAATTCGTTTACACAACTATCGGGTCAAAATATGAATGATTCTAAATTAAATACTAACAAAGTCAGCTATTTATTAGATATATTCAGGTATGTTGAGATATAAAAGCATGGGTCAGAAAACCATTTTCGTTTCTTAGCTAGGACTTTAGCTGCGTGGTATACTGAGGTTTATTATGTGCTACGATAGCAGTTGTGATGGCGATGCAAGTTGGGATGGTTGTGCTGTGATTGTAGAAGTGATGGTCGTGTGTCGATGGTAGTTAAGATGGTAGTGTTTTGATAAAAGCAAGGATGTGTAGGTAGTTACTATTGGATGACTCCCTTCAGAGCTAGATTAACGGTGAAGGCTCCGGAAAAAAAATTAATACTTGTTAGAAAACAGTTATTTCTTTACAGCTTTATTAAGATACATCCGCATATGCATTTCCACTAAAACAAATTCGTGGAAAAATCTTGGTAACGAAGATTTAATAGATTTAATGCCCCAAAATTCCCCAAAATCAAGTGTTTTGAACGGACACAAACTTTGAAAATTCATAATAAATTATTTTGAAGATATGCACTTAAATTTTTTAGCTGAGTGCCCCAATCTATGGAAGAAGATTATGAATTCATTATTTATTGGGTTTAAAATGTAATATTTTATGGATGGTGGAAAACCTACGAGGGGGTTAATTTTTCAAGATCGCCGCCGTTGTCATAGTTACAAAGATTTTTCCACCAATTTCTTCAGTGGAAATGCATATGCGGATGTATCTTAATAAAGTTGTAAAGAAATAACTGTTTTTTAACGAGTATTAAAAAAGTTTTTTTTTTCACCGAAGCCTCCCCCCTTAAAATATATGCTGAAAAATAAACAACCAAAGATAGCTTTTAAGAAAAACGAGCCGACCAGCGGCGTATCATATGCCGCTATTTAGTTGTTTTATTTTCTACTTTTCAGTAATTCATAGTTTGTGAGTTCGACAGTACCAATGCTGCCACTGAAAATGTTTGCTTTAAAACACTATCAGTAGGTCGTTAAGGACAATAACCCCCCCCCCCCCACCCCTCTTTCATTGTAGTGCTGACTTTGGTACAACGATGTCTAGTCTTGCTGTGTAATAAAGTTAAGATAATATTCTTGTATTTCATCTTCTGTATCTTCCTTGTTAAAGAGCTTTTGATAGTATAAACTAAACTGACGTTTTATACTGTCTAGGTCATTTGTTATATTTCCATTGTCATCTGTTATACTACATATCTTGTTACTGTTGCAGTGGATTAATTCCAAAATTGTGATATAATGCGATGGCTCTACGTTGGCTATCTTGTCTTCTAGCCATGGGTACCCGTTTCACGTGAATTATAGGCATATATATATTTGTAGTGTTATACTTGTTTAGAAAAAAAAAAATTTAAAAAGTAGTTAATGGTCAAAACACAATGTGCTTTACTACACGTTGAACGATATTAGTGACAAAGCAAAGAAATAACTAAAAAGCTAAAAATCCGACACAATTAAAATAACATAGGCCACCGATACCAATTAGAAAAAATTAAAACCAAATTAGATCTATATACATTGCTAGATAAATGGCCCGTTGAAGGAGAAATACCAGGCGCTAGGTTGATAGTGTTGTCTTTTTTCTCTAAACCGAAACCAAAATCACCACCTCAACTTCAAATTTAACCGGAAAATGTCATCGAAAAAGGATTTGTATCCAGAATCGGCATTTTAACCGGATTAATATTGATCTACACGAAGTTATAGCACTGTAGTTCTAATGCTAGTTCTAATGTTAGTTTTCTGTAAAGTAAGGTGTCAATATTTTTTTTATCTGTTGCTTGTGTCATGAGTTTAGTCCCTAGTTGTGACACAATGAGTAACCAACATATACGTTAGTTGTGACACAATGAGTAACCAATCTATATGTAAGTTGTGACACAATGAGTAACCAACATATACGTTAGTTGTGACACAATGAGTAACCAACATATAAGTTAGTTGTCACACGATGAGTAACCAACATATACGTTAGTTGTGACACAATGAGTAACCAACATATACGTTAGTTGTGACACAATGAGTAACCAACATATACGTTAGTTGTCACACGATGAGTAACCAACATATGAGGTAGTTGTGACACAATGAGTAACCAACATATGAGGTAGTTGCGACACAATGAGTAACCAACATATACGTTAGTTGTCACACGATGAGTAACCAACATATGAGGTAGTTGTGACACAATGAGTAACCAACATATGAGGTAGTTGTGACACAATGAGTAACCAACATATGAGGTAGTTGTGACACAATGAGTAACCAACATATACGTTAGTTGTGACACAACGAGTAACCAACATATACGTTAGTTGTGACACAATGAGTAACCAACATATGAGGTAGTTGTGACACAATGAGTAACCAACATATACGTTAGTTGTCACACGATGAGTAACCAACATATGAGGTAGTTGTGAAACAATGAGTAACCAACATATGAGGTAGTTGTGACACAATGAGTAACCAACATATGAGGTAGTTGTGACACAATGAGTAACCAACATATGAGGTAGTTGTGACACAACGAGTAACCAACATATACGTTAGTTGTGACACGATGAGTAACCAACATATAAGTTAGTTGTGACACGATGAGTAACCAACATATAAGTTAGTTGTGACACGATGAGTAACCAACATATAAGTTAGTTGTGACACGATGAGTAACCAACATATAAGTTAGTTGTGACACGATGAGTAACCAACATATAAGTTAGTTGTGACACGATGAGTAACCAACATATAAGTTAGTTGTGACACGATGGTTAGACAATCATTGAGGTAGGTATGACACAATGGGTTAGCACCCATTGCGTTAGTCACTAAAAGTTGAATTTTCAAGCATTGCGTTAGTGCCACAATTTTAACCCCCCCCCCCCCCCACACCCCATCCCCCCTTATCACTTTGAGAACCCATGCATTTCTGTATAAAGTTTATAACTAACAAAACCATGACTCGAATACCAACAGCTGTTGTATTATCCGCCACCAACAATCAGACACACAATTTATCTTCACAGCAGGCTGTGTCTAGATTAGAACATGAATTAATTAGTATAATTAAACACAATCAGTTCAACGGCAGAATAATAATAATACTTAACACTGTGAAGCTGAGAGTTTTCCTGTAAGATCCATATTCATTTAACTAACACCATTAGCCCTTACTTTCTGTGTACTAATAGATAAATGATATCACAGAAATCTGCTGGATCCATGTATATTTAACTAACTCAATTAGCCCTTACTTTCTGTGTACTAATAGAGAAATGATATCACAGAAATCTGCTGGATCCATGTACATTTAACTAACACCATTAGCACTTACTTTCTGTGTACTAATAGAGAAATAATATCACAGAAATCTGCTACCAGTGACAATCTATTTAACAAGTTTCAAGGGTCATTGACATATGTTAATTAATTGTTTATTCTCTAAGTCGCTTGTAGATTAGGAATGCTTAGTATCTTAGAAGTTTTCCTAGTATTCTTTTCCTAAGAATAATAATGTAATGCTCTAACACCTTACCTTTCTACGGGTCTACAACAAATTCCCGAAAGACACTTGCCCGAATGGACACTTGCCCGAATGCCGTTTTCTAGTATGGACACTTGCCCGAATGGAAACTTGCCCGAATGGGACGAATGCCCGAACGGAACAAATGCCCGAATGCACACTTGCCCGAATGCACACTTGCCCGAATCGACACCTACCCGAACGGGACAAATGCCCGAATGGACACCTGCCCGAATGCGACAAATGCCCGAATGGACACCTGCCCGAATGCGACAAATGCCCGAAAGCCTCTTGTCTGAAAACGTCCAGCCCCCCCCCCCCCCCTTTATAAATTACCTCTAGTGCTGATCCTCTATATGTCATGGTCAGAGAAATATAAACTCTACTGCATCTGCACCATGGACTGTTTGGTATAAACCAAAAAAGCTTAAATTTATTAGTTTGAAAAGCAAAAACCATATGCCAACATAAGAAATTAAAACCATGTTATTATAGAAATTTTGAATTTTCTATTTTTGAATATGTTCCTATTTTCTCTATTTAACGCTTATAAAACAGTTTGAGAACCTGTAAGGAAATGCATCTAATTTAATTACATTGATCTAATTTCATACGCAGGAGTCGTTAGCAACAGCTCTACTCTAAAACATCTGGCTTATATTTCCATGCTCTTTCTTTCATGTAACGATTTAACTATATTTAGCAATGTGCATAAAATTTAAACGTAACATTATTATAGAACGATGTAATAACTAAGTCAAATAAAAAATATTTTTGTTATGACTAACGTACGTATCGTGTTTCTAGTCCAGCTGCGATCACTTTTGTTCAAATGTTCGTGTTTGTGCGCGATGATGATTTTAAATTATCACGTGAAATAATTATGTTATGTGAAATAATAGTTATTATTTTTTTTCTCCTGGTGTAAATTATGTTGTATTTTATGTACCGATTGGGTCGATGCGTGAATTTACAGGTAAATGCTTCACTTTACAATATGCTCATGTTATGTCATACTATTTTAATGAATTGTTAAAAGCTGATTCGATACCTTTCTTTTAATTGTCTCTTTTAATTTTTTTATCTTGAAACTTCTGCAAGGAAGATTCGATACTTTTCTTTTAATTATTTCTTTTATTTTTTTTTTATCTTGAAACTTCTGTATGAAGATTCGATACTTTTCTTTTAATTATTTATTTTATTTTTTCCAACTTGAAACTTCTGTAAGGAAGATTCGATACTTTTATTTTAATTGTCTCTTTTAATTTTTTCATCTTGTAACTTCTGTAAGGAACATTTGATACCTTTCTTTTAATTATTTCTTTTGATCCTTCCTCTTGAAACTTCTGGAAGGAAGATCCCAGATTTTACCTGAACGTCATTGCTGTCGTCCAAATGTCACTCAGCGTCATCGGGTTATTAGGTGCGTTGATATCCGTCGGTGTGACGTCATCCAGACGCATGCGGTCGTCAACGAGTGTTTACCTTACATTCTTAGGTAATCTTTACCCTATCTTACATTTTAGGTAATCTTTACCACATCTTACATTTTTAGGTAATCTTTCCCCCATCTTACATTTTTAGGTAATCTTTCCCCCATCTTATATTCTTAGGTAATCTTTCCCCATCTTAAATTCTTATGTAATCTTTACCCTATCTTACACTCTTAGGTAATCTTTACCCTATCTTGCATTCTTAGGTAATCTTTAAATCATCTTACATTCTATAGTAATCTTTACTCCACCTTACATTCTTAGGTAATCTTTCCCCTATCTTACATTATTAGGTAATCTTTCCCCCACCTTACATTCTTAGGTAACCTTTACCCCCACCTTATTTCTTAGGTAATCTTTCCCTTACCTTAAATTTTTAGGAAATCTTTCCCCATCTTACATTCTTAGGAAATCTTTACCACATCTTACATTTTTAGGTAATCTTTACCCCATCCTACATTCTTAGGTAATCTTTACCCCATACTACATTCTTAGGTAATCTTTACTCCATGTTACATTCTTAGGAAATCTTTACCTCATCTTACATTCTTAAGTAATCTTTACCCCCACAATACATTTTTGGTAATCTTTACCCCTATCTTACATTATTAGGAAATCTTTACCTCTACCTTACATTCTTAGCTAATCTTTACCCCCACTTTACATTCTTAGTTTATCTTTACCCCCCTCCCACCTCGTTTTACGTTCTAAGGTAATATCCCCCCCCCCCTTAACTTACATTCTTAGGTAATCGTTATCACTACAAAACATTCTTAGGTAAAATACTTGTACATAATACAAGGTTTCTCATTTTCATTTTAATAAACTTGAGTACTTAATATTTAATTAAATTGCAATTTGAAATCTTGGGAATGGTTAGGTGCGGCTGCGTATTGCAAAACAAAATTCTTTATTTATTTTTTATTTATTTATTTTTTTTTTTTTTTTTTTTTTTTTTTTTTTTTTTTTTTTTTTTTTTGCTTCAGACATGTAATTTACAGCGTCAGTTGTGTGTGTTTGCTTTAGTATTACAGTTTTCACCATCGGCTTGTGAGGACTGATACAGATTTACTTGTAGCCTACTTTCATTAAACAAAATTCTTTAGTTGTTTTATTTAAATTGCTTAGTGTCCGAGATTGGTGCTTATTGCAAACTGTCTTGAATCGAGAATCTTTTTTAAAAAATAAATAAATTGTTAAATAAAGCTAACAGTATTCTATTTTAAATAATGTACCAAAAATAAATTTTAAAAACGTATTTTCTAAAATCCTTATACATTTGTTTTCAATAAACGTATTATCAAGGTTGAAACTTAATAGCAGCTAATATTTTTCATTTTTAATGTGCCAACGATAATTTCTATTTGTCAAAAGCGGATGGATAAAACGGTTTAGGATTCACTCCCTTGATTTTTTTATTTGTATACATGGGAAGTAATTTATACAGTTCAAATTCAATAATGTAATTCATTGGTATACTATATGTTTTGCCTCTGATTTGCTAACCGCTAATTCATCTTAAATGTTAACACCTTTATTCCTCCAGGTGTATATGACGGCTTGTTCATGATATCATCCATGTTGACGTCATCATTCCGTCTGACTGGCATCGTCGTCATCTGGCTGTCCAGCGTCTGTAACTGTGTCTGGTTCTTTTGTCGTTTTACTTCCGCTTACGTCATCATCTCCGTCACAGTGGAGAGGACCCTGTCCATAACAAAGCCGTTCCTTATGGAAAAATACAGGTGCGCTTGTTGATTTGTTTTTCTTTTTTTTTAAATCTATTTGTTTGAATGATGAACTGAAAGTTGCGCAACGGAAAACAGCGCAATGGAAAACGGGAAACTGCGCACAAAAAAGAGCGCAATGACGTTTTTGTTTTCTTAAATCGAGCATTTAACGACACTTTTAAATAATGACTACATGTACATTGTAGCATGATAAAACATATTTCAACGAAATTAGGCCAAATTAAAGTGTATTAGTTTAATTCGTTACGAAATTTTCTGTTTGAGCAGTTGTTTTTTTCCGTCTGCGCAGTTTTCCGATTGCCATTCGCAACCTACTCCTTCCACAGTCAACACACCGCACAATCTATCAATGCCCTAATGTTTACATTGATAATTTTAAAGTGTGTACTTTTTCAAAATCCCCGACGTTTTGACGTACTTCTTTAAATCCCTCCATCAGAAAGACGCGGTTCGCCCTCAAGGTCAGCCTGGTGTTCCTTGCGCTAGGAGTCCTGGTCATCCTGCCCCAGATGGTGGACGAGTTCACCTACGTCACGCACGACGGCGGATGTGACGTAGACAACCAGACCCAGGCGACCCACCTGAGCAGCGTGTACACCCTGTACGTGACCGTGACCTTGAACTTTGTCCTGCCCTTCATGGTCGTCCTGGCCATGAATGTGTGGTTCGCCTGGACGCTGTTCGCCTTAAGGCGATCAAACACTCGCCAGTGCTCGCTCCCGGCGGAAAATGGTCAGATTTTTTTAAAAACATTTCCGTTATAAGGTACCAGATCCTTGATATTCGGTCACTTATTATTAGTCAAGAAAGCAAAGTTGTATTTATTTTTAAACGTTATTTAAAAAGTAAAACCTTTTTTTTTTCAATTTTAATCTAGTACGTTGGTGCCTGTGATTTTTGATTAGGATAATGGTAAAAATTAATATATTAATAATAGCTGCGTGGAGTCATACAGAGCTTGTAGGATTAAGGAATTAAAATGATCTTACTCGTAATAGTTTTTGGAAAGATATTTGACCGTATTTAATGTTGATAGCATCAAATGTATCAAATCGAAACGGAATGGACGAGTTCCTTTACAACTAGAGCTGTATGGTATTTTTTAAAGACAGTATCATTTACAATTTACCAAACCATTCGTTTAATGCTGACAATAATGGGTTTTACTTATTATCTCATCTTGAAATTGTTTCAATATATTGTAAACAATTTTTTTTTTAGCTAAGCACCAGCTTGCTTTATTTGCTCAGTTTAATGCCTTTAAAAGATTGTTATTATAAAGATTTTCTTTTAAATAATTACTGTATGCATATACAATAATTTGGTTATTTCATACGAATCCCTTTTAAAAAAAAATGTTTTTCACCGATATATTTTCTTAACCTAATAACCCAGCCAACAAGTAAAATAAATTATTATTCAAGGCCATCTCACGTCTAGAAACGGTTACAAACGTCACCATCTAGTGTAAACTTCCCGTGACTTGGACGAGAATCTCGCGAGATTGTGTACACTCGCTAGCGTCTCACGGCTCGTTTGTTTAAGGAGTATCAAATGTACTGTAGTGAGATCCAGAGGCGAGCCCTTCGATCAAATAGGGGGCTTAGTATTTTTACTTTCTCGTAAATACGAAGTATAAAGAAAGTATAGTAATCATGCAAAAAACATAATTATGTAATCTTGTCCGTATGTCTGTGTGTGTATGTGTGTGTGTGTGTGTCTGTCTGTCTGTGTCTGTCTGTGTGTGTATCTGTGTGTCCGTAAACACGATAACTTGAATACCTTTATAGCTAGGTTGATGAAATTTCATATATAAGTATTATATCAAATTTGTAGATCCATATCAACTTTTGAGCGATTTCCGATTTATTTTTATTATGCTTTTTTTTGCATTAGAGGACATGTTTGCCATCACAATTAAGTATTACGTACCTGCATGTTAGGCGCCATTGCCTGTTTACTTATTTTAGATTTACTTTTCTTTTGAGATTCGTTTCCATAACCTATGTCAACCCAAGCACAACTTCAACCAGCAGTTGTTTGAGTATTTAGTTTTCCTCTCCTAGATGTGTTGATGTCCTCAGCTAACGATCCTCATCTGCCCTGATGTACGGGATCCGAACTGTGAACATTCGTGATAGCGGTTGTACGCTCCGTCACACGACCACGCCCAGTAATAATTGTCGCCCTTTACTAACTCTACCTCTTGCATGCCACAGTATTATAAAATACCCAAAAAATGCATAGTTCCTGTAGTGTAAATAACTGAAGGGGGGTGGGACCAATAAATATAAATATAAAACATTGGTTATCTGGTTGCAATTCTTAGGCTGCTCAAATGTTTATCATGTCATGTCATGTTTGCCTGTCGTCCCTACTGGGACATAGACCGCTGACAAGAGCTTTCCAGACGTCTCTGTCCAGGGCTAGTTTCTCCAACTGTCCCCAGGTGTATCCAATCTTCTTGGTGTCTTCTTCCAGGTCACGTCTCCAGGTCTTTCTTGGTCTGCCTCTCTTCCTCCTGCCTTGTGGATTCCAGGTGAGGGCATGTCTTGTTATGCTGGATACAAGCTTCCTGAGTGTGTGGCCAATCCATTTCCATTTTCTCTGGAGGATCTCTACTTCCACTGGCAGTTGAATTGTCCGTTGCCATAGAACATCTCAAATGTTTATATGTGAAGTAAAATAGACTTGGAAGACTCGAGTTCGAATCCGGGTTCAAGTCAGTAGAACGTCCCTGAGTCCACACAACTCTGATGGGTACCTAATTCATGTTAAGGAAAGTTATGGTGGTTGGGCATGTGCTGACCACACTATCCCTTTATATGGGTCACAGAAACAAATAAACTCTACTTCATCAGCCTAAAATTAAGCTACGTTATAACGTATAGGGAGCAAACGACGTTTGTATTAAAACAGCCAAGAGTACTAGCACTTTTGATGGAAGATTTCAAACGTACTACTAGGTGATCTTAGAATCGACCAATTATTTGCTAGAGGCATTGAGTCATAAAATGGTACTGTTAAGGTTGTGATCAATAAACATCTGGCCCCTAGCCATGGAAGTAGATATTGTCTCTTTCCTACTCCCATGGAGAGTACATGTACCGATGGGGCGTGGCCTGGTGCTGGTTGATCCAATTAGTGACGTGCTGTAGGTGTCAATCTTTCATGTGTTTAGTTGGACCCAAACATGTTCAAATTCTTATACATAGGCTGAGGAAAAGCATATGCTATAACGCACACTATATAAAATGATTAGATTCACAGGCTTAGTTGTTGCACTTATGGTTAAAACTGTGTTATTTTGTCATGTGTTCATTCATATTATTTATTATAATTCCCTACAATTACACTTAAGAACTATAGCAATTAACAATAAGCCATTGAAATTTAAACCTAAATCCAAAGAAAATTCTAACAATGCCCTAGAAGTAATACAGTAACCGGACATTATAACCATATTGTTTTACACCCACTACACCCCCCCCCCTCACACACACACACTCTTAACGCTTTATTCATGAAAGCCCGTTGTTTCACATACAATCAGCATAAACGAGTTATAATACCGCCCTTGAATACACTATAACATACAATATAATATAATAATACACAATTTCAGTAAAATAATGACCCTAGTATGCTAGTAATAACACGGTAAGCTGAATACAAAGACTAATTATTTCTTGCCCGCCAAGAATCGTTCCACAGTTCCGGGCTAACCAGGGTAATTAAAGCAGGTCTACCAAATACATCACGTGATATTGTTTACTTATCAGGTGTAACCCAGACAAAAATGTCACGTTTACCTGTAAGTCGAGATGTCCCTGGTAATGTCGGTCAAATGGGTAAAATATCCGGGAATGAGAATTTGTATCAACACCGTCAATGTCAAATCACTATTGTTGTATTTTAGCCAATGGGAGCGTAGCCTTCATGTACCCCTACATTTCAGAGGTTCTAAAACTTACATTCTTAGAGTGCTTTAAAGACACACAATTGTATATATATATATATATATATATATATATATATATATATATATATATATATATATATATATCAGGGGCGTAGCGAAGGGGGGGGGGGGGGGGGGGCGGGGGGTGCTGACCGCACCGGGTGACACCATTTAGGGGGGTGACACCAAGGCAAAAAATAGCAAAATTTACAGATAAACACTTGAGGGGGGTGCAAATCTAAAGTTTGAAGGGGGGGTGCAAATCGAAAACTTGAGGGGGGGGGTGCAAATCGAAAGTTTGATGGGGGGGGGGTGCAAATCGAAAACTTGAAAGTTTGTCCCCGAGAAGGATCGCTACGCCTCTGGGAGGTGACACCATTAAGTGCCGCACCGGGTGACACCCGACCTTGCTACGCCACTGATATATATATATATATATATATATATATATATATATATATATATATATATATATATATATATATATATATATATATATATATATATATATATTAGCAAAGGTTGAAAAAGTGAAAATAGCTCTCCGTAATAGTCAACACAACTAGTTCTTTTCTTGTTTTACCTGTAGCCTTATTTTGTAACTTGTCACAGAAGAATTAGGCACTATAACTTTCTACACAAAACTGTTATAATTACATTTTTACATTGTTAATGGTAGATAACCATTTTAGCTTATTTACTTTCTCCTGAACTACGCGACACGAGCTCCAATTTTTAGTTCTTAATATTATGCTTTTAATCAGCTAGAGCAGGGGTCTCCAAAATTTTCAGCCTGAGGGCCTCATTAACTATCAAATTTCAGCTCGGGGGCCAGTTTCTTCCAGGCATGTCTTTGATTTTTCTGGGCAAAGTTCCTCAGCCATTACCAACAAATGTTTTTTCCGTGGACAAAAATATCTCCGCGGGCCGGATGAGAAGACCTCGCGGGCCGCATCCGGCCCGCGGGCCGTAGTTTGGAGACCCCCTTTAACAGTCTCACTGCATGCTTAGGATTACGGTTAGAGTAAGGTAATAAAGTACGGTTTGGTTTAATGTAAGGGCTATGTTGAATAAAGCATAATGTAACCCTCACTGAGACCAATTATAACGTGTAATAAACATCCGCAATCACAATCAAGTACCCGCACTCAAATTAATAATTTTAAAACAGACGAACTTTTACTGGCCAGAAAAATAAATTAGAAGTACATTGTCAACATTATTTTCTTAGTAATGTGTATCTCTCAATAATAAACACAAGAGCTATCTCTTTATTTACGACTCGGGCGCTACAGTTTGTATCAACAAAAACAGTAAACCAGCCAAGATGGCGGATTTTACATCGTGAAAACTATATTTGTTTTTAAATTGTAACTGATATTTATGTTCTAAGTTACACAACTGCGTGGGGCTAAAAATTATCGTTATACTTGGACGTTAACCCTGAGACAGAGGCGTAGCGAGGTGGGGGGGGGGGGGACATATGTCCCCGGGCGCCGACCTTAAGGGGGGGGGTGCGCCAAATTGAACGTTTGAGGGGGGTGCAAATGAAAAGTTCCAGAGAGGGTGCAAATCGAAAGTTTGAGGGGGGGTTGCAAATGAAAAGTTCGAGGGGGGTGCAAATCGAAAGTTTGTCCCCGGGCGCCGGGAAGGGTCGCTACGCCTCTGCCCTCAGAGTACCGTGTTAAGTAAACACAGGACCAGGGAGATGGGGACACATAACTTTTGATCTTTGCAAACCTTGGGGTTGTTTAGATAGACTCTAACGGCACGGTTAGCCTTGAGATGTTTGTTAACTGCTGGCTTAGCCGTACAATGCCTTAGCTTTCGGACTAGATATTTAATCGTTGTGTATCGAACTGTTAGGTGTTTTGGTCAGAGCTGTACCATGTTTCTTTCAAGATTGTTTCTGCTGGGTGAAGGGGGGATCATTTGAAATCCCGGATGGGGGGGGGGGGGACACTGGTTATAGTAAATATTTTTCTTTATAATTTTTTTTTCATAGGTGAAAGGGGTGAACGTACTTCAGGAGTCAGCGCCCCATCCTCATCCCTCAATGAATGACTGAAAGAAAATCCTTTCTTGTACAAATTTTAATTTAAATAATAAGCTATACCACAAAGTAAAGGTTAAAAGCATAAGTACATATCAATATAGAAATGACTATTTAGGCCCACGATGTGATTTATCTATCAGCTGCTGAGGAAATAGATTTTGTTTTGGTAATTTCAAAACGTCATTGCCGTAAACTTTACGTAATCCTAGAGGAGGATAAAGGGCTGTTTTTATGGCGTGTATTTAAACATTCAAAAGTCTAGGCATCAGAAACAGATCAAGCTTGCGTGCGTTCATTAAAATGAAACTGGCAAAAGTGACGGGGCTTAATTTTTCGTCCTTGTACTTTTGCATAAGTGGCGCGCCTCATTTAATTAAAAATAATAAAGTTTCTTTTTTCAGTCTTTGTAGAATAAGAGAAAAAGTACTTTATACTCCTGTATAAAGCCGATGCACGCACAATATTTTTTATAGATAGAACAAACAGTAATTCACGACAGTAAATACCTCTGTGCAAAGCTAGGAAATTATTTCATCCTTCTATAACTTCAACAATATTTTGATAGATGGATCTGATATAAATTAGAGTACACAATACTGTACTTTTATGCAAAACTAACCTCAAATGAGAAGAGTAAACAAGAAAAACTATTTTGTTACACTGTAACTTCTTCAATGTTTTGATAGAATAAACTAACCTCAAATGAGAAGAGTAAACAAGAAAAACTATTTTGTTACACTGTAACTTCTTCAATGTTTTGATAGAATAAACTAACCTCAAATGAGAAGAGTAAACAAGAAAAACTATTTTGTTACACTGTAACTTCTTCAACGTTTTTATGGTTTGAACTAACGGAAGTTGACGACAGTAACAACAAACTATTTTCCTGCTCCCCTAGGGACCACGCCCCTGCCGTCACGTGATGAGGGTCTCATCAGGCTGACAGTTGGTCTCACCTGCTGGTATACCGTCTGCTGGCTCGTGCCTGGGACCTATTACATCATACGTCTTCCTACGGTAAACTTCTTATATATCTTAATACATATATTACATCATATATCTTCCTACGGTAAACTAAATATATATCTTAATACATATATTACATCATAAAGCTCATGGTTGCTAAACCGAAAAGTCTCGAGTTCAAACCTTCGGGCAGATGAGGCTCGTTAGCTGGGGACAGCCACTCTTCTAGGAGAGTCAACTCCAAAATCAAACGACTGCTACCTTGTAGTTTGTTCTTGGTTGGACAAAGGCAATGAAATCAAATCCAAAAAGAAAAGCAGGCTGAAATCGGAGTCAATGGCCTCAATGGCGCATAACCACTCACTTGACACGTATCCTTAATTGTGATGGAAGCATGGTCGAGTCGGCAAAAGCTCATGGTTGATAAATTCGAAACAGTCTCAAGTTCAAACCCTCTGGCAGACAAGGCTCGTTCTTTTTCAACATTAAAAATTAAGAGCAAAGAAGAAGAATAAATATATTACATCATACGTCTTCCAAAGGTAAACTTCATATATACCTTAATATATATTGGTTGTGGTTCGTTTTAATACATATAAGTTGAAGTGGAGTTCCAGTAGGTAAACTCAATAATAATGGAAACTAACACTAAAACTATGACTGTGTGTGAATATGAGTGTGTTCTATGTGTGTTCTATGTATGTTCTATGTGTGTTCTATGTGTGTTCTATGTGTGTTCTATGTGTGTTCTATGTGTGTTCTATGTGTGTTCTATGTCTGTTCTGTGTGTGTTCTATGTGTGTTCTATGTGTGTTCTATGTGTGTTCTATGTGTGTTCTATGTATGTTCTATTTGTCTCGATCAGGTGTTAGCTTTTAATTTTTGATGAGTTTATTCGATACACACCCTACAAAATATAAAGGCAAAATCTAACAAAATATAAAACAGCATACTCTATAAATTATATAAAACAGCACAATCTAACAAAATATAAAACAGAACAATCTAACAAAACATAAAACAGTACTTTCTAACAAAACATAAAACAGCACTATCTAACAAAATATAAAAGCACAATCCGGTAAAGCATAAAACAGCACAATCTAACTAGATATAAAACAGCACAATCTTTAAAGCATAAAATAGTACTATCTAACAAAACATAAAACAGTACTATCTAACAAAACATAAAATAGCACAATTTAAACAAAGCACAAAAAATCACTGTGCAGCAAAATATAAACCATCACAATCTAATAAACCATAAACAACGAATTCCAATGTTAGAAGCATGCGTTGAGACTGGAGATTGAGATGTATTGACACATTTTGTGGTCATTAATCTGGGAAATGGGCTGTAGAGGTAGTTATTTGAATTGTTTTATGTCCATAATATATAAATTTTTAACCAACATTGCCTAATGATTGTTCACAAAGTCAGAGGCGTCTTCGGGCGCTGACATTATGGGCGCCTAAATGGGTTAAAAAATGAAAAGCTCATTTTATCTGCAGATTTGAATTATAAATATAAAAAATATATATTGGGGGTGGGGCGCAAAATTGAAAGCTAGTCGTACGCCTCTGAACAAAGTTAGCAATTACTATTTCTTGAAGAGTGATTTGTTTTTCATTTAAAACTGATTTAATATTCTTCATTACAATGAAAACAACGTACATTTTATTATCAGATTTACAAAGCGGAGAGCACTCGAGACATTAGAGTTTCTGCCCTTGTTGACACTTTCGTCATAGCAAACGCCGCGCTGAACTCGGTCTTCTACTTCCTGTTATGGCGTCATTTCCGGTGCGCACTGGTGACGCTTTGCAAACACTACCTCAGCAAGAGCTGCGGCCATCTTTGTTGCAAACAGACAGAGCCCTCTAGCGAGCAATATACAACCACAGTTTCAACCATCACAACTTACTTATGATCTTTACTAAACGTTAAAAATAGCATTCTCGTGTTAATGTAGTTGTTTGTATTATGTTTGTTTTTTTTGTTGTTGTTTAATTAATTTATACAATGTGAAAAATGTTTATTCAAACATTTGTTTTTGTAAATGTATTAACTACTTTATACCTTTGTGTATATGTGTATAGCGGTATTGTTTAGTTAACTTTTTGTCAAGGGGTCGTTGATAAATTATTTCAAACTTAAGAGAAGTGGGGGAAGCGGTCTTATTTGTGTAAAGAAGTGTTACGACGGAGACGGGTGCGAGGTTCAGATAATGTGACGTCATACTTTTGCATTAAATAAATAGAAACCGAAATGTATCCGGTTTTTTTTTTGCGTATTACACAAAATGTTTTTAGTAAATTAAAATTTGATTAATATACTCTTTGTTAAACGAGCTCGGTCAATATTACTGAACACAAATAGCTGCCATATTGATGGGGGGGGGGGGGGTTAAAGCTAAGACATGACATAATTTCAAGCGGGAGGATCTGTCTTTTTGTGACGTAAAAGATGGGAGGGGGGTGGAGTTCGCTATCATTAAGCTAACGAAATACATAACATGAAATTGTTTTAAGCACAATACAACGCTGAAAAAATATAGTTGGTTACACTAGAATCTGCAAGTTACTTCCCATGTAGAAGTTCGAAATAAAAAGGGAAACAAGCCGCTATTACACTCCAAAAAGTTAATAAACAACTGAGACATACAAATATGAATAAAATACATATGTAATAAGTTTTGACATTAAACAATAAAAGTATTCAAACAACTCTATTTACTACAGCTACTTTTTATTACTGTTATATTTTACTATTAATATTTTAAAATAGAAAACCCGTAATATTAACAAAACTCAAAAATGAACTGATTCAAAACCGTTGAAATTTAATCAATCGGCAGGGATTGATGAGCATTGGTTTTGTCTAAAATTTTATACTTCAATCTGAGAAAGCCATAAAGATAGTAATGGAAAGATTTATCGACTTCGGCAAAGCCAGTGGCGGAAAATCAACACGGACAAATCGAAGGTTATGGGAGCAGGACAATGGGAAGGCAACGACGACTACAATACAGACAACACAGTGGTGGACAAACTAAAATTTTACGGAATAACCTATACAGGCGACAACAATATTAAAGACAATGCTACCTGGCTAAAGCTGACCGAGAAAATCGAATCAAGCCTTAAAAAATACAAAAATATTAACACAACGATTTTCGCCAGAGCCGCTATAGTTAACAGATATGTCATACCAAAAATAATATTCATGGCAACAAATTATACGATACCTAACAGATTCATAAAAGCAACGAACAAGTAAATTAGGGACTTCTTTAAAAACACAATTAGAAACATTAGCAACAAAACTTTAATACAAAGCAAGCTAAATGGCAGTAGAGGGCTACACGATATACATACAAAAATCAATGCCATTAGGTTAAAACACTTAGACAGAATTAGGATTGAACCAAACATCCACCCATTGGCTCAATACTATATAGGGCTTAAAATAAAGAATATCCTCAAAGTTAATATCATGACACCACATTATGGAGGGAACTTCTACAGAAAAATATTTAAAATATCTAAAGGAAACAGCAACATCATTGCAGAAAAGTCCAAAAATATATTGGACATCCTGGTCAAGCAACAAGCAACCCCTCTATACCATAGGAATAAATGGGCCAGAGAGTACAATACAATAGATATAAGCGACACCTTCAGAAACTTACATTAGAAGCAAATAACACCCAAAGAAAGAGAGATTAGCTATAGGTTAATATTTAACACAACCCCAATCTGACGCAATACTAAGTCAAAACAAAAACATTTAAATTACATGCCAGACCTGCAAACAAAAGACAGAAAAACAAATTTTTTTTTAGAAAGCAGTACAATTCAATTAGCAAATCAAACACTAAAGACCATCTTAAAAACAAAGAAAATATTCACTGCAAAAAAAGCTATTATTCAATGAAGACTGGAGTTGCAACATATGACGACGACAAAATGATTGCGACGGCCGTCTTTAGGTCGCCAGTCTGGTATTTACGAAATAAGATTAAGTATGACGGATTTAAATATACAGACAAAGCTGTCAATGAAATCTTTAAATCGAGACTTTAAGACTCAGTCAATACACATACAATTTCGACGGACAGCAGACAGTATAAAACGCAAACTATTAAAATAATTATGTATAAGTGACAGTATAAGGGGATATTTTCAGGTCTTCTTTTCCCACAGCACCGGTATAGTCTTTGCCCTCATTGAAAACATAATATTATTTCAATTAAAAATGTCAAATATGGCCTTGGTTTGAGACCACTACCCTACTAAAGCATGCCAAATTTGGCCTTTTGTCTGCAAACTTTTCTGCTAGGTATATAGAGACTTCTGTATAGTGTGCACGTTTTAAAGCGTCATATGTAAGACTTGTTAAAACTGGCCTTGAACTGTTTCTTTATACTTTGCTTCAAAATACGGCCTTGAACAGTTATTACACCTCTCACCCCACTGCAGTGTCACATGTCTTTTCATGACGTAGTAAGTAGAACAAGGCTTGGCCTAAAGGGGAATAATTTCCTTTCCGAAAAAGAAAAGATAACACCATCCACCACCCCTCCCCCCATTTGGTATCCAATTAAAATCTACTATGCATCTCTGTTTTTCGCTTTCTACCTTTTTATTAACATATCGTTAATATTTCCTATAAATTTCTCACGCTGTTTGCATTGTAAAAAATTCTCAACATAACTGTAAAAACAATTAAGACTATTATGGTAAAAATACCATTTTTGTATTTCTTTATTTCTAATTTCCTCCTTTTGAATTGTTGATCGACAAATTCTTTTTTAGTAATATTCACCATTTTCTTCATGTAATGATCAATTTTGTAGATGTTTGAATTATGCTACAAACTAACGCACACAAATTTGTATATGCTGATATTATTATTTCTATTTGAACACAGATAGACAGACACGACTAAGACGAAGCTTGTAAAAAGGCGTGATGTCTTTCATGGATGACCACCAATACTTTCGAACGTGTTATATATATATATATATATATATATATATATATATATATATATATATATATATATATATATATATATATATATATATATATATATATATATATATATATGTATGTATAATTATGTTTAAGCATCATGTGCGTAATGTGGATAAGTAAAAATAATGTATGTGTCATGAATATGTGGAGTGTGGGATATGGTAGGGGAGGCGTGATCTACAGACACCTTTTACAAATGTTTTAACTATTTTTAAAATAGTTTTTGTTTATACTTGTTTCCTAGACTGCTGTCATTTTCAAACGGATAACTTTTTTTAACGTAAAGTTTCCACATTTCGCAATTCATTAGAAATTATGTTTGGAAGTATTAACAATAATCTCTACATATTGCCGTATTATAGAGAATAAGGGGGATAACAAAGTTTTTTCCATCACCTTCCCTTTCCCTTTTTATTTCCCTTCAGAATAAAATAATTGTTGTTTGAAATTTTGTAAATCAAGGGAGGTGACAAATAATTAATGTCGTTTTTAATATGACTCTATTACCTCGCCTTAAAACTCACACAAATGTGTTCATGTTACGAAATATGTAATGCTTTTAGTTTTTATATTAAATAAAAATAACACACTAATAATAATATTAAGTAGGGTTTTGTAGTAGTGATCAGTTGTCTTACCTGCGTTTGTATACTATTGTTTTCTGTAAAGTTTCTAACTTATTTCAATATTATATTAACAAACACACCAAGGATTTAAACATTCAAATTTAATCTATAACTTTTGATTGAAATCTCTAAAATAACAGAATAATTCATTAAACAGATTTGTATAACGAATTATAGTTTTAGATAGGACGGCTTTTAGACAGGACGACACACCTACAATCTCAAGCCCATTCCTGTAACACCTGTATCATAGAAGCCTTCAACAGGTGCCTACACCTGTGCGTGGGACGTAAGGCACCAAGGCATTGTTTATTACGTCACTGTTGTAGTCTCGCCTGGTACTAAAAATAGAATGCTTTTTGCCATGTTGTCAACTGCTGAACATTATTTACTCTACACAAATATTAATGCATGTTTTTACTAAACGGTATAATGCATTGACTGTCTTATAGTAAGTGTTACAAGCTATTATGAAAGCTTACCTATGATATTAATTTTTTTTTTAAAAACGCTTATGTACATGCTTATTCGAACAACAAAAATGTAAACAATTCCAAACATTTTTTTACAAAGTAAAGTACAAAAAAACAAACACATTATTCTTAAGTCATTTTTCTTAGATTGTGTATTCTGCACACACATATGCTATAATTTTTATTTATTTAAACGTTTCTTAAAAGTTATAAGTAAAAGAATACTAAAACATATCAAAACACGTATTTATATGTCTACACAAAAAAGCTATTTTTTCAACAAACTTTTTAAATATTATTACATACATTTAAAATTATTAAATTTAAAAAAAAGATATTTTCAGTACTTTCAACTGATTCCGCTAAAACAGTAAAACCACAACTTGTATTCTTCTTCTTCGTTCTTAATTATTAGTGTAGGAGGGGATCGAGCCTTATCTGCCAGTGGGCTTGAACGCGAGACTTTTTTTTCGAATTTATCAACCATGAGCTTTTGCCGACTCGACCACGCCTCCAACACAATTAAGGATACGTGTTAATAGTTTATACGCCATTGGGGCCATTGACTCCGAATTCATCCTGCTTTTCTTTCTGGATTTGCTTCCATAGCCTTTGTATAATAACATATATTTTAAGAAAATGTATGTAGCGACGAACGTTGTTATGACACATCGTGACTTGAAAAAAAACGTGTAAAACCCCAGGAAGTTACATTGAGTACACGTTCTTTTACTACAACAGCTAGCAGTATAAAAACTTGAGCTGCTCTCTACATGCTGTGTGGGTTGAATCTAAGCGCCCTTTGTACAGGACCCCTACCTAATGCATGACATAACATGCGCACCTGGATTCTATACTCACTCTCGTAGCACGTGCATTGCGTGACGATGACTCTCGTTTCTTTCCTGGTTCATACTTTACTGTTACACAACAACAGTTTTTTATTTTACAAGAAAAGCCCATACATATACACGTATATAATTAATTGTATTATATTTACACTGTAGTTCAATTTGAAATGCATTATTTTTTAGTCACATTAATTGTTAGTTTAGTTCATGTTGCTCAAAAGCCTAGTTGAATAACACCTTTTCCGGTTCGTGCCCAAGACACATGAGGCAGATAAAGTACAGTTTCAATGACCTAGGACTACAATCGGATACTACGTTCAGTACTATGCTTAGCTAAATGCTTTTCTAACGTAAGTCAGGTACCCAACACAGCTGGGTGGAAACTGGGACGATCTACAGAGCAGAGATCCGAACTCGAGATCTTTTGAGTAACAACTAAACGCTCAACCACTCGACCACTCCGCCATAAATAGCTTAATCGTGTTAAGCACTAATTAATAAACTATTATGATAAGTGTACTAAACTAAACCATCAAACTAAACAAAAATAAATCTTTATTGAAATCTAAAACTTGACTTTTCTCTGTTTAAACTACCCTCTAACCTTGCCTGTCATGGTTACTTCTATGTTTCTAAAACATGTGGACTATGTATGTCAATATGCAGCAAGTGTCTTAGATACATATCAACAAGCAACAAGTGTTCTCTACAAGATCTAATAAGAAACATATGTATTCTCTATGTATCATATTAAAAATTTAGATATTCTTTACGTGTGAGACTGATCTACTCTATACGTATCAATTCTTATTCTACGTTCTTTCGTAGCAATACGTATTTCGTGTATTTAATGACACAAAATAGTGTGTGGTTTGTTAGGGTGTGGTAAGATGGAAGATCTAGTTTCAGTACCATGGGCAATATTGTGAAAAACTGTAAAAATATGTAAGCTGTTTAAAAATGTTAATGTGGGTAAAACTTTAAAATATGTAACATTGTAAAAATATGTAAAAACTGTAAAACTATGTAAAACTATAAAACTGTAAAACTGAGTAGAACTAAATTTGTGTAAAACTGTGTAAAAATGTGTAATCTGTGTACAACTGTAAAACTAAAAATTCGTGTAAAACTGTAAAACTGTGTAAAATTGTGCAGGTTGAGACGCCCCATACAGTTATCACCTGTACTCTTGCTGCAGGTAATTTTCTCTAATCTCCCTTGAGATTCTAGGATGGTCCCTGCAGCTAATGGAGCTGATAGTGACGGCATGAACTTTCCTCTAGGAGGTTCGCGTTCTTCAAGTGGCTGGTATAGGATAGGTCGGAGTTATCAACAGGACAGGTAGGGTGGATTACCGGTTTAGTACAAGGAATAGCTATTAGAAGATAAAGTTTTTTTTTTTTTGGTAATTTTTTTATAACGAAAGTTTTTGATTTAGATAAGTAATTTATATTCAAGAAAACAACTTTCAGCGAAAATATATTGTTGATTTTTTTCTAAACGTATTGTGAGGGGGGGAGGGGGGTACAGAGGGTAGGGCATGTAAGAGATATTAGGTCTTGGTACTAGTCTCGTGACAATTCAATGTCTTTTATACCTTTCCTTTGTATCACAAAATAGAGTTTCCCATTCACATCGAGCCTCCCTCAGAGTAGATGAAGTAGAGTTCATGTGTTTCTCGACGTATGATTGCACATAACCGGATTGGTATGGTCAGCTCTATCTCTAGCTGCCCTTACTTTGACAATCTTGACTCAGTATCATCACAGCTGGTTGGAATCAGGGAAGACTTAATTCCTAATAGATATTTGAACTCGAGACATTCGGGGTAGATTTGAGTGCTCTACCTCCAAACCACACCGTCATTAAAATCACCTTATCATTTCCTATATAGAGAGGCTAAACATTGGTAATCTTCTAATACTTAGCACCTGATGTCCCCTTTTAACGTAGGCTTGATATTCAGTTGCTAATACTACACATGACTCTTACCATATCGTATTTATTTAAAAAGATAGGACGATTAGTTGTATAAACGGTATTTTTACAAGGAAGATATATCCAGTAGTGTAGGTTGGAGACAACGAAATCAGATATTCTCAAAATGTTTCAAAATTGCCATAGAGATTGTTACTTTTTCTGGGGAAGGTTATGTTAGAAAAGGTTCAAATCCAAGTTTCTTCCAGGCTTCTCATTCCCCCCCCCCCCCCCCCCCACGATGAAAGTCTACCGTGACTAGCATAGAGTTTGTTACGTTGACTTGTGTAAAAATGTGACCTCACCACTAGATTTGAGTAGACTGTGTTGAGTTGATTGAAAGTGAGACATAACAGCGATCATAATATAAATAGGTATTAATTTTTTGTTGTTGCGATGTTGTCTAGTGGTAAGAACGTGAGTTTCCTAACAGTAAAACGAAAGTAATTGAAAGCCAATTGAAATAAAAACTATCGATTACCGCCCCCTACCCTCCCCCCAACCTGACTAACTGGTCCTGAATTAACAACTGGGGGAATTCAACGCCTGGCAGTACCCCAAGTTTCTAGCGATTGATAACAATGGTGGCAGACATGCTAGATGTTTTATCCTGGATAATGAACATTGCTTTAGCGCTAATAATACGAAAGGGATTTATGAATTCAAAGTATTCTACATCTATCAAGACGTATATATATATATATATATATATATATATATATATATATATATATATATATATATATATATATATATATGTGTGTATATATATATATATATATATATATGTGTGTGTGTATATATATATATATATATATATATATATATATATATATATATATATATATATATATATATATATATATATATATATATATATATATATATATATATATATATATATATATATATATATATATAAATGTGTGTGTATGTATATACATATAAACATGTTCAGTTCAGTTAGCTAACCCTTACGTCTGCTCCACATTTGTCCTTTATTTAGCTGCAGCACATACCTGGAGAGTGAGAGTACCTGAGATCTGTAATACCTGAACTGTTTGTTTGGTGCTCGGGTTGTATCAGAGGCGGACGTGTGGGGATGGTGTGTGGGGATGGTGTGTGGGGATGGTGTGTGGGGATGGTGTGTGGGGATGGTGTGTGGGGATGGTGAGTGGGGATGGTGTGTGGGGATGGTGTGTGGGGATGGTGTGCGGAGATGGTGTGTGGGGAGGGTGTGTGGGGATGGTGTGTGGGGATGGAGTGTGGAGATGGTGTGTGGGGATAGTGTATGGGGATGGTGTGTGGGGATGGTGTGTGGGGATGGTGTGTGGGAATGAATGTGGAGATGGTGTGTGGGGATGGAGTGTGGGAATGAATGTGGAGATGGTGTGTGGGGAAAGTGTGTAGGGATGGTGTGTGGGGATGGTGTGTGGGGATGGTGTGTAGGGATGGTGTGTGGGGATGGAGTGTGGGCGGGTGTGTTGTGCAGGTGTGTAAGATTGGTGTCTGATGCTATTTTGTGGGGCTGGTGTGTGGGACTGATGTGTGGGGCTGGTGTGTGGAAGTGAAGTGTGGGAAGATGGTGTGTGGTGGTGATGTATAGGGCTGGAGCGTGGTGCTGATGTATGATGCTAATGTGTGGGGCTGGAGCGTGGTGCTGATGTGTCGTGCTGATGTGTGGTGCTGATGTGTAGGGATGGTGTGTGGTGCTGATGTGAGTGACAGAACATCTACTGCTTAAGTCTACAGAAAACGTGTATAAATCTCTATACGTATCGTGATTGATTCCAACACCTACTAATAACCAGTGCTAAATAATATTTTAGAAAAAACTGCAAAAAAATATAATACATAAAATTATAGCACATGTCTAGAATTCAGGCAGTGCATCGCATGTGTAAATTAATTTTTTTCACAGTATCAATGATTCACTTGAAAAATCCAACTTGATAAGTATCTGTCGCAGTGGCGTAGCCAGGATCGTCTCATGGGGGGGGTTCAAATTTTTTCCAGCATTATATATATATATATATATATATATATATATATATATATATATATATATATATATATATATATATATATGTGTGTGTGTGTGTGTGTGTGTGTACATATGCATGTGTAAGTGCGTGCGTGTAAAGTATTGGTGGCTGGTGACAATAGAAACTCGTGGGTGCCACCGACTAACTTATCTTAGTATTAGCTATTGTTTTGTAACAAGTAACACATGTACACTATCGTAAAAAAATTATAAAAATCAAATTTCCATCATTTTCAGCAGTTTTCTCCAACTAAAAATTTCCTTGTCGGCCGCAAAATATTAGAGATTCTATTATGGGCGCTAATCTTAAACGATTTTCTTGAATTTGTTGACTTATGATAAATTTAAGGAGATTTTAATAAGTTAATTTTTTTTTCTCTATCACCGATTTACGATTTTGGGAAAGTAAAATTGCTCTTTTATGATACTCACATTGCTGGTGCTCATTAAACTTGTCTGTTGCCTTTTTCCAGTTTGAAAATGAAATTTTTGATAGCTTATCCATAGGCTGACTACCTACACCACGATAATTCAAACTAATCAAAACACAATATTTGCAAAATGCGCCATCAAGTAATTTGGAATAAGTCAACCAGTTCCACCTAAGTAGCCACAAATATTGAAACTTTAAATTTCTTTGTCCGCTTGCTGGAAATTTTAAAAGTTCATCAGGACGCCAGATGTTTTCTAATAAATACAACCGTGTATCGTCTGTTATAACTCCTTTGATAAAATTGCCGATATCATTTGCGTAAGAAACAGTCGAAGGTGCTGAATTTATGGAAATTTCTTGATGTAATGTACTTTGAAAAGCAATAGTACCATCTTCATTTTTATCATTTTCAGTTTTACTTTTCTTTGTAAAGAAATCAGTTAATAAAGTAGTTTTTAATTTCCTTTTTCCTTCCGCCATCATTAAAATGAATTTAAATTGCTTGAAGTAGTTAAAAGATACACATTAAAACACGACTATACGAAGAAGAAAGCAAATTATTATTGGTCTTCTATTCTGTCTAAATTGACTACTGTAGGTTCCTGGCTTTACATCTATATTTAACCAAATACGCAGTTTTTTTTATATAGCCTACCAACACAAAGTTTTGTGTCAACAATTGTGGGTCAAGCCCACGCCTTCCTGCCAGATGTGCATCCGGTAGTATTTTATAATTGATACGTACCAATATTCATCCAACCCTCACCCCCTTTTACACCCCTTAACTGATAACCTTGTTCAGCTTTCCCTTCGCCTATTGCGACCCTGAGTGTTTGTTGTTTAAGCACTGAATGATAGCGAGACAAGTCCATCGTCGTCAATAGCTGTAACTTAACGTAAAGGATTGTCATTTTGAAGGTTCTACCCCCCCCCCCCCCTCCCCTCACCCCTGCCTACTCCTCCCTCTGCCATCTTTATCATTTTCAGTTTACTTATCTTTTTAAAAATTAAGTGAAATGAATTTCAAATGGTTTGAAGTAGTAAAAACATACACATTATAGAACCTCAATGCGAATAATAATCAATTCCTTTGTTTGTTTTTCATTTCTAGACGCTTTCCGATTGCACTACAATCATATTAGACAACAAAGGCCTACCCACGTAGCCCACCCCTCCCTTTCGACACTCCTTAACTGATCTAACCTTGGCCAACTTTCCCTTGGCCTACTGCGTTCCAGATTATTATACTTTACTTTAGCGCGATAATAAAATTCATAACTAAATTCTACAGGCAATTCTCATCACAATGATATACATTGTTGTTCTAGAGGCTGCCAGGCTTAAGTGTTTAGTATTTAAGCCCTAAACAATATTGACACAAGTCAATAGCTATAGCTTAACGTAAAAAAGTAGTCATTTTGGGGGTCCATGGGGGGGGGTTATAACCCCCCCTAACCCCCCCTGCCTACGCCACTGATCTGTCGAATGCACCGATCAGATTTTATCATAAGCATAAATCTAATATGTAACCCTTGAGCTATAATTTCTAATTAAAAGACACAATTGAACGTAAAGTACTAATTTTTGTTAATTACAACATTTTTTGCATAACTATCAATTTATAAATTTAACTTAGTACCCCAATGCCAATTTAACTTCAGCACCTCGAAGCACGTGTAATATTACCCCCCCCCCCCCTACACACACACACAAAAGGTAGCTTTAGAATAAGATTAAATTGAAAATGTAAATATATACATTTAGCACTAACTCACTGTTATAACTCTGCCAAATCACTTATGTAGCTTTAGCACCGCATCACCAATTTAACATTAGTCCCACAACTCAAATTTAACTATAGCACCCCATCACATATTCAACTAAAGCACCCCATCACACATAAAAATTGAGCACCCCATCAGAAATACAATTTAAGCACCCTATCACACATTCAACTTAAGCACCCCATCACACATTCAACTTAAGCACCCCATTACACATTTAACTTAAGCACCCCATTACACATTTAACTTAAGCACCCCATTACACATTTAACTTAAGCACCCCATTACACATTTAACTTAAGCACCCCATTACACATTTAACTTAAGCACCCCATTACACATTTAACTTAAGCACCCCCCCCCCCCAATCACACATTAAATTTAAGCACCCGATAAGACATAAAACTTAAGCATGTCATAAGAAATACAATTTGAGCACCCCATCACACATAAAACTTAAGCATCTCATCAGAAATACAATTTGAGCACCCCATCACACAATTGAACAGCGATCCGCCAACGTAAGATAACAAGGTATGCGTCGAGTCAAAGAAAAGACAAAAATAGAACGTCTGGGAACTTCAGATGTGGGAACAAGCGGGGAGAGGAGGTGGGGTGGGGGGGGGGGATATTTTCCCTTTCCTTCAGCCGGGGTGCGGGAGGGGGGGGGGGTTGAAGGTGGGCATGGAACAGATGACGTAGGGGATGTGATGCTTCGATAGGTGTGTAGTGTGCAGGGACTGTGTGGGGGCAAGCCTGGAGGTTAGCTGTGTCAGACTTTGATCAACTGTAAGTCTTTTAGTATCACGTTTTTAAACGGTTAATTGATCATGCCCATTTTTTTTTCAAAATGATTGATCATTGATCCTTCTCTATGGTCAGATAATTATTTTTGTATTGATAATTTTAATATTAGGATGTAGATAAATAGATGTAGGCCTACTTGCTTGTACTATTCCGTGGGCATATATATATATATACATATATATATATATATATATATATATATATATATATATATATATATATATATATATATATATATATATATATATATATATTGGTAATTTCCTATATATATTCTTAAGTGTGTATTTATTATTGTCGCTACTTGATTTCTAAATAGAGAAATGCTGTAAGTCAGTAATTATTGATTCTGAAAAAAATTGGTTGCATTTAAAACGGAAATAAAGAAACATGCTTAATTAGTTATAAATGTTAAAATCATATTTATTATTTTATACCGGTAGTTGAATAGTAACGGTTGATTTTATGTCATTTTTATATATGATGTTAAAAAGAAAATCAAGACTATGTTACGTCATAATCAATATATTATATTAAATTTAAAGTGTAGTAATAATATACAGTGAAGTTTAACAGTGATTATATCTATTATATAATTAAAAGTAAACTATTTTTTTTTGTTTCATTTGTTTTTATTTTCTAAATTGGTTTTTCTACAAACCAAGACGGAATTTCAATATAACAGTGTGTTATAAAATCCTTGTACATGCATCCATTTTATTCTACATAGAAAGGGAGGTAAAATACACACAAAGAAAGTAAATGAGTTACGCTATTTAAAAGGTAAAGCAGATAGTTATCATCATCGAAGAAAACCGATTAGAGAGGGGAATAAACTGAATATTTAGCATAGGATGATCTAACTTGTATCGATATGACGGGTACTTTTATGGTTCAATTTAGGCCAGAAGCGTCACGAGGCGGGAGCGGGGGGGTTTGGACCATCTAGGGGGTTGACACCAAGACGAAAACTTGCAAAATAGGCTATATAGAAGAAAAATGCTTTTTGTCAGTTCAGTTAATGAATAATTACAGTTAAAAGGTCAACAATACATACACATACAGTTACGTTTATATATATATATATATATATATATATATATATATATATATATATATATATATATATATATATATATATATATATATATGTCTTGGGCACGAACATGATTAACTTTTTTCCCGTGATTTTATTATATTTTCAAATTTTAAAACCGTTTTCCTTTTTAAACTGTGTTTTACATTTGTAATACCGATACAGCTGACCTACTAAACAGAAACAGATTAGGAATCAATAACAAAGCCGGTTTGATATAAACAATCAATGCATCTGTTATGTATAACCTTTAGCCAAATGATGCTGAGGACGGAGGTTGAAATGGGGGGGGGGAGTTGTGAGTATCATTTGCATCCCACCATCCTACAACCCAGATTGTAAATCAGTGATGTTTATTATCTCAGTGAGTAAAGAGGAAGTTCACTACAAACTGGCACACTAAACCAAGACGTCTATTTTTTAAGTTAACTTTTTTAGGAGCAGTTAGGAGCGGTAACTCCTGTGTTGAAACATTCCGAGTTTCTTTATGTTATTTTTAACTCGCTCCTTTTTTTAACCAGTAAAATATTCATTGAAATTTTGTTAAAACTAAAACTCTTGAAGAAAATGTTCGCTAATTTTAAATATGCATAATTTTAAAATATTAAAGTATAAGCGGGTCATATTAACAAGCAATAAATTTTATAAATAATGAGTTATACACAAGTACAAAAATGTGATTTACTCACTGCTACTATCTCTGAATACATGCAATAACAAATTTTTTTTGTAAACAAATTGAACAAGAAATCTAGTAAAAATTAATCGTAAAAATAGTTTAAAAAGTAAAAACAGATAGTTAACTTACAGTAATCTTATGAATTTCCTTTTCTCGTAACTAATCGTTTTTTTTTAATTTGAGCTGATAAATAACGAAACAAATTTCTTATATCAATAAAAACTAAAGCTATTGTTCATAACTATAAAAGTACAGGTAGTATTAGACTATAGGTAGATATGCAAAGGTAGGATAAGCCCATAGGTAGAAATACAGTTTATACTAGCCCATAAATAGTTAAAACGAGCACATATATAGATGTACAAGAAATAGTAGCACACAGGTAAATGTACTGGTAATATAAGACCATATCAGCCTCAATGTAGATATAAGCTGGGCTTGGTCTACAAAGTACAATGGTAGTTTAATGTATAGGGCAGCATGAGCTTAGCCCACAAGTAGATGTATAGGTAGCATAAACTTATACTGATTTGTAAGTATGTATACAGGTAGTATAACCTTATACATACTTATCTGCAGATATACCAGTAGCATACCAGAAACTTGTTCCACGTGGGTTGGATAAAGAAATGTGTATGCGCCGCGGCATACCTTTCAACTTGTATCAACGCATATATATACAACCAACATATAAGTTATGGATATAGAAGTTCGTATGCACCTCGGCTTGCCTTTCAACTTTGTATCAAATCGTCTACATAACCTACACATACGCT